>NC_059075.1:75618059-75921089 GCF_020497125.1 Mauremys mutica | reverse complement strand
ACAGTACCCAGCACCTCACAGGTTTTGGACAGTTTTGTCTCATTTTAGGTATTTTTTTTCTCTTTTTATATATGTTTTACATGCATCCATGAATTGCAAGAGAAAACATAATGTGTTCATTTGTTGAATCTGTTAGTTGCCTAGGAAAAATTGGATTCTCAAGGTAAAACTGAAAAGATAAATATTTCCTAATATGTTGACTTTCTATTGCAAATGTAGTTCTGGACTGTGAGCTCTCTTGGGACTGCAAGCATTCTCATATTTGTATCAGAATTTGTAACACATAAAAAGACAATAACCATCAGTCTAAGTACAATCCCTAAATTATACAGGCCTGAGTCTAATAGGCAGTGCAAAGATAACAAGGAAACCCATTTTTTAAACAGGAAAAAGGAGTTAATGTGTAGGAGGAAGGGTCTCAGTTTACTTGGAAAAAGAATTGTTGAATGCACAAAAAAGAAGAGACAAACTTCTAAACACCCACTCTACCTACCCCAGGTAATAGAGACCTGGATACATATGTTCTTTCTACACTTGAGTTAAACTACTGAAGAAGAGTTTAGAAATGGAATCAATAAGTTCAAAAGTATGACAAGAATTGCACAGCATCAGAGAGAAGGAAAATGCTTGAACAATATTCTGACATATCAACTAGCACCCTTAATATGAATTGCTAATAGGAACCACTGTTGGTCAGTTCTACAATCTGGAAATTAGTGCTTCTGGATTTCAGTTCCTGATTAATTCAATAACACTAAGAATGTACTGGGCACTCAGCAGAACAAATAGAACACATCCTGTGCCCTGAGGAGTTTATAATCTAATTTTGGACAGGTGACAAAGAATGGGAGCAGCAAGCAATGGGGATTGCTATGTGGAGGAGGGCAGTAGGAAAGAAAATAGTTAAAATAATATATGAATATGTAGGTTTGTTATGGGCACATCTTGAGATTCTTCTATTACAGTATTTTTATTTTTCTCTCTCATTACTTGAATTTCTTCTCTCTTTGTGGGCCTTACCAGAAGAGAAATAGTTAAATAATATTTATTATCTACTGAGCATCACCATCATTGGTATGTTCTGCACTGTGCTGAAAGAGTGGAAAAGATGCTCCCAGCTCCAGTGAGTTTATATATTAAAGTGGACAGACAATACAGTTTGGAAACCTTGTGCACTAGCTGATCCTTTAAAAAGTCCACTCACACTGTGATGACTTTCTTTCCTGGATGAGTTATTGTTGGAAGACTTCATGGAAGAAGTGTTTGAGTAATATATAAATGAAAAGATGCATTTAGTGCAAAGTCATTTAGTGCAAGAATTATTGTGTCCTTTAAGGAGATGTGCAACCAGCTCACTTGGGATGTTACTGAGGACTTTTATTTGTTCTGCTGCTGTTTTTTAGATGGCTTGGACAGAGACATCAGTTAGGGGAAGATTTATTAAAAAGGGAATGCTCTATATCCTAGTAAAGAGGAAGCGATAGAAGTCGACAAATTAGAGGTAGGAACTGAAGAGAAACAGTCAAATAAAAAAGTCCCATTCAATTACATCACACGAAAGCAGACAACTAAATATGGACAAATTTGAACTAAGTGCTTGTATACAAATGCTAGGAGTCTAAATACTAAGATGGGTGAACTTGAGGGCCTGCTGTGAAATGAGGATATTGCTATAATAGGCATTACAGAAACTTGGTGGAACATGTCAGGAGTAAGGCCCTACAGCTGCACCTGCTCAGGACTCCTGACATCCTAGTGAGTCAGCTAGGCTGCCTGATGGACCACCTTGCCTGATTTGGCTGAGGAAACCAGCAGGTCACTTCTTAAGCTCAGCAGCAGCAGTAGCTGGCTGACTGCTCAATGCACATGCCCACGGACTCTCTGCCTCCCTGCCGTCTCTTGCCAAGCCCTGCTCCTGCTTTACTCCTCCTCAGCTCCAGTCCTGATCCAGCCCTGCACCCACTCTTGTTCTAGTCCTGTCCTAGCCTTGCTCCTGCCTCAGAACCAACCCTGTTCCTGCCTTCCCTGGTTCCTGGTAATCCGGTTCTGAACCTCGGCTCTGATTGCCGACTCCAACTTTCTCAACCTTTGGTTCTGATATTCAGACTCTAACCATTAGGCCTGAATCCTGCTCTAAGCACTAGGCCTGACCGCCTACAACCGGTCCCCTGACAGAACAATGATAATCAGTGGAACACAATAATACCAGGATACAAAATACATAGGAATGACAGACTAGGTTGTGCTGGTGCGGGTATTGCACTGTATGTGAAAGAAAACAATGTCAAATATAGTAAAAATGTTAAATGAACCAAATTCTACCACAGAATCTCCATGGATAGAATTTCTGTGCTTGAATAGTAAGAGTATAGCAATAGGAATATACGGTGAAACCCCTCTATAACGTGATAATTGGGGTCCAAAAAATTCGATCGCAATAAATGCGGTGTCGCTTTATAGCGAGGTTACGAAAATTTACCATTTCAAGCCAGTCAGTTTAAGTCTCGTAAAGAAAACAATGGTTATCCCAGCGTGTTTTAAACACAGAAGTAGTAATTTAATTACATATACATGAAAGAAACGTGAAACTGACTATACTAATCATTGCACAGAGTGCAAAGTCAATCTGGTTGCATGACTCCATAATTTTAAATTTCATCACTTCTTAAAAAAGCTATCTAGTGTGGTCTGCTTATTTGCCGCGGACTGTTGGCTTCTAGCAAAGTCAAGTATGCTTCTGAGTTGGAGGATTTTGACGCTGTCCACGTCTTCAGTTTCCAGCCACCTCAAACTGCCTTCTAGGTGCTTTACTGCCTCAGACACTTTTGGTGGGGGAGTTGAGATGCCATTGTTGTCGTCATTTGCGCCACTGGTTTCGGGCTCTGGTGATGCAGCTTCATTCTTCCCGCTGACATTTGCAACAATTTTGTCATCTGAGATGTGTTCATATATGGGGCAGATGTCATCTGCTGAAAACCAGTTAAGGATATCATGATGACTGCTCATGTTCTCTGAGTTCTTCTTTGGCTAAATATACGTCGTCTTCAATGAATCTTGTAAATTCAGGCTCGTCGTTGTTACCATCATTGTGTGTAGATGACGGAAAAGCTGGACCAAGACCCTTGATCCAGCATCGTTCAATGCAACTTGCAGAGATAGCATCCCAGGCTTCCCGCCGAGGTGACAGACTTCTTTCAAGTTGAGTGATGCCAGTGATGTGTCAACGGAGGAGTTGTTATCCGCTACCATCCGCTTGATCATTTCGTGACGATAGTTTTGCTTAAATACCAATATGATGCCTTGGTCCAGTGGCTGGATTTCTGATGCAGTGTTCTTTGGGAGATAGGAGACTTTAATCTCGCTGTCATGACTGACAAGATTTTCTGCTGGGGGATGGGCAGGGTAGTTATCCAGCAGGAGGAGAGCTTTTTCCTCCTGCTTGAGTTTTCGCAAATGAGCCCGAATGGCTGGCACAAAAGTTTTATGGAACCAGTCTTTAAATATGGAGCTATTCATCCAGGCATTCTTGCTTTGGTATATTCAAAGGGAATATATTTGGTATATTCAAAGGGAAGGGCCTTTATATTAACATAATGAAAACATCTGGGAGACCTTGCTTTTCCTATCATCAGAGGTCTGACTTTGACGCAAAACAAGAGAGTGACTTGGTCCTTCCTCTGCTTAAAGCCTTCTCGTTTGTGACTATCAGTCCTGGTTCAGAGGGTGCGATCAGGTAACATTTTAAAGCATAAACCAGTCTCGTCGCAGTTGTAAACTTGATTGGCTGTGTAGCAGCTTCCTCCAGCAACTTTTTAAGCTCAATTGGGTAGGAATCGGCAGCCTCTTTATTAGCTGAGTGGATTTCCCCAGACACAAGAACTTGGCTTATAGTGTGCTTTTTCTTGAATCTGTCCACCCAGGCGTTACTCGCCTTAAATTTGGATTCATTTCCATTGGATTCATTTCCATTTCTCTGCTTGAGCTTTCAGAATATGGCCAGAAATGGGAACTCCTTCTGAGCGAGCCTGGACAAACCATTGATACGAGGCTGAATCTAGGCCTTCATCATTAGCAAACTTGACCTTTTTACGCTGTAAACCAGTTTCCTCTTCAAGAATGCAGGGTAGGCTATGGAGCTTTTCTTCTTTTTTCCACCTTTGCAGAGTGGACTCGCTAATTCCTAGATCTCTAGCAAGCTGAGTTTGTTGTTTGCCCTTCTTTAGTTGATCCAGGGCGTACAATTTCTCTTGGGCAGAAAACGACTTGTGTTTACGAACTGGCGTATCTATAATGGTAAAATATTTTTAAAAATATAGGAAATAACAAGTTCATACGCAAACACCATACACATGTACAACCCAAAAACTAAGTGCAGTGGGCCTGCCGTGGCCATGAGTCACTTTAATCTATAAGACCGGAAGAATGTGGTTTATTTATAAATATCATTAAAGTATTCAGGCAAAACGCGAACAGTATTACGGCCTTAAATGGGAGCCAACTTATGATCGCATTATGAAGTTTGACTGTACTACCAAACACCTGACCAAGATGCTGATAATCACTGTGAAATGCCCAGGGAGATTAGAGAGGCTACAAAATGAGAAAAACCCAATAATAATGGGGGATTTCAGCCATTCGCATATTGATTGGGTACATGATTCCTCATGATGGGATGCAGAAATAAAATGTCTAGACATCATGAATGTGACTGCTCCATGGAGCAGCTAGTCGTACAACCCATAATGGGAGGGGGAATTCTTGAGTTAATCCTAAATGAAGCACAGGATCTGGTCCAAGAGGTGAATATAGCTGAACCGCTCAGTAATAGCAATCATAATATAATTAAATTTAACATATTTAAGGAAGGAAAATACCAAAGAAATCCACCACAGTCGTCTTCTTGTGTCCTTGTCACAAACTAGAGGTTTTGTTTCAGAACTATGCATAAGCAATGGCTCTTCCTGTCACTGCAGCAAGGTCCTCCTTCGTACAGGTCTCCCCAAGGAGTCAGCAAATGAGCAGGTGCTCCATGGTCTGCAATTCACTGCACTCACATACATTCCTGTCATTAGAGTAGCCCTATTTGATCAGGTTAGTCTTTGATCCACCAGTTTGCATACACAGGCGGTTCAGGCAGTGCCACATTGACCAGTGTTTATTGGCCCCTTTGGGAAGGTCCTCCTGGGGTTTCAGATCTGTTTGTGCATCCGACTGCATTAGTCTTTTATTCCATAACCTCAGTCGTGCCTTGCCAACTGTTCTCTCCAAAGGCACAACACTAGTTATAAAACTCTTTTGTGATTTAAGGTGTTCTGTTACTCCTGTGTAACCATATAGTGGATGACTTCGGTCTTCCATCTGCCATGATCTTTCCCTTTGGCTTGCTACCTTCCTCCTGGTATCAGGTGGTGCAATGCCAGCCAGTAAGTACAGGCTCTCCTTCGGTGTTGGCTTTAGAATTCCATTATTACATGACAACTGTCATTTAGAACCAGGTCTAGTTTCTTAGCATAGACCAGGGGTGGCCAACCTGTGGCTCCAGAGCGACATGCGGCTCTTCAGAAGTTAATATGCGGATCATTGTATTGGCATCGACTCTGGGGCTGGAGCTACAGGCACCAACTTTCCAATGTGCTGGGGGGTGCTCAATGCTCAACCCTTGGCTTGGCCACAGGCCCTGCCCCCACTCCACCACTTCCCGCCTCCTCCCCTGAGCCTGCTGTGCTTTCGCTCCCCCCCCCCCCAGCCTCCTGCATGTCATGAAACAACTGATTGGTAGCTGCGAGGGAGAGGGCTGATCGGGTGAGCGGGAGGTGCTGGGGGTGGGGGAGCTGATGGAGGGCTGCTGATGTAGTACTGTAGCTCTTTGGCAATGTACACTGGTAAATTTTGGCTCCTTCTCAGGCTCAGGTTGGCCACTCCTGGCATAGATAGATTGTTCACACAGTGGACATGTATACTCTGCTGTAGAGTAGCACATGGTAATAGCAGTGGTTCGCAAAGTAGCTGGGTTAGTTCCCCACTTTGAGGTGACCAACTTTCAGAGGATGTTGTTGCAGGCACTAACTTTCCCTTCCATCTTTTCTACATGTGCTTTGAAGGAAAGTTCTGTCCAATGTCACCACCATGTAGACAGGGTTTGGGTGATTAGCCAGTGGGATTCCATCCCAGATGATGTTTAGTTTCTGCTTGGCTTCTCAATGGCATAGGTAAAAAGCTGTCACTTCTATCTTGGTCTGGTTGGCGCAAACCCTGTTCTTATTATAATAAGCTGAGAAGTTGCTCAATACACATGACAGTCTGTTCTCAACAGTGGCAAAGTCCTTCTCCTGTGACGTGATGCATAGATCATAGGCATATATGAAACTCCTCATGTTGCTCTATTTGGGCTGGTCATTGGTATATATGTTGAGGGTTGATTCTAACACACTGCACTGTGAGAAGCCATTTCATTGTAGTCTCCAGCGGCTCCATTTCTGGCACAGTTCTAAGTAAAAACATCTGTTCTCCAGAAGAGATCACATGAGCTGCACTAGTTGGTAGTCATGCGTCATATCTAGGGGCCTACCAAATTCTGGGCAATTTCAGTCATAGGATTTTAAAAATCATAAATTTCAATGTTTCAGATACTTAAATGTGAAATTTCACAGTGTCGGAACCATGGGGGTCCCAGCCCAAAAAGCGGATTGTGGGAGAGAGAGCGCAAGGCTATTGTAGGGAGTCACAGTATTGCCACCCTCACTTCTGTGCTATTGTTGGCGGTGGCGCTGCCTTCAGAGCTGGGTGACTGGAAAGCAGTGGCTGCTGGCCAGTTGCCCAGCTCTGAAGGCAGTACCACCGCCAGCAGCAGCACAGAAGTGAGGGTGGCATGAAAAAGCGGGGTCCTCAATTTTGGGAGGGGCAGGGCTGGCCTTATGGGTGGGCAATGTGGGTGACCACCCAGGATACTGCAGTCAGGGGGTGGGGAGTGTTTCCGTGGTCACCCTCTCTCCCCCCAGCCAGCCCAAGGCCCCTTTACCCCCAAGTGTCGGGGCACTGGGTCCAGAGCCGGGGGGGGGGGCAGGGCTGGGGGCGCCCTGGCCGAGGGCTCCTACCATACACTGGGCTCCAGCTATTGTTCCTGGTCAGGCTGATGAAGGATGGGATTTCCTCTTCCCCTGCAGGGGCTTCCGCCAGGGCCAGGTCAGACTCACCTCCAGGAACTTTCCCAGCTGCAGGAAGCTCTGTGGCTGCTGGCTGGGAGCCCAGCTGTGAAGGCAGTGCCACTGCCAATAGCACTGCAGAAATAAGGGTGGCATGGTATGGTATTGCCACCCTTACTTCTGCACTGTGCTGGCTGCGGTGCTACCATCAGAGCTGGGCAGCCAGTCAGCATCCGCTCCTCTCCAGCCACCCAGCTCTGAAGGCAGCGCAGAAGGTGGCACTACCATGACCCCAGTACAATAACCTTGTGACCCCCCAAAGCCTGCTTTTGGGTAGGAGCCCCCAATTTGAGAAACGCTGGTTTCCCCCATAAAATCTGTTCCCATAATTTAGGTATAGTATGGGTTGATGAGCAATTGTTAAAAAGACATAATACCCATACTTAGTTGCAGGACCAAAGTGCTTAATCTATTTCCTGCGTATGTTGTTGAGTTTTGAAGGAACTCAGCTTTGAAATTGCAGAACTACTAACTGTGGTATGTAATTGTCAGAGGGTGCTCTACTCCTTGCTGGAACGCCTCCTTCTGGCACCAGGAGATTAACTCTGCCTGGCTGACGCCCCTTCCTGCAGTTGCAGTCTGTTACTCTCAGTCTTGCTCTCTTGGGATTCAGCTGCTCCCGCTTCATGGCCCTTCTACTGTCTGCTACTGGGCTTTATACAGGCCCCTCCTATACCTGTCCAGCTAAGCACCATCTCTAATTAGTCCTCGTTGCTCCCTGGCTCCTCCTCCAGGTGCAGCATAAGCAGTTAATTGGCCCAGTTAGCGACCTTAACCCTTTCAGGCCTTGTGTGGGGTGGACACCCTATCGCTTAAATCAGCCTAACACCAAAGGATAGCTAATTCAACACCAATGTTTAAAAAAGGCACCAGAGGTGATCCTGGCAATTACAGGCCAGTAAATTTAACTTCAGGCAAATTGGTTGAAACTTTAGTAAAGAACAGAATTATCCAGAGGTGGGCAAACTACAGCCCAAGGGCCGTATCTGGCTCTCCAGATGTTTTAATGCGGCCCTCGAGCCCCCACCAGGGAGCGGGGTTTGGGGCTTACCCCGCTCCGGTGCTCCAGCTGGGGAGCAGGGTCGGGGGCTTGCCCTTCTCTACACAGCTCCTGGAAGCAGCAGCATGTGGCCCCTCCGGCACCTACGGGTAGGGGCAACTAGGGGGCTCCGCATGCTGCCCCCACCGCTGCCCCCACAGCTCCCTTTGGCCGGGAAACGCAACCAATGGGAGCTGAAGGGGTGGCACCTGCAGACGGGGAACCACGCAGAGCTGCCTGGTCACGCCTCTGCATAGATGCTGGAGAAGGGACATGCCACTGCTTCTGGGAGCTCCTTGAGGTAAGCGCTGCTTGGAGCCTGCACCCCTGATCCCCTCTCGTGCCCCAACCCCTGTCCCAGCATTGATCCCCCTCCTGCCCTCTGAACCCCTCAGTCCCAGCCCAGAGCACCCTCCAACACCCCAACTCCCAATTTTGTGAGCATTGTGAGCCCGCCATACAATTTCCATACCCAGATGTGGCCCTCAGGCCAAAATGTTTGCCCACCCCTGGAATTATCAGACACATAGATTAACATGATATTTTGGAGAAGAGCCAATATGGCTTTTGCAAATGGAAATCATGCCTCACCAATCTATTACAATTTTTGAGGGGGTCAACAAGCATGTGGATAAGAGTGATCCAATTCATATAGTGTACTTGGACTTACAGAGAGCCTTTAACAAGGTACCACACCAGTGGCTCTTAAGCAAAGTAGGCAGTCATAGGATAAAAAGGAAGATCCTCTCATGGATCAGTAACTGGTTTAAAAATAGGTCATAAAAGGAAGGAATAAATGGTCAGTTTTCACAGTGGAGAGAGATAAATAGCAGGATACCCCAAGGATCTATACTGGGGCCAGTGCTGTTCAACATATTCATAAATGATCTGGAAAAGGAGGGGTCTGAGAGTGAGGTGGCAAAATTTGCAGACAATACAAAATTACTTGATCTAGTTAAAACCAAAGTTGACTGTGAAGAGTTACAAAGAGGTCTCAAAGAACTGGGTGGCTGGGCACCAAAATGGCAGATGAAATTCAGTGTTGATAAGTGCAAAGTAATGTACACTGGAAAACATAATCCCAACTATACATATAAAATGATGGGGTCTAAATTAGCAGTTACCACTGAAGAAAGAGATCTTGGCATCATCGTGGATCATACCCTGAAAACATCTACTCAGTGTGCAGCGGCAGTCAAAAAAGCAACAGAATGTTAGGAACCATTAAGGAACATCACAATTCAAAGGATTGGTGAATGGCCCTATCACAGCTTGGAAATACTACATTCAAGGGAGCTCTTCTCATGGACTGGAAGGCTAAATGTAAAAGATAAAACAGGGTCCCAAGAAAAATTGTCATCTCTTAGCTGTTTGAACTCTTACAGGCCCAGAGAGACTAAACTAAGGCACAGACCCCAGGGATTACCCCTGCATGTTCCCTGAAAGATATTTTGAAGGGACAGATTACTACATCTCTGTTGTCTTTAGGAATCATAGATGGTAACTCATTTTTATGTATATGCTTGCTTGTTTTAACCTATAAATAACTCTCTCATTTCTTTTTCCTAATTAATAAACCTTTAGTTAGTTTATGACAGGGTGGGCTATAGGCGTTGTCTTTGGTGTGAGATCTAAAATACAAACTGAGGACTGGAAGTAACCTGAATATTTTGTAATCTGTGGCATAGGTGACCAGTTATCACTAAATTCACTAAATTCTGGGTGGTGAGATAGGCTTCCAGGGAGGGAAGGTGTTTTCTTCTACAGGTCTTCACTTCTGTATTACTAACTATCAAGCTTTGTTAGCAAAATATGATTTCAATAATTACCAGAAGAGTATCCCCCTCAAGAGGACAGTGCCCAATTCTTGGCCCTCTTGAGGAAGGCAGTGGATGCAGCTGACACTGCATCTAGAACAGTGGTTCTCAACCAGCAGGCCGTGGGCTGCATGTGTCCCAATTAGCACACAGCTGCGGCTCAGCTCAGCTCTGTGCTAAAGGCCGGCCCACGTGGCAGGATCTGGGTTCCTGGCTACCTGGCACTGTGGGATCTGGGCTACCCCACTGCCCAGCACAGTGGGATCAGGGTCAGAGCTGCTGGGCCTGCTCCGCATGGCAGGGGGCCGGGGTTGAGGCTGCCAGCTGCTCCCGCAGGGTCAGGGGTCCAGGGCTGCAGCCTGGCCCCATGGGGTTGGGGGTCCGAGGCTGCTGCCTGGCCCTACAGGATCCGGAGCAGCTGTGCAGTGGGGGTCTGGGGCTCCTAGCTGGCCCCCCAGGATTGGGGGTCCAGGGCAGCTGCCCAGCCACAGGAGCTCCAGGACAGCTGCCCGACCCCGCATGGTGGAGGTCCGGGGCTGCTGCTGGGTCCCGCAAGCTCTGGGTCAGCTGCATGGTGGGGGTCCAGGGTGAGCAGCCGGCTGGCCCTGCATGGTGATGGTCAGGGGCTGCTGCCGGCCCAGTAAGCTCTGTGTTAGCTGCGTGGCAGGGGTCTGGGACAGGCCACATGGTGGGTGTCTAAGGCTCCCGGCAGACCATGCGCAGTTAGGGGTCCGGGGCAGCTGCCCGACCCTGCACAGTGGGGGTCCAGGGTTACAGCCCGACCCCGTGGGGATGGGGGACAGGCGCTGAAGCCCAGCCCTGGGGGTTTGGGTGGCCGGGGCTGATGCCTAGCTCCACAGGATCTGAGGCAGCTGTGTGGCGAGGATCCGGGGCAAGCAGCCGGCTGACCTGCACGGCGGAGGTCCAGGGCAGCCACGCGGCATGGGGCTAGGGATCCGGCCATCCTTGTGGGGTCAGGGGTCTGGGGCACCCACTTGGCCCTGCATGGCGGGGGTCCAGGACTGCCACCCAAGCCCGCAAACTCCGGGGCAGCCGCATGGCAGGGGTCTGGGGCGGGCAGCTGGCTGACCCACACAGTAGGGGTGCAGGGCAGCCACATGGTGGGGGTCTAGTGCTCCCGGACGACCTTGCAAGGTTAGAGGTCCAGTGTCCGGGGCAGCTGCCCGACCCTGCACGGTGGGGGTCTAGGGTTACAGCCTGACCCTGCTGTAGTGGGGAGAGCGGGGGGACAGCCTTGAGGGTCAGAGGTCTGGGGCACCCGCCCGGCCCCACAAGCTCCGGGGCAGCCGCATGGCGGGGGTCCAGGGAAGCGGGGATCCAGAGTCTGGGGCTGCTGCCTTTCCCCGCAGGATCTGGGGCAGCGGGGATCTGGTCAGCCCAATGCGGGGAGGGTGGGGGGTGTCCAGGGTCTGGGGCAGCTGCCTGGCCCTGCACCGTGGCAGTCCGAGGCTGCCCTTGGTCCCTGCAAGCTCTGGGTCAGCCGCACAGTGGGGGTGCAGGGCAGCCACGTGGCGGGGGTCCAGGGCTCCCGGCCAGCCTTATGGGGTCAGGGGTCTGGGGCACCCTCCCAGCTCCGCCTGGCCCCACAGTCTCCAGGGGCTGCCGCTCAGCCCCACAAGGACCTGCCACCCAGCCCCACAAACTCCGGGGCACCGTGCGGCAGATGACTGGTGCTCCCTGCCAGCCTCGAGGGTCAGGGGTCCGGGGCACCTGGCCGGCCCAGCAAACGCAGGGGCAGCCGCATGGTGGGGGTCCAGGGCAGTGGGGGTCTGGAGTCCGGGGCTGCTGCTTTTCCCCACAGGATCTGGGGCAGCGGAGGTCTGGGGCTCCTGGCCAGCCCAACTGGGGTGTGTGTCCAGGGTGTGGGGCAGCTGCCTGGCTCTGCACCGTGGTGGTCTGGGGTTGCCCCTGGTCCCTGCAAGCTCTGGGTCAGCTGCATGGTGAGGGTGCAGGGCAGCCACATGGCGGGGCTCCTGGCTGGCCTTACAGGGTCAGGGGTCTGGGGCACCCACCCAGCCCTGTCTGGCCCCACAATCTCCAGGGCTGCCGCCTGGCCCCACAACCATCTGCCACCCAGCCCTGCAAACTCCGGGGCGCTGTGTGGCAGATGTCTGGTGCTCCCGGCTGGCCTCGAGGGTCATGGGTCCGGGGCAGCTGCATGGCAGGGGTCCTGGGCAGCAGGCATCCAGGGTCTGGGGCTCCTGGACGGCATTGTGGGGTCAGGGGTCCTGGGCAGCTGCCCAGAACTGCAAGCTCTGAGGCAGCCGCACAGCGGGGGTCCAGGGCATCGGGGATCTGGGGTCCGAGGTACCCATCCAGCCTCATGCTCTGGGGCAGCTGCCCAGCACTGCAAGCTCCAGGGTGTCCTAGTGGCCCCACAAAGTCCGGGGCAGCCACGTGGTGGAGGTCTGGAGTGGGCAGCTGGCTGGCCCCAGATGGCGGGGGTCCAGGGCACCCACCCAGCCTCACATGCTCCAGGGCAGCTGCATGGCGGTGATCCAGGATCCAGGGCAGCGGGGATCCAAGGTCCCGGGGCTCCCAGCTGGCCTTGTGGGGTCCAGAGTTCGGGGAAGCTGCCTGGTCCTGCACGGTGTGGGTCCAGGGCTGCTGCTGGGCCCCGCAAGCTCTGGGTCAGCTGTGTGGTGGGGTTCCGGGGCTGGCAGCTGGCTGACCTGCACGGTGGGGATCCAGGGCTCCTGGCCGGCCCTGCAGGGTCAGAGGTGCGGGGCACCCACCTGGCCCCATGAGGTGGAGGTCCGGGGCTGCTGCCTGGCCCCGCAAGCTCCTGCTGTCTGGCCCTGCAAGCTCTGGGGCAGCTGCGTGGCAGGGGTCCAGGGTGGGCAGCTGGCCGGCCCTGCATGGTGGGAGTCCGGTGCTCCCGGCCAGCATTGAGGGTCAGGGGTCCAAGGCACCCGCCCAGCCCTCCACACTCCGGGGCAACCACACAGCGGGGTTCCAGGGCAGCAGGGATTTGGGGTCTGGGGCTGCTGCCTTTCCCCACAGGATCTGGGGCAGCTGTGCGGCGGGGGTCTGGGGTTCAGGGTCTTAGGCAGCCACCCAACCCAAGAGCTCCAGGGCAGCTGCCCAACCCCACATGGTGGGGATCCGGGGCTGCTGCTGGACTGAGCAAACTCTGGGTCAGCCGCATGGTGGGGGTCCAGGGCTGGGAGCTGGCTGACCCGTGTGGCAGGGGTTTAGGGCAGCCGCCCAGCACCGCAACCTCCGGGGCACCCACCTGGCCGTGCCAGCTCTGGGGAAGCCACATGGCGGGGCTCCAGGGTCCAGGGCAGAGTGGATCCGGGGCATCCCCCCAGCCCTGTAAGCTCTGAGGCACCCACCAGGCCCCGCAAACTCTGGGGCAGCCGCTTGTTGGGAGTTCAGGATCCATGGTGGGCAGTTGGCTGGTCCCACATGGCGGGGGTCCAGGGCAGCTGCATGGTGGGGATCTGGGGCTCCTGGCCGGCCTCACGGGGTCAGGGGTCCAGGGCAGCCACCCAGCCCAGCATACTCCAGGGCAGTCGCATGGCAGGGGTCCAGGATCCAGGGCAGCTGCCCAGCCCCGCAAGCTCCAGGGCACCCACCTGGCCCTGTGCGGCAGGGGTCCGCCTTAACACATAGCGAAGGGGTTCTACTCGCCATATTTCTTAGTCCCCAAGAAAAATGGAGAATAGAAACCCATTCTTGACCTTTGGCAATTAAATGTTTTTATTCACAAATCAAAATTCTGAATGGTTACGCTGACATCAATAATTCCTTCCCTACAGGAGGAAATGCAGTTCACATCTCTCGATGTGATAGACTCTTATTTTCATGTGGACAATCATCCATCCCACAGGAAGTTTGTTAGGTTTCTGGTAGGAAAAGAACACTACCAATTTAGAGTACTCCCATTCAGGCTAGCAACAACACCCAGGGTTTTCATGAAGGTCTTCTCAATGGCAGCCACCCAAATGAGATGTCATAGCTACACAGACTTTCCATATCTGGATGACAGGCTCTGTATAGGTCTCTCCAGTAAGGGAGGTCCAGTCCGTGACTTTGTTCTTGCTTCATCTTCTGGCAGTCTTGGAATCTGTGTGAACAAAGAAAAGTCCACTTTGACTCCCACGACAGAGTTTATAGGAGCAACCCTAAACTTGATCTCAGCAAGGGCCTACCTCCCTAGAGAAAGATTGCAGACTATGAACAATTTTATAAGAAAGTCACTTTCAGATCACAACCCCTGTCGGTTTGCCTTTCCCTATTAGGCCATATGGCATCATGTACTTCTATAATACTGTTCACCAGTCTTCATGTACACTGCCTACAGGTCTGGCTCTGATCCATCTTCTTACCAGACAGAGACCACATAAACATCAAAGTAACCATTCCCATTAGGGTTATCACTTCACTTGCCTGGTGGATTAACCTGGAACACATCACACTCGCACCTGGTGTCACCATTATCTCAGATGCATCCCTTATTGGATGGAAAACCACAATGCACAAGGCCACTAGGCATTCTCGGGAGACCAGGATGGATATCAACTAGAGCTGAGAGTAGTTCGTCTAGCTTGCAACACATTCCTGCCATGTCCAAATGTCAGACAACATGACAGCGGTCTTTTACATAAACAAACAAGATGGAGCAAAATTCCTCTCTCTCTGCTTAGAAGTAGTTAATTATCTGAACTGGTGCTTCAGCAACCACATATCTGTCTTGGCTACATACCTACCTAGTATACAGAATTGTTTAGTGGGCAATTTCAGCAGGTACTTCTCCACAGACAATGAGTGGGAGATACACAGTTCCTTCCCAACAAAATCTTTATACAGTGGGAAACACCTTCCTGGGATCTGTATGTATCCCAAACGAACAAGAAGTTCACCCTTTACTGCTGCAAGGCAGCTCTGGGCCATGGTTCCAGGGATGAAGCCATTCTGTTATCCTGGACAGACTCAGATCTGTGTTTCCTCCCATCCTTCTGCTACCACAAGTTCTATGGAAGAATCACTGAGACAAAGCTTGGGTCATTCTGACAGCACCCAACTGGCCCAGACAGTTCTGGTTTCTGGACCTTCTGTGAATGTCAACCTGTCATCACATCAGTATCCAACCCTCCCTGTATATGCTAACCCAGTAGAATGGCAAGATCAGACATTCCATCCCAGGCCCACTTCACCTCATGGCCTGGTGTTTGGATGGGCATCAGACCTTGAATGTTTGTGCTCGTAGACTGCTTAGTCTATTCTCAACCAAAGTAGGAAAGTCCCAATGTGCAAATGTTATCTGGCTAAATGGAGGTGTTTCTCTACCTGGGGATAATGTAATTAGTCATCTTCTGAAATTGCATGCATCTGACGAAGTGGGTATTCACCCACGAAAGCTCATGCTCCAATACGTCTGTTAGTCTATAAGGTGCCACAGGACTCTTTGCTGCTTTTACAGATCCAGACTAGCATGGCTACCCTTCTGATTCCAAAAATTGCAGGTAGCCTAATACAGCAGGGATATCTCCTGTCCTTGAAAATGTCAGGGTTTTCCATTAGCCTGCTGCAGGTCCATCTAGTAGCAATCAGTGCCTTCCATCTGCCAGTAGAGGGAAACGCCATTTTTACTCACCCAGCAACAATTAGATTCCTGAAGGGCCTAGTTAGGACCCTGCCACCGCTGGTGAAACCTGCACCACAATGGGACTTCAACCTCATACAGTAAGTACTTATCAAACCACCATTTGAACCACTGGCCACATATTCTATGTTTCAGCTTCCATGAAGGCACCTTTTTAGTTGCCATCACATCAGCTAGAAGGATGAGTGAATTGGGAACACTCCTGGCATACCTGCAATACACTGTTTTTCATAAAGAGAAGGTTTTATTTTGCCTGCACCTGCAATTCATCCCTAAAGTCATTTCAGAGTTTCACATCAATCAACCTATCTACTTACCAGTATTCTTCCAATGAAGAGAGGAAACTTCACTCTCTGGATGTCAGATGAACTCTGGGATTCTACCTGCAAAGGACAAAACTGATTAGAAAATCACCAACGCTATTTGTCACTATGGCGGAACAGTCACGAGGAAGGCATTATCTGCTCAGACACTCTCTAAGTGGATCTCTGGCTGCATCATCCTGGGTTACTAATTAGTGCATATTCCTCCCCTGGATGGGGTGAGAGACCATTCATTGGGGCACAAGCAACCTCAACAGCATTGGTTTGAAAGGTACCTATAGTGGATATCTGTAGGTCGGCTACCTGGAGCACAACCCATACATTCACGAAGCATTACACATTAGTTCAAGTGTCCTCTGCAGATGCAGCTGTTGGAACTGCAGTGTTACAAGCATCTGTACCAACTGCATCATCCCACTATACCAACTGCATCCTCCCAGCCCACATCTCTTTAAATACTGCTTATCTATCATCCACATGTGGAATACACATAGGCCTGATCTACACTGGGCGGGGATCGATCTAAGATACGCAACTTCAGCTACGAGAATAGCGTAGCTGAAGTCGACGTATCTTAGATCAACTTAAATTGACTTACTTTGCATCCTCGCGGCGTAGGATCGGCAGCCGCCACTCCCCCGTCGACTCCGCTTCCGCTGCTGGTGGAGTTCCAGAGTCAACGGGGAGCGCGTTCGGGGATCGATGTATCGCGTCTAGATGAAACGCGATTCATTGATCCCCGATAGATCGATCACTACCTGCTCATCCGGCGGGTAGCGTAGACATACTCATAGGGACCAGCTTTCAAAGAAGAAATGGAGGTTACTTACTTGTAACTGGAGGTTCTTCAAGATGTGTGGTCCTTATCTGTATTCCACTACCTGTCCTCCTTCCCCTCTGCTTTGGATCTTATTTGCTTTATGATAAGAAGAGGAACTGGAGAGGTGTCACTCTGCACTGCCCCTTATACTCTCAGTTTAGAGCACAAGGGGAGTAACTGTGCAGGCGCAGACTAACAAACACTACTTGTCAGAAATCTCCGAGCTTAGGTGCACGGTGCACATGCATAGCAACCTGATCATTGGCAGATGGAAAATTATTTTTTCTTCAGATGAAGGGTTTGGGAATCAGGCAGGCCTAGGTTTGATCAGGTGCTTAGAATTAAGTGTTGTGTGCTCTGTGAAAACTAGCTCCCTACAATTCCCAAAGGGAAAATGCTTCTCAGGGCAGCAGCATCCCATCCAGCAATTAAAGGGCTGTGATTGTGCCCTGTGCTGGACCTTTTTTTTGGTGTAATTAGTAAACAAAAACTGTAGGAGAAAAATTTTCAGGGTGAAAGATGATGTCACTAGACTATCCAGTCTACTGAACCTGCTTAAAGAAGGGTATAGAGCAGGGGTAGGCAACCTATGGCATGTGTGCCAAAGAGGCACGCAAGCTGATTTTCAGTGGCACTCACACTGCCCGGGTCCTGGCCACTGGTCCGGAGGGCTCTGCATTTTAATTTAATTCTTAATGAAGCTTCTTAAACATTTTTAAAACCTTGTTTACTTTATATACAACAATAGTTTATTATAGACTTATAGAGACTTTCTAAAAACATTAAAATGTATTACTAACACGCGAAACCTTAAATTAGAGTGAATAAATGAAGAATCGGCACACCACTTCTGAAAGGTTGCAGACCCCTGGTATAGAGGTATAATATAGAATCAAATTCTAACAGCAAAATGGAAGATGCAGATATGACTTCTAGCAAGGGGAATAATGAAGGATTATTTTATTGAACTAAGGCTGGGACTTTCAAAAGAACCTAAATGATTTAGATGCCTCAGATCCTATTCAGTTTCGGTGGGAGCAGGGTGCTTAACTATCTTAGACCCCATTGAAAATCTTCCTTTTAATGACTGTGACTGTCATCGAGTAGGTTCTGGGGAGGTGAGAAGCATTTAGGGAACTCTCTGAAAAAAGAAAGAAGTATTGTTGGGTTCTAACAACAGGGGCCTGTGAGTTGTAAGTCTTGGCTACTGTTCCTGACAGTGTCATATGCCACCTCTCTGTGCTTCAGTTTTCTCCTCTGCGAATTGAGAATGATATATACCTACTTCACATGCATTCCATGAGGCTTAATTAATTAATGTTTGTAAAGTGCTTGGAGATCCTAAGATTAAAAGTTTTGTAGACGTGCAATATTACTAAGTAGTAGAAGTGCTACCAAAAATACGTGGCCCTCAGGTAAGGGTCTGGAGGAAGGGTGATGTTTTTCAAATCTTTAAAAATAAGGGGAAATGAATAAGCCAAGATAACCTGACTTCTGTGCCTCTTAATTCTCTGGAAAAACATAAGAGGGGAACACAGAGCTATGGAGAAGAGGAAGCATTACATGATTGCTGCTTTGCATCTGTGAAACCCAAGTCATGCTATACTAACTTTCTCATCAACAACAGATGCATTGGATACAGGGAGGGCTGTAGACACAATTTCATGTTCAACATAGCACCACACAAAGATGCACTGAGAGAAAGATGATTCTAGATAATATGATACAGTGAATAAACAATGGGTTATAGATGGGGAACAAAGAGTTCTCATCAAAAAGCAGATGGGGCTGAGGGGAATGCATCATGTGAGATAACACAGTATGTTGGTATTGGGACCAGTGAAATGAATGCTGTCTTTTGTTCATTCCATAATGGACAAGTGTCCATATTACTAACTTACTATTTCAAAAGGCACTGACTGGCAGTGTCAACAGAGACTCCAAGGAATAAGCAAGTGGGACCATGTTGTCTTGCCTCTAGAGGTGGGCTTTCCTACTCAGAATCAACAGGGTGCATTAGGCTAGAAGAAGGTTAACCTTCTGCTTCCACTGCTCACACTGTGTATTCACTAGAGAATGTCACACTCTGGGACTCTTAGTTCAGCACCTATAATCACTAAAATTCACTTTTTAAAATGTACTTGTGACTTTGAACATTGCTGCTTCTACAAAAGTTGCTTTCCTGCACACCAATCCCTCAAGCCACTTCCTGTTCTACATGTTGAGGATGTGAAGCAATCCCCATTATAATTGCTTATGGAAAAGTCCTACAGAATTCAAAAGGGATTGATAACCTTTATGTACAGTTTATTAACCAATTTTAAGAAATCTATAGGATGATTTAAAAAAATGTCTATAGAAAGGATAACATCCTGTAAATGATCTTAGTCCCTCCCTGCTCCTCAACAGAGTACATAGACCCTGATTTAGTGTCCAAACTCACCCCTATTTTCTGGCATTTTGTTAAACTTTTAAAATCAACGAGCCTTGCACAAAACCCAGCCTAAGCTTCTTCCCCAATATTGACTGTTCCTGTGGTGTTCCTCTAGGAGCTCTATCCTATTTCTCTCTGGCCCAAAGAAACATTCCCACCCTTTTTCTGGTGGCTAGCATGACATAACAATAATTATCTCCCACCTTAATGCAGGGGTTTTGCACTTGGGCTTAAGGTAACTCAACAGAAGGGTCCTAGAGCCTAAAATTCTCTCTTAATGTCTATAGGTTTATAGTGTAATTTCTATAGCTTCCTATTGCGTAATTCCTGTTAAAGGAACTTTCTCATAAGGATCCACAGAAATCAGTGTGCCAGTTTGGCTCTGCATTCAGCAGGATGAACATGCCAACAATTTCTTGCTTTAGGTGAACCTTCTGTTCCTGCAGTTATACTGTGGTGTTCATTGTTCAGCAATTCAGGACTTAAATCTCTGAGGCAGAAAGGGAGGTTGCTGAAACCTTAGGTTTACAAATAATAATAATAATTAATAATACAGATGCCATGCAGACTGGTAACCTGAAAAACACGGGATGAGGCAACTTGAAGCTAGGACAGCTCAGTTGTATTTCCCCCACCACTCAGCAAACATAGTCAAAATATGTGTTGTAACAGGTTTAGCTAGAGATGGGAACCAGAGCATAACTTTTTGTTTTTTAATTGTAATAGTTCACGTGTGCTGCATTAACACTGTAGAAACCTCTGAAGGGAACTACTATAGAAGAGAGGGTAAAAGCTGCAGTTAGACAGGTTGTTAGTGTGAAAAACAAATTTGTAAAGGGATCAAATTTGCTTGGGCCACAAGTATGTCACTTAGATCATGTCTGCAGTAGGAGCACTTTTCCAGTATAGATATACCAGTATACTGTACCAGCAAAACACTCCTAGAGTATGCCTACACTACCTGCCGGATTGGTGGGCGGCAATTGATCCAGTGGGGATCAATTTATCGCGTCTAGTCTAGATGCGATAAATCGACCTCCAAGCGTTCTCCCGTCGACTCCTATACTCCAGCGCCGCGAGAGGCGCAGGCAGAGTCGATGGGGGAGCGGCAGCAGTTGACTCACTGCGATGATGACACCACGGTAAGTCGATCTAAGTACGTCAACTTCAGCTACGTTATTCATGTAGCTGAAGTTGCGTAACTTAGATCGATTCCCCCCCAGTGTAGATTAGGGCCTAGTGTGGAGGCAGCTCATATCAGAAAAGCTGCTTCAGCCCCAGGGGGTTTAACCCAACTGCAACTGCTGCTCCAGTGAGCTGGGGACCTTTGCTCTGGTGATGGGCTGCCAGTCAGCTGTTCTGGCAGCTACTGCTCTGGCAGCACCGGAGTTGGCCACCAGTCGGCTGTTCCAGCCACCACCACCCTCTCCCCTGCTCCCGGCGCTGCTCCAGTGGTTAACAGCTGCTCCAGCTCTGTCCCAGAAGAAGTCATGGAGGTCCTGGAAAGTCATGGAATCTGTGACCTCAGTGACAGAATCATATCCTTACCCATTGCTTATAAAGTGAGTGACTCTTAGCTTGAGAGCCCCAGTGGATATCAAGTGCTAGGCTGGCTCACAGTAAGAAGGGTGTTTCTCAGCTAACCACAGCCCAAGCCATCAGAAAGGAAGGAAGATATCATGGCTAAGGCACGGGAATGGGTTCTCACTGGGATAAATAAATTAATATTTGTGAGGCACTCAGCTGCTGCAGTGATCAGGGACACAGAAAAGCCTATTAATAAAAATTACTGGTACCTCTTGTAGCAGAGAGAGGGTCTTGAGCACTGGGCCTGGTGTAAGATCTGAGTCCGGAACTATAGGCAGTGAACCAAAGTCAAGCCATGTATTAAAGCAAATAAGCATCCAGTATATGAACTTGGCAAAATTGTTGCCAGTGAACTAGGCACTAGATAGATACGTAAATATCTAAGTAATATGATTTGTCTGAGATATCAGGAAGAAGTGGAGGTAACAAACAAATATCATGAAACAGGGAAGATAAACAATTTATGTACTATCGCAGTTGTTGGTCTCAGTCTATAAATGTTGGGGTACCACACCTTAACTCTTTGTGTGGTGTGGGGGACAGCAGAGACTCCCCCGGCCGACTGAGTCACTCCTTGCCACTGTGTACTCATGTATTAGTGTATCTGTAACCACGGAGCCAGGGCACTAGAACTATGCCAGGAAGGCAATAAACCTGTCTGAGTGGCCTTTGCCACTGAACTATGCCTGTGGTCTTTCTTTATGAGTCACGTCAAGCTCTGTTGAATTAGCAAACTGCATTATCTGTTGATAACATTGGAGCGCCAATGTGCTTGAGCGTGTTTCTGAAAATGATCAATTTGATTCCCTGATTTTGACATCTTGTGGGAAAATTTCAAGACTAAGGCACTGTCTACTGCCAAGTATGTCTGTGGAACAACAAAGGAAAAAGAACCTGACTGGTTCACAGCGTCTGAACATGTGTTGCTCCAATTCATAGAAAAGAAGAAGCAAGCTCACTTCACTTTACTTCAACAACCAACTAAGTCCAGAACGTTGAGTTCAAAGAGGCTAAGGCTGTGGTCCAGAAAGCCAATAGAAAATGTGCCCAGAAGATTCAGACCTGCTTTGAAACAGGAGACCTTCATCGTACCTATGATGGAATCAAAGAGGCACTTGGGCCAATTTGTAAAAACACCTGCAAACTTGAAAGTGGAAGATGGCACCATCCTGACTGACAGGCAAGAACAACTTGACCAATGGACTGAGCATTACAAAGAACGCTACTCAAAGGATGCCATTATCTGTGATACTGCCTTAGCTGCCATTCCCCAGCTTCCAGTGATGTAGGAGCTGGACCAAACACCAACTCTTGAAGATGTAGAGAATGTATCAAAGAGATTGTGCCTGGGAAAGCAGCAGGCAATGATCAGATACTTCCAGAGCTCCTAAAGGCAGGGGGGAGAAAGCTTGTGAGCGGTATCCACACACTTCTCTGCAGAAGAAAGCCACATACCCCAGGATCTGAATGATGCAAACATAATTACTTTATAAAAAAATAAAGAGGACAGAGCAGACTACAACAATTACCAAGGGATATCTCTATTCAGCGTGGTCAGCAAAGTGCTTGCAAGGGTCCTGCTGAAAAGACTCCAAGTCCTTGCTGAGAGAGTTTATCCTGAGAGCCAATTCAGAGCTGGATGCTTCATGACTGACATGTCCTTCACAATGTGATTGTTTCAAGAAAAAAAAGTCGTAAACAATAGGTACCTCTCTATGTAGCATTCCCTACAAAAGGCCTTCGATACGGTTAGCAGGAATGGCATATACAAGACCCTGTCGAAAACTGACTGTCCACAAAAAATGTTCTCTTCTATTTAAGAAGTTCCATGAGGGAATGAAGGCGACTATCCAGTATGAAAATGAAACATCGTCTGAGTTTAGCATTGATGCGGGCATAAAGCAAGGCTGCATCTTAGTGCCTACTGGTTTTTGCATCTTTTTCTCTATTCTTCTTAAGTGTGCTTTTGGAAATGATCAATCGAGCATACTAACTGAATCAAGGATGGATGGCAGCTTGTTCACTATCAGATGATTTCAGAGCAAAAGGCATGTCACCCAGCTCACTATTCAAGATCTGCTCTTTACAGATGACGCTGCATTCATCTCTAAGTCACCTGATGAATTGCAGATCATGCTGAATAAGTTCTCTGATGCATGTATTAAGTTTGGCATGGTAATCAGTATAAAAAAATAGTTGTGATGTCACAGGGCACCAACATCCCACCTAAAATCTACGTCAGTAATGAAACTCATTGGCCAGAATACAACAGGCCAGGCATAGGAGACATCTTCTCATCATGGCGTGATGCCAGAGGGGGAAGGAAAAGCACTGACAAAGAACCTCTATAAAACCTTGCTTTTATATGCAGTATAACAAACAAGTGATGTAATTGCAGATTATTGGACTTTAGCAAAAGCTAGATGAGGGAGTTTAGGGCTGAACCTTGCTCTCTTCAAGGTTTTTTACTTATCTTACTTACCATATATTTTCCCAAATACTGGACTAAGTTCTAACCAATTATTTACTGCAGCTGGTGCCCAGTTAGCCATGTTTTCTTTATTTCCCAAACCTTAAATAAAATTACACTGGTATTCCAAGGGGACACTACAAGTTTATCACAAACAATCCTTCTCTCTCTTAAGAGTACATTATTTTTGGTCACATCCTTTGGGCCTATTACTCATGCTAATATTCAAATTCAATTTAAAACCATAGTTCACTCAGGCCTAATGTAGACCTATAGTCCTATATTAGACTTACTAGTTGCAGCACTGCACTGCCCTGAGTCAGACTAAAGTCTAAAGCCAAGTGTCTCTGACTCAACATGTGAGGTTTACTGAAGGTCTTGTGCAGACAAGGATGTTCCCTGAGGGATAGGTGGGATATTCTGGTGTGGGTGTTGCTTGATGTGCAAATGCATTTAACAGTCAATTGCATCAGCCTAGCTGGTCTGAGGCTCCTTTAGAGTGTACAGCAATTTACAAGAAATGGGACAAAAACTGGTTTTGTAAAGCTGACAGGGTACCAGGAACATACAATCACCTTAAACAAGATACAGCCAAACAAAAATCACATGGTTTCTTATGGTTGTAAATCTTGCCCTTCCCTATGAGCACAACTTCCCTATGAGCATCACTCCCTGCATTACATCTAAATAAGATTGCTCAGGGAAGCATCTTTATCTCCTTGTATATCTGCATAGAGCTGTATAAACAATAAAAAAAATAGTGAAAAGCCAACATTTTAAAAAGTGCAATCCACAGACTTATGGGAGACTCACTGTATCTGTGCTCCCCTTTCAAGGATTGATTGAGTCCCACTCATGGAACAACAGTGGAAACCTAATAATAATATAGCTGAGGGGTTTGGGAATCTGTATGACAAAAAAAAGATGGTGGTAACAGCAGTTCCTACATGCAGTTAGGATTTCCAGGTGGCCAGCAAGTCCGGCTCCACACTCCCATTGGCCAGGAACTGTGGCCAATGGGAGGTGCGGGGTGTGTGTGCCTGTGGGCGAGAGCAGCGCGCAGACCCTCCTAGCCCCTCCCTGCCCTGCCTAGGAGCTGGACATGCTGGCCGCCTCCGCGTTGCAGTGCAGCACAGAACCAGGACAGGCAGGGAGTCTGCCTTAGCCCCGCTGTGCCGCTGACTGGGAGCTGCTCGAGGTAAGCCTGTGCCCCAACCCCCTGCCCCAGCCCTGAGCCCCCCCAACCCAGAGCCCCCTTCTGCACCCCAAACCCCTCATCCCCAGCCCACCCCGAGCCTGCACCCCAGATGGAGCCCTCACCTCCCCTGCACCCCAACCCCCTGCTCCAGCACAGAGCCCCCTCCCACACCCTGAACCCCTCATCCATGGCCGCACCCCAGAGCCCACACCCCCAGCCCAGAGCCTGTACCCCCTCCCGTACCCCAACGCCCTACCTCAGCCCGCAGCCCCCTCCCATACTCCAAATCCCTCGGCCTCACCCCTCAGCCTGGAGCCCCCTCCTGCACCCAAAACCGTTCATCCTCAGCCCCACCCCAGAGCCTGCACCCCCAGCCAGAACCCTCACCCCCTCCTGCACCCCAACCCCCTGCCCCAGCCCGGAGCTTCCTCCCATACCCTGAACCCCTCATTTCTGGCCCCACCCCAGAGCTCGCACCCCCAGTTAGAGCCCTCGCCCCATCCTGCACCCCTGCCCCATCCCAGTGAAAGTGAGTGAGGGGAGGAGAGAGCAAGCCACCAAAGGAGGGGGAATGTAGTGAGTGGGGGCGGGGCTTTGGGAAAGGGGCAGGGCCTAAGGGCAGGGACTATAGTGTTTGGTTTGTGCAATTAGAAAGTTGACAATCCTACATGCAGTAGGTGAGGGCTGACAACAGAGCGGGGAAAGGAAGGACAATTGTACTGGGGAACCGAGCACGGGGCCCCCTCCCTCTCCAAAAATCTGTAACCTTTATGTAAATAAAGTAAAATGAGAGGGCGGGGGCCCAATGAACATGATGTACCGGAGCTCCAAATTTCTCTAGATGGGCCTGAGCAGATAATACAACTGAAATTGGGCAGGTTCTGAGGATTTATAATCTGCAAACATTTTCATAGTGTGGAATGCATTTTAATAGACTCTCTCATTGCTGCTGCTCCTCCTAGTACTGATCCCATTCGGAACTGCATAACATTCTTGTGGTAACTGCTGCAGTTGCTTACATGGACACATAATGTTAAGTTGCCTGGTTCCCTTCCCCCCTTTCCATGTATGTGCTACCAAGTTGTCTGATTCATTTGTATTCTGGATGTTCCTTTCATGTTTGTGGCTCCAGTCGCTCAGCATAGCTCCTGTTTTATCCTCAACTTATATAGCAGTAGCATCTAATAGAACTAACTTAGTTGGCTTCTTTCCCCCTTTCCAGGTTCTTTTACTGCATCCAGGTTCCTTACTGCAAAGAAGAGCCTGGGTGCTTGTAAAAGCAGATAAAAACAAGGAGCAGGAGATCACACAATGTTATATACCAGCTTTCCACAAACCAGTTTGACAACCCCTGATATATGGATAATAAGAAAAGTCCTATACGGTGCAACCACAGTGAGCACATGTTCTTTCTAATGATTTATAATTCCACTGTATCCCTCTCAAAAGCAATGCAAGAATCTGACTCTTGTTATCTTGTAGATGGGAGAAAGCATTCTCTATACAATGTCATTGTGAAGTTTTGGGGATCACCCAGACCAGTAAGGGGTTCTGTCACTGCCAGCCTTGTACTTTTGGGACCTTAATGTTATGCTGCTATAGCTCAAAGCCCTGATACCAATAGCTAGCCTAGAAGCACAAAGGTCTCACCCTGGCTTCTACCAGCCTAGTTACTGCTCGCAGGGTAATATCAACAGCCCTGAGTCTCCCTAAATCCATCTACTCAAGTCTTAACTACCAGCCACTTGGACTTTTCCTCTCTGGTTCATCACTCCTGAAAGTGTGAAGACAGCCCCCCATTATCAGCTCACTTTGGGACACATACTTCATACAATTTGCACACCAGAGACCTGCTATGGGTAAAAATAAACAAAATGTGTATTCAATAGGAAAAAAATCACAGATTCAAAGCTGAAAGAGCAAGGAAAAGCAAACACATACAAGTAGCACAGAATATAAACATAAAGATGCAACTTCAGGCTTTACACTTCTATATTAGACAATTTCCCTTTTCTAATACAAGTTACCTAATGCCTCTGAACAGTTTCCCAATGTATCCTGCCTAGATGCTGGCCCTGTTTCTGCATTAAAAAACCTCAACCCTAAACCTACTTTTAAAAGGCTTTTTTCTCCTCCCCCACATTTTCGTGTTTCTCGTGGCATGATGACTCATGGTTCTTCAAATTAGAGGAAACTTCCACCTTTCTTAGCCTATGTCTACACTAGAGGCCTTACACCAGCACAGCTGTATCAATGCAGCTGCACCACTGTACAGTCTGTAATGTAGCCACTCAAAGCCAACAGGAGAGAGTGCTCCCATCAGTTCATCTACTCCAGCCCCCACGAGCGGCAATAGCTATGTCCACAGGAGAAGCTCTCCCGCCAACATAGCACTGTCCACACAGGTGCTTATATTGGTGTAACTTATGTCGCTCAGGGGGGTGATTTATTCACACTCCCCCCCACCCCCCGAGCAACATAAGCTTTGCCAGCGTAAGTTGCAGTGTAGACATAGCCTTAGTTTTCCAAGACTGGTGTTTTCTTTTCAGTTTCAATGTCTTTCCATCAACTTTAATGGTCCACAATTGTCTCTTCCTGGCTGGACTATGGATGGGTACTTAAAGTTGGATTCATGTAAACAACTAGCCTGAAAAGTGTCTCTCCCTGCCTGATTGCTTCACCACCCTGTTGTGAGGTGATGCTGTAGTTGCAAAACAGTTATGATTACAATTTTCTATGCATATATACATGCATACATTCATAACTATAACCTGTATACATAGCTCCTAATGACCATTAAGTTCAGAACATTACAAGTGTTCACAGAAGACTTTATATGACACATAGTTATAGCCAATAACATTGTATACAACCAGTTGATTCAATTGCTCATTCTTTGGGGTTCAGATGCTTTGTTCTTTCCTTGGGAGTCTGGGATCTGATTGTCACAATCATGGAGTAAAAACAATTTTATAGCTGTATTATTTTCTCTTAAAATTATAGTAGAGTTGTTTCTTCACCTCTCATACACATACCCACATATATGTTCGGTCTTACAGAAAATACATAACTGCTGTATATTTAAAGCATTCCTAGGAATTAATTATATAAATTCTGGAAGGGTTGAGTATTATTTGCTGCTGACTAAAGGTAAGGTAGAGAAACAGCATCAAAAGGAAAAAAAAGTCAGTCCTGCAAGTTGGCCCTTGCTATTGTAATTATGAATCCACTATGGCAGTCCTTATGCAGAAAATACCCTCACTGAGGAAAGTGAAAGGTTTGCCTGACTACCGGCTACAGGATTGGGCCCTACATTTCCATTTATCAATTGTACAAATCTAAAAAATGTAACCAAATTTCACTGAGTAATATACAGCTTTGGTTTGGTAGGGAGGAAGCTCTCTGAGAGCCTGATCCTGAGTGGTGCTTTGTCAGGATCAGATGTATAAACAGGAAAAAATAAATTGTTAGCTAAGTTATTCTACTCAACAGCTACTCCATTCTGTGTATTAATATAGAAAGTCAGCAAAATTATACTAGTGGCAACTCAAACTGCTCTAAGGACAAATTTATTCATTGTCATCAAAACCAAGAATCAATAGTAATGGATACATGGATAAATCCACATCACGCTGACTTGGCTAATTATCCACTTCTTCACAAAGATATTTTCCTACATCACAATCCTATGTCATGTGTACCAGTTAACACGCTGAGTTTGCTGCATCACCAGCATTAAATCTAATGTATATGCTTGTTCAAGGGCAAAGAAATCCAGATTACAATGTGTTGTTGAACTCAACAAAACTTAAATTCCACAGTAGATTTAATTGTTTGAAACATTTTGATTATGCGCACAGGCATCTATAATTTATTTAGATTTGTATTAATAATGTATGCTGTTTGAGTGACATGCTATTGTATGTTCTTTCATAACAGGAAACATAGCAAGCATGTATTTGTTATTAAAATAAAAATGTAGTATTTTAAAAATATGAAAACATGGTTTAGTCTTATTCACTTGGGCTTATTACACTTTGCAATTAATGTAATGATGTCAATGATCTTCCATGTATATCTCATCTAAAGCCACACAACCTGTCTCCTCATTCCCTCCACTTGTTTGTTGCACCAGTATGTTGTATCTTGTCTTAAGTAAGTTCTTTGGTCAGGAACTGTCTCTCAAACTCTGTATTTGCAGAGTGCCTAGCACAACAGGGCCCTGATTTGAATGGGGGTCTCAGAGCAATACAGTAATATTATTCAGTTTTTACTTATGGTAGCACCCAGTATGTGATAGGTACTTTCCACACATTCAAGGATAGTCCCTGCTCCAAGGAACTCACAACCTAAGGACAAACGAGACAAAGGTTAGGGAAAATGGAATGGAAACAACAGAAAATAAAATTCAATTTATATGCAAGTCAGTCTGATTCACTGTAAGCAGCACAGCACAAGTGGATATTTAAGAGGGACTTATGTGCAGAGAAAATAGAGGCTTTGCAGGTGAGCTCGGGGAGACTGTACCTGGCATAGGGGAGTACATGGACGATGGAATGGAGGAGATTGACAAACGGACAAGGCTGGGAGCATTAGCAGAGCAGAGGGAATGGGCGCAACATGAAGCTTGACAAGTTTGGGTAAGTAAGGAGAGACAGAGTTATGTAGAGCTTAGAATGTAGTGACCAGAATCTAAATTTTATTTGATAGTGGATGGGAAACCGGAGAAGAGTTTTAAAGAAGGGAGTGACATAATCAAATTGACAGGCAAGGAAGATGAATGTGTATGGACTGAATAGGAGTAATATATGGTGTCTGGGAAACCAAAGTGAAGGGTACTGCAGTAGTTAAAACAGGCAATAATGAGGGCCTGGATGAGAGATTTTGCTTTGGGAATAGAAATAAAAGAGTGGATCTTGGTGATCTTGAGAAAGAGGAAGTGGCAAGATTTGGATATGCCCTGCATGTTTGGGCCAATGGAGAGGGAGAAGTAAAAAATAATACCAGTTTAATATATTAATATTAATACAAGCCATAAATAATAATAGTAGTAAATTTATCTCAAAAAGCCTTGCTTCTAGAGGACTTGCTCCTGCTCCTATTGAAGTCAATGGCAAATCTGTCTTTACTTCAGTGAGTGGTTTGCCTGAACAAGGATCACAGGATTTGGCCCAATATTAGGGCTAGTCAGAATTTTTGAATGAAATATTTTCTTGCAGGAAAATGGGATTATGTTGAAATCAAAGTTTTCCAGGGGAAAAGATAGATTTTGGCAGAATTTTCTATCCGGAAACGAGAATGTTACATTTTGGTTTGAGCTAAACAAACATTTTATTTTGAATCAATTTTAATCTCTCCATCCCCTTGAGCCACTGTTGTACTTTATAGGAGAAGTAGTTCTGTATCCCTCCTCCCTCAACTGTCTCCTCCTGGCTCTGTTCCCCAGCCAGACTCCATCTCCCATGAAGCACCATGGTGTCTCCCTGTGGCCGAGCCACTTTGATGCCTCATGGGAGTTGTAGTTTCCTAGCACTCTGTGTACCAGTGTGAAAGGGGAGAAGTCAGAGCTGTAGGATCCATTGTCACATGGATCCTCATTTTCTTCCCATTGAGGAGGCTGTGCATTAGAGTATGGGGTAATACAGCCTTAAGTTTGCAATAACGGCTGCACTGAAGCCACACAACTTATCTGTGACCTAGAGAGAAGATGCATTCCCTCCCTGTATTCTTCCATCTCCACTGAGATGCTCATTGCACAGCCAGTATTCAAGTTGTATTATATAGGATAAATTGTTTGAGTACACTGCCACAGTTGTATTTACATTAACTAGTACAAAAGTTATGACAGTCATACTTTCTCATGTTTCAGGTATAAATTGATCACGTGGTAGGACTGGGAAAGCATTCCATCCCACCCCCTTGCTATAGTATTGCACAAGTAGTGCATTAACTTTTCTGTGTATAATCAGCCTGCTACACATCTTACACAATTTCCCCTATGTTCTGGTTTTCCTGATGACAAATTTATACCTCTTGCCTGTGGGCTGGCTGGACTTGTATGCAGCTTTAATGTTTCTACAGCGTTGTGTGTACTGTTTGTAATTTCACATCAGCGGATGTCATTAGACTTGTTCTTGGTAAAGGCAAGAAAGTTACTCGGATGGTAGAGCAGGTGTCCATCTTACTTAAAGCACAGGTTTGGATTATAAAATAATCTAAGAGATTGCTTTTAGTTTTATCTATGAAAAATAAACCCAACTCATAAAATCTTTCCATCATATAGTGATTCACTCTTTAAAAGACGAAAACAGGTGAGATGAGTTTTGGGTGAACGTGTGGATCAATTCCTATTGGAACCAGTTTACTCATCCCTAGATGTTACCTATTGAGAGCATAAAAATGCAGACAGGAACTAGGAAAGATGTTGAGATAATCCAGAACTAGAACTAAAATAAAACTAGCAGAGAAACCAGTACAAAATCCACACTAAACAAAACGCTGTCAAACTGGCCCTATGGCCCAGCTTCGTCTGCGCTGCCACACTGAAGATCAGGTTTTGATTTCTAATCCCAATTTCTCACTCTCAGCTCTAGAAGTGCCGTGGAGGCTGTACTGGCCCTGGTTGGCAGAATGATTTATGTTACATGCGAGTGGATTATGGTAAAGTTATATCCTTTTCTGCTATTGTGTTAGCAACATAGGACCACAGGGGCTTGCACCTGACTGGGATCTGTGAATTTGAGGCCACAGAATTAGCTGTAGAATCTACGCCCACACAGAATGGTGCTCCAGAATCTAAACTTTTCTAGCCCTTGTGGTTGTAAAGATGGTCATGAAAATATGAACGGACTATAAATCAGTGATCCTTCCTGGATCTTCAGCCAGCCAAAACAATAGCTAAGAGAGGTGCAATCTGCCGCATTCATCTCAATGGGTTGATATACTGGAACATGACAATTTAAATATCAACACTGTTGACTATTTATCTGCTGACAGTTTTAGTAGAAACATCCAGCTCATTTTTTACTCAAAATTCCAAACTGCTTCCTATGCCTCCCCAGGTGCCAAACCCCACAACTTTCCTCTTCCAACATACTAAGGCCATGTCTATATTACTATATTATGCCAATTTAACTTACATCAGCATACAATCATTAGAGTTATTAAATTGCTTGTGTGTGTGCACACGGCTCCTTGTGTCGGCGGTGCGCGTTCTCGCCAGGAGCAATTGTATCAATTGTATTGTCAGTGTAGGGCTTTGTGGGATAGCTACTGAAAGCCAGTAGCAGTTGATGAAATAAATGCAGTGTCTACACTGATTACATTGACCTAATTACATCGACCAAGACTCTACACTGCTCTGGGAGGGGGTGTTACTAAATCAGCATTTATATTGGCAGGAGCCAAATTTAAGTGAAGACACTTCCACAGTGAGGTCAATGCAAGGCACCTTATGTTGACCAAACCCTGTAGTGTAGATCAGGCCTCAACCTCCAGCTTCATCTCTGACAACTTGCATTATGCTATTATGCAATGTAATGTCAATACAAAATCTATGATATATTGAAAACCGAAAGTGAGGGAACAGCATGATATAGACTGAATTTAATATCAAAATAAACAACCCTGGCCTACCATATTACTATATTGGGCTATTGTATTATTCAGTGACAGTCTCTATTTTCCAATTTAAATAAATCTGCTGTAAAATTAGAGTATTAAAGATGTTTTATTGAATGGAAATCTGGACTGGGACTCAAGGGACCTGGGTTCAATTCCTTGTTCAGTCACAGAGTTCTTATGTGATTATAGGCAAGTCACTTAATCCACTTTGTGCCTCAGTTCTCCATCTGTAAAATGGGGATTATACTTTACTACATCACAGGGTTGTTATGAAGAGACAATCCATTAATGATTGGGAGGCGTTCAGATATTATGGTGATGGGGTCATATAAGTAGCTAAATAGATAGAATTTGCAGCATGCCACAGAGATTTTCCAGTGACTCTACAAAGCCATGCTCAGGAGTGTAATGGTGAGGTTAAAAGGGGTATGATCCAAAAGATATGTGGAAGAGTCTTAAGCACAAAAGGTTTATGGTTGATGAATTCAACAGATGAAGGATACAGCATAAGAGGCATGGAAACATGGCCCAGGTTACTAGACATGCTAAGGTTATTACAAAATTGCACAAGAGCACTTCCAACAGTGAAATCAGAGCAATAATACTTGATACAATACAATGTTCCAGTGACGACTTAGAGGGGAAGCCAACTCAATCATTTCCATACTCAACCTCGGCCAATAAAGAACAATAAGGGTAAGAGTGAAGAAAACCAAAGTGGAAGAGGGCAAGTTGAAGCCTGGAGTTTTTGGAGGGGTGGGATGGGGAAGGGAGGGAAGAGGCTTGAGTGGGGCACACGTTGCTGAAATCAGGGAAATCAGGGCTTGTGTTGATTCTTTTTTCTGGCCTCATTGCTATACTAGAGAAAAGGGTGCCTCGCAGAGATCTGTCTCATCCTTGTGCAATCCTGCTGTGGGACACAGGGCCAACCTGTGTGTGGCAGACCTTTGCATGAGGTGAAGGGCCTCAACCTGTGGCCTGCTTTACTGTACATAGGGCCAGCTCTGATTGAAGCAGTGTAAACAAGCAAAAGTCAATAAATATCAAGCAGTATGACTAAAAGCAAAGCAAGAGAACTACCCCCACTACCCGAAAAACTAAGGCATCTTGACCAGGAAAACAAGGGTTGAAAGGCATGCCAGCCACTAGGCTGACAGGCCTTCCAAGCACCCTGTTACAGAACCATTCCTCCCAAAGATGCTCAAACTGCTTTACAAACTATGGCCTTCATTATGATTAGGTTTATTTTTAAAAAATGCTGAGGCGGGGGCTGGGGGGAAGCACCTATTCATAGCTTTAGGAACCCCTGCCATAAGAGAACTAAATCTCCCTGACCCAGCAACTCCCTAATAACAGACTCTTGTTATCGTGACCTACACAACTGGGGGAACTTCATCTGTTTTACGAAAAACTATGTTAAAAATGTTTGGAGCACACAACTCAGAATGGTGGGAAGATGGAACCTGATGCATCAGGGAGCATAACACATGAGAAATAACTCTGTGGTACAGAAACTACATTATGGTTTATTCAGTTTACAGGCATGTGCTTGAACCACTATTATTCTGGACCAGGGGTAGGCAACCTATGGCACGGGTGCCGAAGGTGGCACGCGAGCTGATTTTCAGTGGCACACACACTGCCCGGGTTCTGGCCAGTGGTCCGGGGGGCTCTGCATTTTAATTTAGTTTTAAATGAATCTTCTTAAACATTTTAAAAACATTATTTACTTTACATACAACAATAGTTTAGTTATATATTATAGACTTATAGAAAGAGACCTTCTAAAAATGTTAAAATGTATTACTGGCACGTGAAACCTTAAATTAGAGTGAATAAATGAAGACTCGGCACAACACTTCTGAAAGGTTGTCGACCCATGTTCTGGACAGTCATACACTAATAATAATAATATATTTTAACTCTTTGAACCTGTGATGAAATGGAAAAAGTGCCCATCAGCATGGCAGGGGTTAAGGAGCCATTGGGTCCTGGTAGCCCGACCCAATTACACCTGCAACCAATGCCAGGCCTAGATGGGAGAGAAAAGGAGAAAGTCTGGCCCAGTTCAGGCTGACAGGTGAACAGGCAGGCGTTAGCTATTGCCCTATCTGAAAGGTAGCCTGCCCGCCAAGACTTCATGTTCTGTCTCCCAGCAAAGGGAGACTCTAGAGGAGACCTAGGAGTCTCCGGTAACTGAGTGACTCCAGACCAGAGACAGTGTGGGCACAGGTGCCGACTTTCTTCTGTCCGGGTGGGTGCTCCACCTCTGCTCCGCCTTGAGGCCCTGCCCCCACTCTACCCTTTCCCCCAAGCCCCCCCCATCACCCTGCCTTTTCTCACCCCTGCCCCCACTTTGCCCCCTCCTGAGGCCCTGCCCCCACTTTGCCTATTCCCACCCTGCTCAACCCCGTCTCACCCGCCACCAAACAGCTGATTGGTGGGGCCCAAACTTATGACTGCACTGCCCAAAGGAGCCTGGACTGTGGCTGGGCACAGCCCAAGGTCCATGTGGCAAGCTATCCCAACAAATTAGACAATAGGGGCCATGCCCCAACAGAAGGGATGCTGGTAGGAAGTAGTCCAGGAAAGTGGATTTAGATTCCCTGCTTGGAGTGCCCCTCCAGAGGAGTGGGAGGGCCTGGGTCCTCCTACCCCCACTACCCGGAAAACTAAGGCATCTTGACCAGGAAAACAAGGGGTTGAAAGGCATGCCAGCCACTAGGCTGACAGGCCCTCCAAGCACCCTGTTACAGAACCATTCCTCCCAAAGACACTCAAACTGCTTTACAAACTATGGCCTTCATTATGATTAGGTTTATTTCAAAAAAATGCTGAGGCGGGGGCCGGGGGGGAGGAAGCACCTATTCATAGCTTTAGGAACCCCTGCCATAAATTATAAAAGCACATCTATAATCACCCACATAACTTAATTTACTTCACTGGGGCTATTTATGTTCTTAAAGGTAACAAGTAGAAGTGAAGCAAAATACTGTGCGTCCATGAACCTGGCAGGAAAAAAAAGGTAGGCAAAATGTAATTACTCATAATGGCAATTTGGCTGGGACAAGAAACAATCCCTCTCTGCTTGCAAAAAGTGCCAGTCTTTAATTACTACAGTACATGTGAACAGGACATTGGAATTGCATGTCATCGGATAGATGGTACAGTACCTGCATTAGCCTAGTTGCTGCTAACACTATCTATGATGGGACATTCGTGAAGCTTTGATTCTGTGGGAAGAGCCTCATCTACTGACTCACCAAAACTATTTACAGCAGGCTTCTTCACATCATTATTGACCAGGTCCAACCTGATTATTTCCAGTAGCGCAACAATATACTTACCTTTCACATGAAGAAGAGATCTTGCTGAAAATCTTTGCAGTAGGTCCAAGCTGAAATAAAGTTGTCTTATACTGTCATTTCTAGGTGCTCTTATTTTTTTCACAAGTGTCCTAGCAAGCTCCTAATATTATTCATTCATTTAGAGGATGAGGATTTGGTGGCTTTGCACATTTCCAATGGAGAAGCAAAATGTCCCCAATGTGGTTCTGCATCCTATTGAAAATAGAACATTTGTGTCCCTTATTTTAGCAAAGCCTTACATACTGTGACACAGCACAGATATCTGATTTCTAGTCTGTATGTGGTCTTGTGCCATGATATGAGTCAAACATTCTGCCCTGTACATTTTAGCAGCTTAAGCATCTGCCTTACTGCACAGCTGGACTCCTGTCTCCCTACTGTCAGCTTTCATCACAGTCCAAAAGCAGGAGTAGGAAGGCCCCTACTTGCAATGAGATCTGGTACCTAAACACTGGTACACTTATACATAGTTGTGCAGATGTATGACAATATTGGTGGTAAGCACATTGCTGCAAATCAGTAACTGCAAGCTGCACTTTACAGGTATTGGTGAGCTGCTGGGATCTCCTGCCTTCAGGGCTTGAAGGAGGTCCCCAGACAGTGCCCGTTTGTCCCCCTAGTTGGGCCCAGTCCGGGGATTCTTTCTCCCCATCGGGGGATTCCACGGCTTAGCTGACAGAGACCTTGCACCGTAGTTCAAACTACGCGCCCCGACGGCACCAACGGCCGCCAAACGGTCTGTGTGACTGACAAGTGCCTCTGCCAAAGGCAGTAGAAGCGTAAAGTCGACCACGCGGCGTGCAGGCGCCTGATGAATGGGAGCGTTTGATGAGTATCCCCATCTTCCAATCAGAAGGCAGTTGGCGTGACCCCGTAGATTGGGGGCAGTGTGGCGAAGCGCTACCCAATAGAAGAGGAGTATGTTTTTGAGTGAGAGGCAGCCTAGCCAATGGCGAAGTAGTGGTGGGCGGGCGGTGTTATGGGTGTGGGTCAGCGCCGACCCGCAGGGTTTAGTGTGCTCTTGTCCGCCGCCCCCGCAGCATGGAGGTCCCGGGAACTCTCCCCAGTGGCGGTTTCCTCTACTGGGTGGGGGTGCTGAGCGCAGTGTACATCACCGTGCGGGCCGCCTACCGCCTGCTGGCCGGGCTCCGCGTCTGGGTGCTGGGCAGCCCGGTGGTGCTGGGCCCGGGGCTGGGCGCCTGGGCAGGTGAGTCGGCTTCTCTGGGGCTGGCCCCTCCCCCGCCCCTGGTCTGAGCCCACCCTGCCCCGGAGCGGCCCGGGGCTCCCTCTTCAGCGAGGGGCTTCGGCCGGGGTCCCTGGAGGTTGGAGCCCTCCGCGCTGGGAACCCCATGCGGCTGGCACTGCCCCAGGCAGCCTCCGCGCCCCCCATCCGGGTTGGGGGCCGAGCTGCGCCGAGTCCCTTCCTTGTACCCGGCCTGAGTCCCTGCCCGGAGGGGGCGGGTGGGCCGAGGACCGGAGACCTACTCCTGGTCGCCACCTTTGCCCCGCGTGGGGCTGGCCTGCCTGGCCTCCCCGGCCTCCCCAGCTTCTTGGCGTGGTCCTGATCTGTCCCCCCGCAGCCGCGGGAGATGCGTTTCCCTGCTGGTAGCAGGGAGCTGCTGCTGTGGGAATGTGTCAGTGGGGGGCAGGGCAAATCCAGATTAGAGTGATCCGGCAAAACTTCTCACCAATGAACTGCTTGCATGCATCCAAAACTACATGAAAGCTGTAGTATAGCTGGGGCCCTACCAAATTCATAGTCGTTTTTGGTCAAATTCATAGTCTTAGGGCTTTAAAAATCGTAAATGTCATTATTTCAGCTATTTAAATCTGGAATTTCACGGTGTTGTAATTGTAGGGGTTCTGATAAAAAAGGAGTTGGGGGAGCGGGGTTTGCGGTACTGCTGCCCTTACTTCTGCGCTGGTGCTGGCAGTGGCGCTGCCTTCAGAGCTTGGCAGCTGGAGAGTGGCAGCTGCTGGCTGGGAGCCCAGCTCTGAAGGCAGAGCCACCGCCAGCAGCAGCGCAGAAGTAAAGATGGCATGGTATGGTATTGCCACCCTTACTTCTGCTGGTGGGGCACTGCCTTCAGAGCTGGGCATCTGGCCACCAGCCGCTGCTCACCGGTCACCAGCCGCCACTCTCCGTCTGTCCAGCTCTGAAGACAGCACAGAAGTAAGGGTGGCAATACCGCCACCTCCCTAAAACAACCTTGTGATCTCCTGCATCTCCCTTTTGCGTCAGGACCCCCAATTTGAGAAACACTAGTGTCCTCCATGAAATCTGTATAGGATACAGTAAAAGAAATACAAGACCAGATTTCATGGGGGGAGACCAGATTTCACGATCTGTGAAGCGTTTTCATGGCTGTGAATTTGGTAAGGCCCTAAGTATAGCTTAACCTCCTCTGCACCCCAGACACACTGTGTGTTAAATTAGTTTAAAAAGAAAATGGAAAATTAGTCTTAGATACAGGCTTATGTGTATCTGGAACATGTGCTTGAGGGATAACCTCAGCCCCCTGAAATACAACTAATTCTGCCTCAATATCTCAGCCATATGAGCCTGCCAAGTCCCAAATTTGGGATAAGGACTTATACTGAAGGTCCCAAGGGAAAAAATAATAGTAAAGTGTGTAAAGGGAAGAAGGATCTGGCTTTAGTATAAACATTTTCTGTTGATAATTCTCTGTTTTGACTGTCATAAATACATTACGGTAATGTGGTCTAGTGGACTAAATGCAAGACTGGGAGCCAAGGGGCTTTTGTTCTGATTATGGTACTGTGACCAATTTGATCTGTGGATTTGATAACTCACTCAATCCCTGTTTGTTAAACAGATAATCCCTGAATTTTAGAAGTTCTGAGGAAAAAAATGTTAATGAGTGTGAATGTTAATGGGTCCTTTCCAAACAGCCAATGAAGTGCCAGTCATGCACCTGTTGGAACATTTCACTATTTAATTTCAGTTTATTGTTTGTAATTTCTCTTTGCCATTTTGTTCACAATTTGCACCTTGCCTGACAATTTTTGTTTTATTATAACAGTAGCGTTTTGGTAGGATTTATACTTTTAAAAAGTAAAACAACTACTAGGGCTACATTTAGTTGATGATTATTAAGGCTACGTTTTAGTCACAGGTATTTTTAGTAAAAGTCATGGACAAGTCACGGGCAGTAAACAAAAATTCACAGCCCGTGACCTGTCCATGACTTTTACTATATGCTCCTAACTAAAACTTGGGCTGGGGGTGCTCTGGGGGGGGAGGGGGCAGGCCAGGGGGTCTTGGGGTGCTTGGGAGCAGTGGGGGAAGGCAGGTGGTGGTGCACAGCCTGGGACACTCTCTGGCACTGGAGTGGGGACGTGCGGTGGCACGCAGCCCAGGACCCCATCTGGCACTGGGTGGGGAGAGGGTTGGCAAGGCTCGCAGGCTCCCTACCCAGTTCCGGATGTCCCTGCAGCTCCTAGGAGGAGGGGTGGCCAGGGGGGCTCTGCATGCTGCTCCCGCCACAAGCATCAGCTCCTCAGCTCCCATTGTTTGGGAACCGCAGACAATGGGAGCTTTGGGTGCAGGCAGTTCATGGAGCCCCCTGGCCCCCCCACCTAGGAGCTGCAGGGACATGTTGGTGGAAGCTAAGAAGCCCCCCCATTCCCCTCTCCCACCCGAGGTAAGTGCCACCCCTCTTCCCCAGCCCTGAGCCCCCTCCCACACACCCAAACAGCTGCTGCTGGCCCAGGGGCTGCCCAGTCAGGGAGCCCCTGAGCCAGCACCGGCCATTGCAGAACTCACGGAAAGTCACTCTGTGACAGACATGCAGCCTTAATGATTATTAATGCTACTAAGGAAAAATTCATGCTATAACAGAGTTTTGGGGATTTAAAGCTCTAAGTGAAGGTGTCAGTTCTACAATGAGTAAGGATATTTGGACCAAATGTTGGACAGCAACTAAAATATGATTGATTTAAATCCTCTTTAAAAGAGAACAGTTACTTCTCACACCACTTATGTTGATCAAGAGCTGAACTAAATTGCTTTCAGTGTCTGCAATATCCATCATGTTTTCACAAGTTTGAGTTTTTGAGAAGGACGGAGGTGAGTGACATGATATACTTTCTGTGTGTCTATCTTTGTCATGCTGAGCTTTGTAGCTTTTCTTTACATACAAACTGCCAGTACAGTAGTGACATTGAATTGACTTGTTTGGATTCTGAATCTTTCTATTATCATAACATTGTTGTAATTGTATACTAATAATATAGGGCAATATGGACAAATAAGAGGAGTCAAACCTAAGGAAATGACACGGATTGGAAACAAATTCTTTTTACAGTTTAGCTGAATTCCTTCTTCCTTCTCCTTTTCTATTCAGCTCTCTTAACACTTATATTTTCCTCAGGAGTTTGATTTTTATCTTTGCTCTGATGACTCTGCCTCAGTTTAAATCGCTAGTTAAATCACTGAAGTTACCATCATCTTTCTCTTTTACTAGTTTGCAAAACATTCATTTTTGTGATGCTTTCTACTATTGATTCCTGCACAGCTGTTTAGCAGTAGGCCCTAATACAAAAGTATGCTTTCAAAGGTTAGCTTACCTTGGACAATGTGGACTTAACAAATTTCTTAAAAGTTCAGTGAACAGTAAAAGTGCAGTACATCTCTAATGCGTAGTACTTGTGTGTAGGTTTCCCTAGGAATTGTTTAAGAGGAAGCTTACCAGGTTGATTGCATATTATTGCTCTTGCTGTTAGAAGATGCTGTATTATTCATTTCCAGAAGTGCCCATAATAAGTGCTTTCTGGAAAAGAAGACATGGGGCTGTATCGACAAATGGACTTGGGCAATGCAATTCACAGTGTTTTGGTGCCTAATTTAGGCACATTACCACCCAGTGGAATCTACAGCTCTGAGTTAGGTGCCTAGGCTCCCTATACAATGCTTGGGGAGGTTAAGGTGCCTAAGAATGGGATCCACAAAAGCCAGCATGCTGAGCAGGAAGCCACCTAAGATAGTCCTCAGGAAATACAGAAAAAGGTATGAGTCTCAAGCCCTATTCCTCAAATGGATTTAGGCACCTTCCTCTGCTCAGGATTCACATCTGTGAACCCCCTCCTGGAGTTAGGTGCCTAATCCCTTTAAATATTCATTGAGCAAAGAGAGAGTGAGCATGACTTTATAGCCGAGTAGTTAGAGCATTCATTTGAGAGGTGGAAGACCTGGGGTCCAGTCCCCCTACTTAAGTGGATATTTAATTATTTATACACAGTGGAACAGTTTCAGTAGGAGAGCTTGAGCTCTACCCCTATAGCCCAATGGTTAGGGCACTCTCCTGGGTGTGGTGCAGACCCAAGTTCAAGTCCCTTTTCCACATTAGGCAGAAGAGGAAATTGAGCCTGGGTCTCCTCATCCTGGGTGAGTACTCTAACCAGTGGGCTAAAACGGGGCACCTCCTCATCCTCTAGCTGTTTTATGTTGGTTTTGGTATCCTCTGAAAATGCCTACCAGACGGGGTCCTGCAGCAAGATAGATGGGGAAATGCTTAGTTACAAGATCCTGCCTTAGTCTAGGCACCTGAGCTAGATGCCCACGTGCCTAGACTAAGGTGGCTGTGCATGTGCTCACTGGCAGTTAAACACCTATGTCCTTTTTGTAGATCTAGCCCACGATCCCTACTCCAAGTCAAATTCTCAAACTAACGTTACAACTATGGTTAAGGTTATGTTGGGATTTCTTTGTAATTCACTTTCATGTACTCTGAACATTTCTCTTTTTGGGCTGACAATTTCCATATTTTATTGCAGCCACTTATTTTTTACAGTATGTAGCATTTCATGGACAGTACTAAAAACTATTTTCCAGAAGTACAGGCAAAATATTTGAGTTGAGCAGAATTTCTTGTTCAGGACTTGCCTTGTTTGAGTACCATGTTCTCAAAATATATACTCTTAACTGATTCACAGGTTCAGTAGAGACAGCTCTGTTTGCATTGACTCCTCAGTAAAACTGCAATCTTGATGCACGTATGTTGCAATTGTGTTTCTGCCAACTGTCAATCAGGCAACATTAAAACCCTCCCCCCTAAAAAACGTAATGCATGTGAGCTTTAAAATCTGGTTGCACAGAACTAGGTATGATTAAAATATAGATTCATCATGACAGGAATTATTTTATTGCAGTTACATTTCAACTTTTGGTTGAGTTGGAGAAATGAAATTACTATTGTTACGAAAAACAGTTCATGTTAGTTAACATAGTTATAACTTCGTTGACATTCATTATTGGCTGGAGAACACTCTTTATAATGATACATGCTATTGTCATATTCAAATTACTTTATCATTGCCACAACACCAGATTTTTTGTTCTACTATGTCTCCAGGTAGATCCCTGCAAATCTGCAGATATCTGCTTTATATCCTTGGATGTTTACGGATCGTGGATTGGATGCGGGTACAGATTTTTGTATCCACCCAGGGCTCTTTCTCCAGGACACCAATAACTGAATGAAGGAGCATGATTTGTTTCTTTCTTTGTTATAGGTTGGTTTGGAGTCTAGCTGAAATGCAGTTTTCAGTGAGGGAAGCTAACACTCTTTTCTCTTTATAAGAAAACGTTTTAGTTGTCACTTTTTCCTCCTTGTAGCTAGTATTGCCAGCATATTTAAAAGAAACCAAATATTCCAGCTCAGCATTTCATCTGTGTCAACAAGACTAACATTGTTAAAGCTGCCCTGTGATTTTAAACATAATTTTTTATTCTTATTTTATGAGACCTACATATTTATGTGGTGGTCCTTTCTTCATTAGCTCTGCAGCAGCTATTTCAGAGCTGTGCACATTTCCATTGGCTTTCTCAGTATCACTGATGTACAAATTAAGCAGTGAGCAAAACTGCTGTTTTGGCTTTTGATGTGTTAAAAACACTCTGTACGCTAGCCCGTGCTAAATGGATGAAGACAAAATAATCAGACCAAGAAATTGCACATTCAGCTTTATAGAGGGAACACATATAGTGGACTTTTATAAAAGTCCATTCAACTATTGATAGTTTCCTTCTTTCATATTTTAAAGTATATTTATGATTACCATGTGCTCCGATTGTGAGTCTGTTGAGGCAGGGACTGTCTTTAGTTCTGTCTGTACAGTGCCCAGCAAAATGGTGTACTAGTCCAGGACTAGGGTCCTAGGCAATACGAAAGTAGTACTACTACTAATGATGATGTGTAACAAAGTTTATAAATTTACATTTCTTAGAAAGGATGATAGTGGGGAAAAATGTAAGAACTTTTCTTAATTATCAGGTGGTCTTCAATAGTGTAGTAGCAATCCAGACAGCTACCATTCATTGGGACATAAGTATATAGTTCCAAAGTTGAAACGAAGATTGCTTTGTAGAAGAGTCCATCGTATATGTTGATCTACATGTTTTTCCTATTGAGTTATTAAAGTTCACTTGAATTTGAGAATACTGCTAATACAGCTTAAACAGCCTGTTAGAATAGTTCTCCTTTTTTATTGACCAAACAAGTTTTTTATTGACCCAAAATTACAGCTATCAACAAAATTTTAAACTTAAAGGCAAATAACATGTTACCCAAAGAATTATCATTCTTATCAAGAAGCAATATCTGCTCCATAATTAATGTTGCAACTCAGTTTCTATTACAAACCTGATTTACTGGAAATTACAAGAGCTAAATAAATTCTTAACAGCCCCCCATGAAACTGCCTGGGGTAGGAAAACACTTCTGTAGACATGTTATCACAAAGCAATCCATTACATGAGATTTATACATTCTTCTGATACAATCTTTCTGTGCTAGCCAACAGGATGCTGAACTAGATGGATTGTTGGTGTTATCTGGTACAGCAGTTCCTGTGTTCCACATTCTTTTCCTTGAATTCTGTTTTAGTGAGTAGTACATGTTTTCTGATTTGGGTAGCTGTACCTATGTCTCGAAGGAATGTGAGTGTAGTTTTGAATGCCTTTTGAGTTGCTTTTAAGATGTCTGTTCATGAGTTAAGTTTAAACCTGATCTTTCCATTAGTTGTAGCTAAGTGAGGTTTCATAGGAAGTGGTGTTTCCTCACTCCATCCTGTTAGAATAGCCTTGTGGCTTTAGTCCAGTTGTTGTCTACCTACATAATTGTTTGTACCAAAACAAAGCGACAGGTGAAGTTCTACTTTGATTGGAAAAAAAATATGGCTATTTCAGTAGTTGACAATGTTGGAACCTGAGATTGGATGGGTTTTGCTATAATTGCCTACGTCATTGGTAGTGTGTGTGAGAGGCGAATGCCATATTGGAAATCATTCAATTGATAAGGGGGTTGACAAACTGCCTGAAAGATGAAGAGGTGAATAGATTCACTAGCTCAGGGGGTAAATGGCCTTATTTTCTTGAGAGATTTTGAATGGGCTTATTGTCTCTTCTCTTGGTAGGTAGTGTCCTATAGAGCAGTGGTCTCCAACCTTTTTACGCACAAGATCACTTTTTAAAATTTAAGATCAACCCAGGATCTACCTCACCCCTTCGCTGAGGCCCCTCCCCACTCACTACATTCCCCTCTCCCTCACCCTCACTCACTTTCACCGGGCTCGGGCAGGGAGGAGGGGTGCGGGAGGGGGTGCAGGTTCTAGGCTGGGGCCGAGGGGTTTGGAGTGTGGGAGGGGGCTCCGGGCTGAGCTTGGGCAGAGGTTTGGGGTGCAGGAGTGAGGGGTTAAAGCTCTGGAGAGAGTTTGGGTGCAGGGGTCATATGGTCACACTGCACCTAATCTCATAGAATCCACTGAACATTTCATGAGTTTTACTTTTTATTAGTGTAATTTATGGTTTATAGATCCAAAATTCTTCAGGGATTGTCACAAATCAGTGTAACATTCTCAACTGTGGGGTGTGCATTGGCTGAGCCTGGGACAGCGGGTTGGGGTGAAGGAGTGAGGGGTGCAAGCTCCGGGAGGGAGTTTGGTACAGGAGGGGGCTCCGGGCTGGTGCAGGCTTTGGGAGGGAGTTTGGGTGCAAGAGGGGGCTCCAGGCTGGGGCAAGAGGATGAGGTGCAGGAGGAGGTGCAAGGTGCAGGCTCTGTCTGGGAGGTGCTTACAGCATGTGGCTCCCAGTTGGCCGTGCAGTGGGGCTCCGGCAGGCTGCCTGCCTGCCCCGGCCCCACACTGCTCCCGGAAGCAGCTGGCTGCTGGCACGTCTCTGCGGCCCCTGGGGAGGGGAGGGGGGCAGCCTGTCTCTGTGTTCTGCCTGTGCCTGCAAGTGCTGCTCCTGCAGCTCCCATTGGCCGGTTCCCAGCCAATGGGAGCTGTGGGGACGGTGCTGTGGGCGGGGGCAGTGCTCAGAGCCACCTTCTCCCCCCCAGGGGCCCCAGAGACATGCCAGCAGCCAGCGGCTTCTGGGAGTGGCGTGGGGCCCAGAGATTGTGATAGACTGGCAGAGGCTCCAGGATCGACCAGTTGATTGCGATCCATGGATTGGTGACCACTGCTGTAGAGGATAGTCTTCTCAGAAATGTATACTTAAAACTATTAATGCTCGGCAAGGAAATATTATAGAAGGGTAACTTGTTTTCCATTTTTTTTAAACTATACTGTATCAGCCTAGACATCCCACCTGCTTGGAAACTGTTATTTGGGAGGTGACTATCAGTTGTTGGGAAGTGAGTGGCATCCAAATTGTGCGGTTCCTGTCTTATCTGCTGGTAGGATAAATGTAATGCTTTTTTTGGGTGTTATGTGTAGAGGAATACAGAATAAGCAAGATATAACTGGTAAGCAGTATAATAAAGCATATTAAATTGTGTTGGCTTTTTCCTAATTAAATTGGTTTAAAAACTAGTAAAATTAGATAAGGTTGCTATCTATAAATTTATGCTTTAAAAATATTTGCTAACTGGCTATAGGTATGTCTCATTTAAAGTGTCTTGATAATACATTGATATATATACAGTTGGACAACTTCTGTTGCTCACTTACTGAATAACTTCCTTTATCAAATGTAAATATACAGTACCAATCAATATTGTGTATATATAAAAATCAATCTCAAAATGAGTTATGGTTGCCCAGTGATATTTCATACCATTCCAGAACGTGGAGTTCAGCAAAACTCTCACCTGAAACATGAAGTTGAGATACATGCCCATGCAACCTTAATTTTGCTGTCTGAATGATGCTCCTGTATACTCATAACACATACTTGTACTCTGCCATTGCACTTTAGTGAACAGGAGCTTCCTACATCTCAAAGATTAAAAAACACACAGGCTAAATATACAAACCAAAATAAAAGCTGAACAGAGTACTCCTGGAGGAATTCGGCACCACTTTGCATGTGCAGAATTCTTGTACTCTGCAGATTTCTTTGCTTCTCTGCAGAAAAATGACTTTCTGATGGGGAAGCAAAGGGAAGCAGCAAGAGCTGTCATGCAACCCTCCCCAGCAGCATGGCTGTGTTATTTTGGGTGCTCAGAGCAGCCGGCGGAGAGGTAAATCAGTGCAAGGTGGAGGGCGGGGTTGTTGATGCTGGTGTTGGTGGCTCCTACCTTGCCGCGGACTCAGCTGGTAAACTTGGCTGGGCTGGGGGTGAGGGAGGACAGGACTTGCTCTTCCCCTACAAGGAGTGGCTGGGGCCAGGTCAGACCCACCCACAGAAACCTCCCCTAGCTGTAGGAAGTTCCACACCCCCTTCTCCCTGCCCCCACCATTCCTCATCTGTGAGGGGAGGGGTCACTGTACGAGGAGCTGCTTCCCTATCTGCCCAACCCCTGTGCATCCGGACCCCCTCCTCCCCAAGCCTCACCTCCTGCACTCAAACCCCAACCCTGCTGGGTCTCACCCTCTGCATCCAGAGCCCCTTTCACCCAGACACCCCCGCTCCCCCACCAATCCCCATGTCCCCTGCACCCAGACCATCCCCCGCTGAGGCCCCCCTGGCATCTAGACCTTCCTGATGAGCCCCGCACACTTGGACCCCTACCCCACCTAGGACTCCCTGCTGAACCCCCCCAAGCCAAGACCTCCCCTCTGCTGACCCCAATCACCTTCACTTGGACCCCCATGAGGAGTCCCATTTCCCCTGAACATGGAACCCTCCCAACGAACCCTTGTGCATTCGGATTCCGCTCAGACCTGCTACCGCGCTGACCGCACCCAGATTGTCCCCATGCAGAACCCCAACTCCACTCCTGGATCCCCCACACTAAGCCCCTCCTCACTAGGATCCTGCTAGGCTGAGCCTGCTTGCCCCACACCTGGATTGGGGGCAATGATGGGGCGTGTGTAAGATTCTGTCCCTCTCACTTGCCTGGAGTGGAGGGGCAGGGCCCTGGGCTGTTTCTGGGGCAGGCCCCGCCCTTGCGGTGTGTTGCAGTCAGGTGCAGCCTCACTCCTGAGTCTGGGGTAGGGGCTGCAGGGTCATCTCTCACCTCCATGCAGCCAGAGACTTGTGCTCCCTACTGCCATATTGGAGCCTTCACATTTATTTATCGACAAATAAATGTGCAGAATTTTTTATTTTTTGATGCAGAATTCTCTCAGCAGTAACAGAGTTCAAGTTCAGAGCCTCTGTTTTCTTCTAAAGCCAGCAAGAGCTGGAAAAATCAGAATAAATCTATTAGGGTATTCAGTTCATCTCACTACCATTCTGTGCTCTTTGGTCCAGTTTCTTGCTCTTATTCAGTCTCATTTTAAGTGTCCTAGGCAATAGGACTTCTGATACTTTCTTTGGAAACTTATTTCACAGTCTGAAAGGAAAAATTCTGATATTGGTCTAACAACCTGACTTCCAATTCTATTTCATCTCACTATTCCCCCAGAGAAGAGTATCAAGGCATCTTGTAGAGTGGAAATAAAACTGCAGACTGTAGTGAGGAAAAACTTGTATGGCTATACAGACTTTACATAAAATTTAAAGTTTTCTATTTCAAAAGGATTTCATCTTGATTAGTTTTAGAACAACTTTTCTTTATCAAGATTTTAGATTTCAGAAGATAAGACCACTGAACTATAACCCATTTTAAAAATGGAAAGATTACCATAATTGCCTTGTTTGCAAGAAGAATAGGAACACTTTTCAGTTGCCAAATAGCTTTTGTGAGATTCCTTTGTAGCTCTTCGCAGTCTGCTTTGGACTTAACTATCTTGAGTAATTTAGTATCATCTGCAAACTTTGCCACCTCACTGTTTACCCCTTTTTCCGGATTATTTATGAATATATTCAGCTGCACAGTACAGATCCCTGGACGATCCTGTTTACCCCTCTTCCCTTTAATAACTGACCAGAAGACTGACAGCTGAAGAGTTTGCAAATTCTCCATGTAATTTCAAGTACTGCACTTTTCCCTTTTCTGTCTTATTTTTTGTTCTATTAGCTCGTCTCTTTATTTTTACATACTGGTCTCTTTTTATTTTCAGAATGTGAGTGTGAAAGTGTACCTATGTGTGAACACACACAAATCCCAAAAGGGGAAGACACCAGAAAAAAGTTCTGCACTTTAAACAGCCTGAAATATTGTCCCATTAAAAACTCATTGAAATGCTCTGTTTTTAAAAGTTGAGATATTTTTGAGATACTCATTGTAATTACTAGTGAATGAGAATTGTTAAATTTCTGCTTAGTATAGACTATTATGTTGAAGTCTGTCTTATACAGTAGAACCTCAGAGATACGAAGACCAGAGTTATGGACTTGACCAGTCAATTGAATACCATGTGAAACCGGAAGTAATCAATCAGGCAGCAGCGGAGACCAAAAAAAAAAAAAAAAGGGAAATACTGTACTGTTCCTGTATTGCATCTTAAAGGTAGGCACACCCGGGCTGCCTGTCCCCCACCCCCACACGTGGGGCAGCCACTTACAGTTAGGATGTGAAGATGCTGGTGCTACCAGCCCAAGGGGCAGAGCAGGAGAAGCACTGGGGTCTGTGCCTCTTTCAACCCCCTCCCCTGGTCAGGAGGTGGACACACTGTTTTCACACACCCCTCCGCTGCCCAGGAGGGAGACAAATTTTCCAACTCAGTCCGATCCAGGGAAAGAAACTGCCTGCAAGGAAGCTGTCGGTCAGCTGCTGCTGGAGTCTGGCTTTGAGTGTCAGGAGCTGGAGTCTGAACTGCACTTTGTTCAGAGTTATGAACATTTCAGAGTTATGGACAACTTCCCTTCCCAAGGTGTCCATAACTCTGAGGTTCTACTGTAGGTGTGGATGGTAGCACTGACTGTTAAGGTTGCCCAACACTTCCCATTATTAGGCACTTCCTTCAGCAATTTATAACTTTGCCAAATTAACCTTTCAAGCTGAAATTTTTCATGCTGCATGCCCACCTCAGCCTGAATTATTTTAGAAAGTTTCAACCAAAAAGGAACAGTTTAGCCATTACAGAGAATGAGGCCAGGGAAAAATGTTTTGCCTATATTAAATTCTGGCAGTCATTTCTTTGAGAAGCTGTAGTTCTCTCCCATTCTTTGGACCAGGGACTCGAAATTTGACAGGGGCATGACCTTTGTGTCAGGGATTTGTCTTTCGCCTTCCCCATGAAAAACTGCTCAAATCTGGCTAACTTGTATACCTTTTGAAAAAAATCTGTGAAAGTCTCTGGCAGTGTGTCATCCCACCTGTGCAACCTTCATTTGGTCCCCTTGTGCATATGCATTGATTAAGTCTTTAATTTTGTGATCATATGCCATTTTTTCCACATCAGCCTGCCTCATTCAGTGCCCAAGATAGATCTCCACTTGTGAATCAAGGTGGTGTAGAAAAGAAGGCTGTTGTCTGTAGCACCCCCACTTAATTTCTTGCAGATGTTAGAATGTATGCAGTAAATAAGGCTGGGGATTGCAACAAGAGAAAGGAGGGTGTCAGGGTTAAGACAGTTGAATTTTTCCCTGGAGAACTGGATTTTATTCCTGCCTTTGCCACCGATTTCCTATATGATGCTAGTCAAGTTGCTTAAATCAGATTTTTTACAGGTGGTCACTAATTGTGTTTCTTGTTTTCTGAGTACCTGATCAGACACCTGGGGTCTGATTTACAAATGTGCTGAGCACTCCCAGCTGCAACTGAAGTCAATGGAATCTGCTCTTTCAATGTACGAAGTGCCATGTATTCATAGAATCATAGATTATTAGGGTTGGAAGGGACCTCAGGAGATCATCTAGTCCAACCCCCTGCTCAAAGCAGGACCAATCCCCAAATGGCGCTCTCAAGGATTGAACTTACAACTCTGGGTTCTGAAAAATCAGATACTAAAGATGACAAATTTGGCACCAAAAATTAGTGAATGCTTTTGACCTTAATTTATGTGCCTCAGTTCCCCATCTAAAATTGGAATAGTAATATCCTCTCATTTCACAAGGGTGTTGTGAAAATAAGTTAATATTTGTGAAGCACAAAGATGAGCACAATAGAATGAATTTCCAAATGGGCTTTTTCTATCTTCATATCAGGATTTGGATAGTGTGCAGTAAATAAGCTTAGGGCCACATATTCTTCAATGAGGAGAAAACAAAATATTGAATATCTGCTAATTCAGTAAGCATCGTGCATCCTGTGCACTGAATGAGGCAGGAGATCTGTGAAACGAATAGTATGCACAAAGGGTCCAAGTTAAGGTTGCACACTTAAATGCTTGACTTTGCAACCTTAAGAATTTCTTCTAAGGTAGTTTGTGTAATTATTAATAGCACCTAGGTTCTGGTGATATGTTTTCTTGATTTTACTTTAGTTCAAGAGTTTTAATAAAATGTATTAAATAAAAATTAATGCTGGGTTATTTAATAAGGATTGGATCTTGAGTTCCAGATTAAGTGATGAATCTGAAGTTACAACAGAATGGAAATATAAATTGTGTAAGACTGTCATTCTTTATTGACATATGTCTTTACTAGATTTTAAACTAGTTTCTAGTCCGTTTCAGTAGCAGTTGACAATTCAGGTTGATTATACTGGACAGCAGTCTAGATCATGAATCTAACCTACCTGATAACTTGGAAATATGAAATGTCCCCATCGCCAAACTACTAAATCAGCATGTAACCTGATTTACTTTTCTCAGAGGGAGATATCCAAGAATCAGGCCCACATCAGGGCCAGGATCAAAGTGCACTAAGTGGGAAAAGATGTAAAAGAAACGGCTTACTTACATTTTTGCTTCTGTTAAACTTCCTGCCGACATTTGCTCAATAAGTGAAACAATTTTATTTCCAGACTATAAAACAACTGCAGTCATAGAATAAAGAAAAATTAGTGTGAAGGCACTGCAGCCTTGTCTACATTACAAATACTTTGCTAGTATAGCTATACTAGCAGAGCCTCCTAGCATAGACATGGAGTATGCTGACAGAAGGAGGTTTTCCTACTGGCATTGCTACACCATCTCCCTGAATAACGTTAGCTGTGCCAATAGAAGAGTGCTTTGTTGGCATAGTTGCATCTACACTGGGGGTTTTGCTGGCATAGCTATATTGGCTAAGGGGTGTGTTTTTCACACCCAAACTGGCAGCTGTGCTGAAAAAAAACTTTGTAGTGTAGACCAGGCCCGAGAGACTAGATACAAATTGATCCAACTCTGATAAACAGACAAAGGCTCCAGTTGTTGCATAAGATGCTGCTGCTCAAACCATTAAGAAACATCTGCTCTCATTTGAGATATTTCAGCAGAAAATTGTATATAGCAGTATCTTAGGAGTATAGCCTGGACAACCAAAACAGAACACAATGTATTGTTGGTCAATTAAACTGAAATGATAAAATAGCAGAAGTAGTAAGATGGTTACTATATGCGTAATAGGAGTACACGTTGAACAATGTTCTGGTCTTATGCTGATTAAAGTAAGCAAGCAGAGTTTAAAGGCATGAGAAGAATGTTTAGAGTGATGCTCATTTAATAAGGGGGGATGAATTAGGGATGTAAAATGTTAACCCATTAACCGGTAAGCATTAGTCTTACCAGTTAACCCGCCTTAACTGTTAACATGCCGGCCGGCCCCGCACCAGCCGGAGGGGCCCCGCCAACCAGAGCAGCCCTGTGCCGGCTCTTTAATCAGCTAACTGTTTAAATGAAATATTATTTAAGCAGTTAACTTTTTAAACAATATTGACATCCTTAGGATGAATGCAAAAACCTGAAAATTCTGTGAGAATTGTATCTCTCTCACCTAGCAATATAGCTAGGTTGACCTACGTTTTTAGGTGTAGGCCAGGCATTGGAGTTTGATTTCAGGAATAACTACAAAGCTGTAGCCAGTGCAAGGTCTAAGACCAGTAATAGAATATGCATAGGGCAAACTTTGTTTCTAGGGGAACACATACTTCGTAGCTTCTGTAAGATGAGCTTATTGCAGGGGCTCCTTGCATTCCCTGCCAATCCTCCCAGTCTCTCCCCTGCAGGAGCTCTGTTCCTTCCGTCAAGTTCCCCCCAGTCTGCCCCGGGGGGTTCTGTGTGCCTCCATTCCTCTTCCCATGGCTGGCACTTCGTGTGTGCCTCCATTCCGACTGTCCCTGTGCCCTCTGTTCCCCCAAACCAGGGTCCCCAAATATCCCTCTTTCAGGGATTTCATCTGCCCTCAGTCCCTTTGTCCCTAGAAGCTAGTGGCTGTGTTTCCCATTTCTCCTGTTAGGGTCCGCCATTCTCACCTCCCACAATGCCAGGGCTGTGTGCATGCTTCCTTATCACTTGTCTGGGAGATGGTCATTCAGGGTGTCAACATGGTAAACTATTGGAAGGATGAGCAGCAGTATTGTGTTGGAAGGCATTAGTAGGTGCCATCTACTAATTGTTTGATCTATAGACAATTGTGATGTGCTTGAAGCTGTGACGGTGTTAAATAGATGGCAGGGCTCCAGGTGTTCCCCATTTTCAGCCTTTTGGAATTTGATTTTCCTGCAAATCAGTAGGAGTTCAGGCCACCGAGGCAAAGAATATTCTGTGAAAATTGGAATTTCTTGGATGTGGCATTCAAAAGTTGTCACGTGACAGAAATGCCTGCAAGTTGAGTGTTGTGTGCCCTTGTAAGCTTGGCCAATTATTATTTGTCATTTGTATTGTGTTTTAAAACTAGTTGCTCATCAATACCCCCTACTTAAAACCAGGTTCCATTTTGCCTGCACTGTTTGAAAATCAACACGTGTTCTGTGGGAAAACAGAATCCTGACTAACAGAGGAATTAGACTATTTTGTACTTGAAAATTGCAGGCATTTTATATCTATGCTGAAAAATAAGCAAATAAAATGGCTCTTTCTTACATGGAGCTACCTCCTTTGTATGTGCAGAGCTTGATCTGTTACTTTAGGGACAAAACGTTTTTCCTACTTCTTACTCTTACTAGTATTGCAGAACCAACACCACTGTCATGGAGAACTGTAACCTGGCTCACAAGGCAACAGAATTGTCATTTCAATTCCATCATTTTTGTTACCAGTGAAAATGTACAAATAAATAACCCAACTTGACTTTTAGATCCCACAGTGAATTTCCCCAGGTGGCAGCTTGAAAAGCCATCTCTTTCCTTCTAAGAGAATCAAGTTTTTATAGGGATGTCATTTTGACTATGAACGTGGAATTCTGCTGTATCCTTTTAACATTCTTCTGAAAACTGTAGAACCACATCAAGATCTCAGTTATCTGAACTAGAAGTTTAAGAATACTAGACTATAACTGGTCTGCTGTCCTTAAGTATAAAACCTAAAGATTGAGTTTTCCCCATGTAAGAAATACCTGTGTTTGGTATTCTGTTGCCTTTTAGAAAGCAAGTTCCAATTCTAGTAAACTAATACAAATCTAGCATTGTTAATAGCAGACATAATAGTGATTGTTTAACTGTAGCTAAGAGTGCATATGCATTTCTATGGTAACCTCCTGGTTTTAGTCACCTAACCTTCCAAAGGATATTCAGCCTTTGAAGGTTGAAATTTTCTAGGCTTGGTGTCTGACCAGCAATTCATTTCCCCACTATTCCCTATGCCAGGACCTATTTTTTGCCAGGTCTCCTGCTCCCTCCTGTGTGAAATATCTCACTAAGGTAGCTCATTGCTCTAATTGTGCAGGCAGTTTTTCCTTCACAATTCTTGCCTCTCTTCGTACAGCACTACAGATTCCTCTAGTTGCATCAGAACTTTATCAGAGGCTTCTTGGCTTGTTCCTTATTCTCTATAGAGGCTACTGCAGGCATCTAAGTACTTCACAGAATCTGGATATTTAGAGAAGCTGCTGTGCCTAAGGACCACATAATCAGCCAGTGCTCTGCACCCCATAGTTTGAGGAGGAGGGAAGTGTCTGAGGGGTTTGTTAGGCCTTGTCTACATGACAGAGTTTTGTTGACAAAACTCATGTTGCCACTCAAAAATGCTATAATAAAAATCTGTATTGCATGTTCACACTTCATCTGTCAGCAAAGCACGTCCACACTTGGGGCACTAACATTGACAGTGTGAGCAGTGCAGTGTGGGTATCTATCCTACAGTTCAGCTTGACATCTTCTGCCGCTAGGTCTTGTGGGAAGACTGAGCAGATGTGGTGCATCTCGGGACCGGGCTCAATGTCCTGTGATGTATTGCTTTCTGTCCCAGCATTCCATGGGCTTCCGGCTTTCTTTTGCAACATTTTTCAATGGCCATTCTTTGCTGTTCACCCTGGCATCTTTGAGAGAAGGGATGGCTCTTGCACTGCTCTCCTATGCTTTGATAACTGTCATGAAGACATCGTGGATGGCAGTGCAGTTAATCATGAATTTTCTAACTGAAGAAGACTCCCAGTTGCCTGACATGCTGTGTGATATGGATAGGAGCAACTTTAGATTGCTTTTGGCATTCACGGAACGGCTGCAGACGGTGGACCATTGCTTTTGGGCTCGGGGAAATGAGCACTGAATGGTGGGATCGTATTGTCATGCAGGTGTGGGATGAAGAGAGGTGGCTACAGAACTTTTGGATGTGGAAAGCCACCTTCCTGGAACTGTGTGCAGAGCTCACTCCACTGTGGCGCAAGGACACCAGAATGAGAGCTGCCCTATCGGTAGGGAAGCGAGTGGCAATCACTGTGTGGAAGCTGACAACTCCAGACTGCTACCAGTTGGTAACAAATCAGTTTGGAGTCAGGAAGTCAACTGTTGGTGCTGCATTAATGCAAGTGTGCAGGGCAATTAATCACATCCTGCTATGAAGGCCGTGAATCTGGGAAATGTGCATGAAATAGTGGTCGGCTTTGCAGAAAAGGGTTTCCCTACCTGTGGAGGGGCAATAGATGGCCCATACATTCCAGTTTTGGCATCAGACCACCTTGCAATGGAGTACATCAGTAGGAGGGGGGTACTTCTCCATGGTGCTGCAGACGCTTGTGGGTCACTGTGAGCATTTCACTGACATCAACGCAGGGTGGTCCGGGAAGGTGCATGACGCATGCATCTTCAGGAATAGTGGCCTGTATAGAAAGCTACAAGCGGGAACTTTCTTTTCAGACCAGACGATTATAGTGGGGGGATGTTGAAATGCCCATGGTGATCCTGGGAGACCCTGCATATCTTTTATAGCTGTGGGTTATAAAACCTTACATGAGAAACCTGGACAGCAGTAAGGAGTGGCTCCGGATGACACTGGAATGCGCCTTTGGCAGATTAAAGGCATGCTGGCAATGCCTTTATGGCATGTTAGATCTCAAAGAGGGTAATATTCCCATGGTCATAGCCACATGTTGTACATTACATATTTTTTGTGAAACTAAGGGTGAAAGGTTTGCTCGGGGTGGAGTGTTGAGGCAGACCGCTTGGCTGCTGATTTTTGAGCAGTCAGACACCAGGGCTATTAGAGCAGTTCGAGTCAGGGAGGCTTTGAGGCAACACTTTGAAAATAAGAACCAATAAGGTATATCTTTGTGATTGGTGCTGCAATGTTACATTACATGTAGTTTTCCTAGGAAGTAATGGTGACATTTGGGGCCTTATATTCCAGTAAGCAAATTATTAAACTGCCTGTGTATGTATTGGTAGTGCCTTCTATTTCAATTTGTAGGAAACAAATAAAGATGAATTACCATTCAAAACTCTCTCTCTCTCTCTCTCTTTTTGTGGGAAAGGAGGTACCAGGAAGGGGCAGACTTTCAGAGCTATATGTAGGTCCAGCAGTCATTTTGAAAGTTGTCCAAGGGTGTGGAGTGAAGGGGAAACCGAGAAGTCCCAGAAAGCAGAAAGGACTGTGCAAGCACATTTGGGGGGGGAGGGAAGGAGGGCATGGAAAAGAGTTATGAATGTGCTGCAGGGGAGGGCAGGCATGCATTTGTTCAGTCTGCAGCATTATTAAGGACTTCAGCATCTACATTTGGTCTTCCATGATTTTAATCATCTGCTCAGTAGTGTCCTTAACAAACTCTCCTGATTTTTCTTTCTGTCCTGCCTTTCAGCTTCCCTCTACTCCTTGCATTCCCTTTTCTCTGCATTGAAGAAGTGCAGTACCTCCAGAACATAGCTTCTTTGCTCCATCTTGGGCACTTTCTTATCTGGCGGAGACACTTGGGCACTGTGTGTGGGGTGTTCCTGTAGGCTACATCTGCCGAAGCAGAAGGAACTGTGCACAGAAGCATGATTGTTAAATTCACGCACAGCATTGAAACATGTCAGTAAAATACACCTCTGGTAACATAACAATCACTTTCTCACTGAGCCTTGGCAAGCATACATCTCTGTGAACACCCAAAGCATGATGAGTGTTGGCTGGGGACTCTACGTGGGGAAAAGAGCACTCTGCAAGGGTTGCAGTGCAGCCAACTAGCAGGAGAATTTTAGAATTTTTTCCCCACTTTCCACAAGCGGGGATCATTGTAGCAGATATCTCACTGCTCAGGGAAGCAAGGGTACATATACTACAGGCTTGTGGCTTCTGCCCTGGTCCCTATGCTGCTTCCCTGTGTGCTGCTTTGGTTCCTCCACAAATTATTGCTGAATGGCGTGGGAAAGTTTCCTACAGTGGGGGAAGGCACAAAGTAGCTCTGCCAAGGCTGAGGATTACTGAGTACCTCCAGCTCTTGGTCCTACGCTATTTAACATTTTAATCAGTGACCTAGAAGAAAACATATCACACAGATAACACAAAAATTAGGGAAGGTGTAGGGGTGGTAAATAATGAAGAGGACAGTTCACTGATAGGCTGATTTGTATCAGTTGGTAAGCTGGTGCAAGCAAACAATGTCTTTCAATATAGGTAAATGTATGCATCTATAAACAAAGAATATAAGCCATGCTTACAGGTTGGGGGACTCTATCCTGGGAAGCTGTGCCTCTGAAGAAGATTTGTGAGGTCGTGGTAGATTAACAGCTGAACATGAGATCCCAAAGCAATGCTGTGGCCAAAAGGACTAATGCGATCTTTGGATGCATAAACAGAGGAATCTCTAGTAGAAGAAAAGAGGTTATTTTACCTCTGTATTTGGCACAGGTGCAACCACTGCTGGAATACTGTGAATACAAGAATGTTCAAAAAAGAGCCATGAGAATGATTAAAGGATTAGAAAACTTCCCCTGTGACGATACACTCAAGGAGCTCAATCTATTTACCTTAACAAAGAGAAGGCAAAGCAGTGGTTTGATCACAGTTTGTAAGTACATACTTAGGGAACAAATATTTGATAATATAATATAATCCAATGGCTGGAAATTGAAGCCAGAAAAACACAGACAGGAAATAAGATGTAAAAGTTTAACAGTGAGGGTATTTAACCGTTAGAATAATTTACGAATGTTTGTCGTGGATTCTCCATTACTGGCAATTAAGTCAAGATTGGATTTTTTCCTAAAAGCTCTGCTCTAGGAATTATTTTTGGGAAAGTTATCTGGCCTGTGCTATACAGGAAGTCAGACAATGATCAGAATGGTCCTTTGTTGCCTTGGAATCTATGAACTGAGCTTATTTAGCCATAAGAACTAAATATGAAATTGATGTTATCCTTTATCCATAAGCAGTTGCATGCAGAATGTGTGTGGAAAAGCTAGATGCACCTGATTAACATTCTCTAAACTTAAGGCAATATCCACCCACCATGATTAAAAACCAAACCAAACCAGAAAAACAAAACCGAGCAAAGCAAGTTGCAAGAGTAAAAAGAATGCAACAGCAATCCAGCAGCAGAGTGGGGGCTATCCAGTTTATGATACTGAGAGCAGTACCTGCCTTATGGGTGGGTGGCATATGTGTGCATTCAGTGCAAGGAGCTCATGGCCCTCAAAGACCAAGAACAGACTCTGGAGACTAGATTGGCTGAACTGGAAGAGCTAAAGGGGAGACTTTCCAGGACACTGTAGAGTGGTCCCACTCCCACTGGGAGTCTGACAGCCTCTATACTGTTGAGGTTGAAAGTCTCAGGGAAGAACAACATCAAAGTGGAGCAGAGGGAAACAATCCCATAGTTGGGACCCTCCCTTGAGATGATGTCATGGTATCTTCTCACACTGAGAATACCTCTTTGGGGGAGGGAACCCCAGTTATTAGGAAGAGACAGGTAATATGGGGAATTTGATCATTAGAAACATAGATAGCTGGGTTTGTGATGAGCAGGAGAACTACATGGTGAATTGCCTACTGGGTGCAAAGCTTGCAGATCTCTCAAGACATCTAAACAAGCTTGTGTGTAGTGCTGGGAAGGAGCTGATGGTTGTGGTACATGTAGGCACCAATGACATAGGGAAGGATAGGAGAGAAGTCCTAGATGTCAAATTTATGCTGCTAGGCAAGAGATTGAAGTCCAGGACCTCCATGCTGGCATTCTCTGAATTGTTTCTAGTTTCATGTACAGGGCCGGTTAGGCAGAATTGCAGTGTCTCAATGCATGGATGAGATGATGGTGTAGTGAGGAGGGGTTTAGATTTATTAGGAAGTGTGGAACCTTTTGGGAAAGGAGGAGTCTATCCAGGAAGGATGGGCTCCACCTAAACAGAAATGAAACAAGAGTGCTGGCATGTAAAATTAAAAAGGTCGTAGAGGAATTTTTAAACTAAAGGCTCGGGGAAAGCTGACAGATGTGGAGGAGCACACAGTTGGGACAGAGGCATCATTTGGGAGGATCTATTAATGGGGATACTTTATGTCCCAGTAAGGAGGAGAGGAAGGAAGATGATCAAGTACAGGATCAAGTACAGGTAGGCTGTGGCGGATTAGCCACTGGGCTGACGGGGAGGGGGAAGTCTGTTGCCATTGACAGAAGCCCAGAGCCCCGGCCACCAGGAGGGAGTGGGGGAGGGATGGGGAAGCTTCCACACCCTGACCGCGTTCCATGGCAGCAGCACTGGCTGGGGGCCTCTAACCCCATCCCCAGCCGCGGGAAGGGGGAAGACACCTCCCTGCGGACCCTGTCCCCGGCAGTAGCTGTGGGATGGGGGAACCACTCCCAGTGGACCCCATCCATGGCAGCAGCTGTGGGTTGGGGGAAGCCCTCCCTCCCCAGCAGGCCCCATACCTATCAGAGCAAGCCCCCTCCCCCCAGCGGTCCCCATCCCCGACAGAAATCGCAGGGCAAGCCCCCGCACCCAACTCACTCTCTGGCAGAAGTGTGGGTGGGTGAGGTGGGAGAAGCCCCAGTGCCTTGACCTTGGTCCTCCACAAAAGCATAGGGGTGGTGGGGGAAGCCCCAGAACCTGGACCCCTGCTGCGGCCCTGGAACTGGAGGAGCTCTCATTTCCTGGTGCCACAGCACGGGGACAGAGCTTCTGTGGTCTTGGGGCTGTAGTGGGTGGGGAGCAGAAAGGAGCAAAAGGGGTTGCAGGGCTGCAGTTGGGGGGTGAATTGAGGGGACCCTGGGTGGAACAGGGGTAGGCCATAGGGGAGGGGCAGAAAGGGATAGGGGCTCTGGTTGGGGCCACAGGCAGAAGGTGTGGAATGGGGACAGGGCTGCAGGCGGAAGGAGTGAGGAAGTGCCCCCCACTTGTTCTGGCCCAGGGCCCCAGGAAGCCTTAATCTTCCTCTGCAGGTAGGATCTGATGAGAAAGAGTCCAATGAAAGAGTCCCATTCACTTCCATCAGATAATGGCAGACAGCTAAAAGGTGACAAATTTTGTAAGTGCTTATATAAAGATTCAAGAAGTCTAAATACTAAGATGGGTGAACTTAAGTGCCTGGTATTAAATGAGGATAATGATAAAATAGTCATCACAGAAATTTGGTGGAATGATTATAATCACAGGGACTCTGTAATACCAGGGTACAAAATATATAGGAATGACAGAAGTCATGCTGCTGAGGGAATGGCACTATATGTGAAAACAGTCAAATATAGTATAGTACACCCTGACTCTAACGAACCACTGGGTTATCCAAGCCACTCGTTTAGTATAGCCAGAGGATCGTTATTGCAAGAGGGGAGGTAGCAGAGAGCTTCTCCATTCCACTGGGCTGCAGCAGGGAACAGGCCACACTTCTAAACATTGGCCACATATTCTTTCCACGAAGGTTGCCATCTTTGTTGTCATCACATCAGCCAGATGTGTGAATGAACTGGGAGCACTCCTGGCTGACCCGCCATATTTCATAGAGAAAATCTCTCCTTTTGCTTCCACCCAAAATTAATCCCCAGGGTAATGTGAGTTTCACATGAACCAACCTTTTCACTTACCAGTATGCTTTCCAAAACCTTATGCTTCCAATGAAGAAAAAAGACTGCACTCCCTCATGGTCAGATGGGCATTGGCCTTTTTTCTGCAGATATACTGTATGTTTTGTAAGGCAGCTATGTGAAGCGCCATCCACACCTTCACAAAGCATTATGCCCTAGTCCAGGCTTCTGTAGATCCAGCTGTATTAAACATGTATTAAACTGAGGACAGCAGTATTAAACATCCATACTAACTGAATCCTTGTATCCCTCTTGTGTTTGAATGTTGCTTACCAATCATCCACATGTGGAATATGCAAAGGGACCACCATTTGAAGACGAAATGGAGGTTAAATACCTGTAATTGGAGGTTCTTCAAGATGAGTGGTCCCTATCTGTGTTCTGTTACTTGCCTTCCTCATCCTCTGCTTCAAAGCGTATCTGATTCACAGTAAGAGAAGGAACTGGAGAGGCATTGGTCTGTTCTTCTTCGAGTGATTGCTCATATGCATTCCAGTTAGGTGTGTGCGCGCCGCGTGCACGTTCGTCGGAAGATTTTTACCCTAGCAACACTCGATGGGTCGGCTGGGCGCCCCCTGGAGTGGCACCGCTATGGCGCCGGATATATACCCCTGCCGACCCATCTGCCCCTCAGTTCCTTCTTTCCGCCCGTGTCGGTCGTTGGAACAGTGGAGCGTGGCTTAGCTGGTGCTGAGCCACTTTCCTAGCTACTTGTAGTTTCTCTCGTTAATTCTGTTTATAGTTTAGATTTATATAGTTGTAGTTAACTTTATTCGTTTGTAGTATAGTTAGTGTATAGTTCACAGGGGTTTGGGGATTATCCCCTTCCCCGCACCCGGTGCCGGGTACTATGCCCGGTTCACAGGGTTTCAAACCGTGCTCGGCCGGCCATAAGCCGATGCCGACAAGAGATCCTCTCTTAAGTGCCTCGAGGAATCTCACCTAACAGATAAGTGCCGCATTTGTAAGGCCTTTAAGCCGAGAACAAAAGGGGAGCGGGACTTCGTCTCAAGCAGCTCCTAAGAGCGGCAGCTCTTACTCCTCCGCCCTCGGCATCGAGCGCTGGTCAGTCTTCAGGAAGCGCTCCCTCGGCACCGGATCGCCGGTACCGCCAAGGCCTCTCAGCACCAGCTGTAGCCGGCACCGACATCCGCTCGGCACCGATCCCTCTCCTGGAGGATGAAGAGGCACAAGACTGCTGCTGCGTCTGAGCCGCCTGCTCCGCAGCCCGAGCGCTATGCTAAGTCGGACCGCCCGGCTCCGATACCTGCTGCGGCACCGACAATATCGGCACCGTCGCCTCCGGCCATGCAAGAGCCATCGAGTCCAGTGCCTGAAAGCTCCTCGGTACGAGCCGTGGTCGAGCTCACTATTAAGCTGCATCAGAGCCGCCTGCTCCGCAGCCCGAGCGCTATGCTAAGTCGGACCGCCCGGCTCCGATACCTGCCGCGGCACCGACAGTATCGGCACTGTCGACTCCGGCCACGCAAGAGCTGTCGAGTCTGGTGCCTGAACGCTCCCCGGTGCGAACCGTGGTTGAGCTCACTATTCCCTCCGCACCAGAGACATTTCCACGGTGAGGGAGTTGATTGCAATGACAGCGCCTGCACTGCCTCAACCCCCGGCACCGCCGGTGCGGGTTATATAGTCGATCGGCAAACCTGTCTTGATCAGATCACCCTGCGTCGGTACCGCAGAGCGGCACCGTTCACGATCGCGGTCCCCCAGATGTTCTCGGTCCCGTCGCCAATCCAGGTGCCGACGCCGTTCGCAGTCCCAGCACCGTTCTCCACTTTGGTACCGGTCGTACTCGCGGCACCAATCCCGTAGCCACTCCCGACGTTGAGCCTCGAGATCTCGGTCGACCTCCCGGCACTGCTCCGGTCGCAGGTCCCGTTCTCGCTCCCGGTACCGGTATGCCTCCCGGTACCGATCCCTGGTGCCGCGTCAAGCGTTGTCAGCTAGAGAGGGAGACTCTGCCAGGGCTTTTCAGCTCCTCCATGGCCATCCAAACATGCATCACTGTCGTCCCGCGTGGGCAGTTCATATGTGCAGGTCTGTGATTCGGCTGTGCACACCAGCGTCTTCCAGGTGCCCCAGCCCCAGGACCCTGACCCCCATCAGTGGTCACCCTGTACATTTTGGGCGTGCCATCAGGCCAAAGGCGTACCTGTGATCCTTTCTCACTCTGTTCCGTCAGAGCACTGGGTGCCAGAGGCGTCAGTTAGCCGTCCCCCTCTGACCGGTACGGAGGAAGCCCGGTTCAGCCACCGGACTCCCAGATCCCAAGGATCAGGAGTCCATCCAGGGCCACGAGGCCACACAGGACCCGCTTGTCCCCGGCCTTTCTTCCTCCTCCCCAGATGAGGCGGTGGCAGGAGCGTACTCCTCGGGCCCTCCTCTAATCGACTTGGGGGCCCATCAGGATCTCCTGAGATGGGTGGCACTCAATTTGAATCTCCAAGTGGCGAAAGTCTCGGAGATACAGGATCCGGTCGTAGACATTCGGTCGGCTGTTGCCCCCACTAGAGTGGCCCTACCGTTCATTCCGCGGTCAAGGCCAATCCGGATATCATCTGGCAGTCCCCAGCCACTATCCCGCCCGCGGGCAGGGCAGTCGAACGCATGTACATGGTATCCTCCAGGGGCTACAGGTACCTATATGTACATGGTCCCCCCCCCCCACCTGCTCCCTTGTCGTCCAGTCCATCAATGAGACGGAACGCCATGGCCAGCAGGCACCAGCCCCTAAACCCAAGGGGGCTAGGCGAATGGTCTTACTGGGCCGTAAGATGTACTCGGCAGGGGCCCTGCAACTTCGTGTAGCAAACCAGCAAGCCCTGCTTAGCCGCTACTATGGGCGGCGGTGGGCAAATTTACAGAGTCGGTTCCTCAGAACTCCCGTCAAGAGTTTGATGCCCTCCTGGAAGAAAGGAAGAAGCTGGCGAGAGCTTTCCTCCAGGCCTCGTTGGATGCAGCTGACTCCGCTGCCACAACTCTGGCCTCGGGTGTTGCCACGAGGTGCATTTCATGGCTCCAGTTATCGAGCCTTCCCTTGCAGCTGCTGCACGCTATACAGGACTTGCCCTTCAATGGCAAAGGCCTGTTCTCCGAAAAAAACTGGCCCTAGGCTGCAAAGCCTAAAGGGCAGCAGGGTCACTCTGCGCTCTCTCTCGGCATGCACACGCCGGTGACTCAGCGCCGACCTTTCCGTCCCCAGCCTCACCGCTCTTACCCTGTGCCTAGACAAAGACAGGGCTTTGCCAGCAAGCGTGGCTTAGGCGGTCGTAGGCGTCAATCAGGCCCCCAAAGGAGCCAAAATCAGGGTCCTTCTAACCACCAATGGGGCAAAAGCCTATCCATCCTCGTCCCTCTTAGGGACCCCTCTCACGAGCAATCCCTCTTGCAAGAGGTGCGGACGCTCCTCTCCATCGGAGCTATAGAGGAGGTACCTAAGGACGAAAGGGGCAAAGGGTTCTACTCCCACTAATTCCTAATCCCCAAGGCGAAAGGAGGTCTCAGACCTATCCTACACTTGCGGGAACTCAACAAGTTCATGATACAGCTGAAGTTCCGCATGGTATCCATGGGGACCGTCATCCCGTCCTTGGATTCCGGAGACTGGTATGCCGCCCTCGATATGAAGGGCGCGTATTTTCACGTCGCCATTTCTCCTCCACACAGAAGGTACCTCCGGTTTGTGACCAACCGTCATCATTTCCAGGCCTGATGATCAATATAGAAAAATCCACTCTGATTCCCACACAGGGAATAGAATTCATTGGAGCCATCCTGGACTCCAGTCTCGCCAGAGCCTGCTTACCTCAGCCTCGGTTTCAGGCGATGGTAACAATTATACAAGGTCTACGGACCTTCCCGACAACTTTGGCTCGCACTTGCCTAGGTTTCCTGAGTCACATGGCTGCCTGCACGTTTGTAACCAAACATGCCAGGCTTCGCCTCCGTCCACTTCAATCGTGGCTCACCTCGGTGTATCACCCGGGCAGAGATAGCATACTCATGGTCGTCTTGATCCCCCCGAGCATCCTAGGCTCCTTCGACTGGGAGTCGATGCCCTCCCTGGTGTGTCCAGGGATGCTGTTCCATCCACCTCAGCCCTCGGGGTCCCTCATGACGGACACCCCATCTCTCGGCTGGGGTGCTCACCTGGGTCAGTCTTGCACTCACGGCCTGCGGTCGGCTCAAGAGCTGGCCTTGCACATCAATATCCAAGAACTGAGAGCAGTCCGCCTTGTGTACCAGGCGTTTCAGCAGCACCTGCAAGGCCGTTGTGTCTCGGTGTTCACGGACAACACAACGGCCATGTATTACATATACAAGTACGGAGGAGCACGGTCCTCCCCTCTTTGCAGAGAGCTATCCAGCTCCGGGACTCCTGCACAGCCCAATCAATAGACCTGGTAGCGTCCTTTCTCCCAGGGGTTCGGAACATTCTGGCGGATAGCCTCAGCAGATCCTTCCTGTCTCACAAGTGGTCGATTCCTCCGGATGTTATCCATTCTGTTTTTCCGGAAGTGGGCTTTCCCCACATAGTCCTCTTCGCTCTCACGGGAACAGAGATAGAGAGAAGTTCTCCTCATTCCAAGGGCTCTCCCCGGGCTCGATCTTGGATGCTTTTCTGATGCCATGGATGAGCCATCTGCTGTACGCTTTTCCACCGTTCCCGCTGGTTCACAGGGTCCTGCTAAAACTCTGCAGGGACAGAGCGCACCTGATCATGATGGCTCCAGCGTGACCCAGGCAGCACTGGTACACCAGGTTGCTACACCTGTCGGTAGCCAACCCGATTCCCCTGCCTCTTTGCCCAGACCTCATAATGCAGGTTCACGGCAAGCTTCACCACCCAGACCTGCAATCCCTGCACCTCACAGCATGGCTGCTGCGCGGCTAAACCGATCCGAGTTACGTTGTTCTGCCTTGGTTCTACAGGATTCTCCTGGGTGGTAGGAAACCTTTCACTCGGTTAACGTATCTGGCCAAGTGGAAGCGTTTCTCCTGCTGCTACAAAACGCACAGTGTTTCTCCACCGAGGTCCTGATCCATTCCATCTTGGACTACCTCTGGTCTCTCAAACAGCAGCGCCTGGCGCGGCCATCACTAAGGGTACACTTGGCAGCCATCTCTACCTTCACCCAGCGGAGAGTGGCCGCTCCGTATTCTTACACCCTGTGGTTTCTAGGTTCCTCAAGGGCTTGGAGCGTTTATACCCCCCAGCTGGCCCCCACCAAAACCTGGGTCTTCAACCTGGTTCTAACCAGTTTTATGACTGCCCCAATCGAGCCAATGACAACATGCTCACTGCCATTCCTGTCCTGGAAGACAGTTTTTCCTTGTAGCCTTTCCATCGGCCAGACGAGTCTCCGAGCTTCAGGCTCTCACGATGGACCCACGCTATACTGTGTTTCTCACGGACAAGGGCAGTTGTAACCACGTCCAGCCTTCCTCCCTAAGGTGCTGTCGGCCTTTCATATCAACCAGGATATCTTCCTTCCGGTCTTCTTTCCGAAGCCACACTCATCGCGAAGGGAGCAACAATTGCCCTCCCTAGACGTCCATAGGGCGCTCGCAATCTATATCGAGCGGACAAAGCCCCTTCGTATCGCCCCCAAATCTTCGTCGTACTGGCATACCGGACGAAGGGCCTACCTGTCTCCTCCTAGAGGATTTCATCTTGGATGACGTCGTGCATCCGCACCTCCTGTGATTTGGCCCATGTTCCATCGAGCCACCTTACTGCACATTCCACCAGGGCTCAGGCTTCTCTGCTGCCTTCCTGGCTCACATACCCTTCCAGGGGATATGTCGTGCAACTATCTGGTCCTCCGTCCACACCTTTGCCTCATTGGTCCAAAAGTCCAGAGATGATGCAGCCTTTGGCTCAGCAGTTTTGCATTCTGCAACATCTCACTCCGACCCCACCGCCTACGTAAGGCTTGGGAATCACCTAACTGGAATGCATATGAGCAATCACTCGAAGAACAAAAGACGGTTACTCACTGTTGTAACTGTTGTTCTTCGAGATGTGTTGCTCATATCCATTCCAGACCCGCCCTCCTTCCCCTCTGTCGGAGTAGCCGGCAAGAAGGAACTGAGGGGCAGATGGGTCGGCAGGGGTATATATCCGGCGCCATAGTGGCGCCACTCCAGGGGGCGCCCAGCCGACCCACCGAGTGTTGCTAGGGTAAAAATCTTCCGACGAACGTGCACGCGGCGCGCACACACCTAACTGGAATGGATATGAGCAACACATCTCGAAGAACAACAGTGAGTTAACCGTCTTTTCTGCCCTTTGTGCCCTCAGTTCAGGGCACAAGGAGAGCAACTGCACAGGCACAGACCAATGGACACTATTTGTTACAAATCTCTGGTCCCATGTGCCATGGAGCATTTGCATACCTATATGTGGAATACAGGTTAGGGACCACACACATTGAAGAAATTTGTACGAATCAAGTAAACACATGAGTATCAAACTATTATAGAAATGACCAGTGCAGTAAATCAAACTAGCTTAATATTCATGCATTATCTATCCTAGTCTTTTTAGTGAAAAAAGCCCTTTATCTTGAAAGTTTCTGCATATCTATGATGAGGTTGTGTACTACACAGTTTGTAGCAAGAGCAGCTCTGAATGCATTGCTACATAGCATCCCCTGTTGGCTAACCTGTAAAATGACTTTGACTTTACAGTGATGGATACAGGCTAACAGCGTTTCCTTCAAACCACTGATCTCTGCAATCATATAAGTACTTTGTCAGTTGAGCACAATAATTAAGGTGATAGCTCCATGGCTTTTTGGATAATGTACACCTATCATAGTAAAATTTAAACTGTATAATATGTAAGGAATGACTAATTTGAAAAATGCATTTAAACACTTTCTATGTGTTACATCTTGACTGATATGCACAAAATGTACTAATGAAACTAGATGTGTTTCTTACCTCAAATTTTCTCCTCCTTATTGTAATGGTTTTCTCTCATTGTTACCTTGCATGTGGTGGCAGGGCTGCAGCACTGTTGTGTGTGAGAGAAGGAGAAATTTCGTGGTGTCTGACCCTGCCCTGTAGGAATTCTCTCTCTTGCACACTTCCAAGTGCAATGTTGTTTTGAGAAATCTTAACCCTTATCAAAGGGTTAACCTTCCTTCATCTCAACTTCCCCAGTGACAGAACTGCCCTGTGCAAAGCCCCCTCATGCAAGGACACAAATCTATCAGTGCTTCCATGTGGAAAAAGCGTCAGAGAAATGCTCCCTCTGCAGTGAGCCCTGTTCTCTGCCCTGGCCTCCTCTAAATATTAGGTAATAAGTGACATAACATGTCCCCCTCTTTTTTTGTGTCCTGTATATTATTGTGTTCTTCAGGTTATGAAACACTCACATCAGGCAATCTGGAGAGGTTCACACATGCCAGATAGAAACATTACATTGTCCTGTTTGAGTTTGAGTTTATGACTGGGGGTTTCCCTGTCATCAACTCAGATTTTAGTTGTTTGTTATTTTTCAAGATGCCTTTATTTTTTAAAAATACGCTTTCTTTAAAACTTGCTGTGGGTTTCCTTGTGCATGATCAAAAGCAAGAATTTTCCTTTGTCTTTGCTTTAACATATTAGTGAAACTAACGGTACATTGTGAATTGATCATTGCCACTTTTATGAATCAAGCAGGGCACCATTCATGTGCTAGGGCTGCTGGCATGAATGTGGTAGTTTCTGTGAGCAGTGGACTCATCTGTATGAATGGTGACTGGATGTGACTGAGCCCTAGAGGACCGAGCTTTGTCATGTGACAAGAACATTGGCTAGTCCACGTGCTGCTGACGGAGGGGAGGGAATAGAGGGGGGCTGAGGGTTGCTGAACACAGCATGCTGATGCCCGTGCAATGCCCACAGGCACTTCCTCTGTCTCTGTGCTATTCCAGGGTGAATAAAGTGCATCAAATCAATCGTAGCTGAAAGATTTAAGGAGGTTTATGGTAGTTTCTTTCGTGTAGAAAAATTTGAGAAGTTTTCCATCGAGGAAGAGCTTTGCAAGTTATTAATTGCTAAGAATGAAATAATTGCAAGGAGCCATTGCTGTTACATTTAATAATGGTAAGAAATATACTCTATATCGGGGTGGCCAAACTTATTGACCCTCTGAGCTGCATATGATAGTCTTCAGAAGTCTGAGAGCTAGGCATGCCTATTGGAGCTCGGGGCTTCAGTCCTGGGAGTTGTGCCTGCTGGGGCTCATGGCATCAGCCCTGCAGCGCGGTGGTGGGGCTAGGGGCTTGGAGCTTCTGCCCTGCAGAGAGAGAGGGGCATGGCCCTCTATACCAACATTCCACACACAGATGGACTACAAGCTGTCAGGAACAGTAGCGCCGATAATGTCACGGCAAACCTGGTGGCTGAACTTTGTGACTTTGTCCTCACCCACAACTATTTCACATTTGGGATCAATGTATACCTTCAAGTCAGTGGCACTGCATGGCCCCCCATGGAAAAGCCTTTGAGGAATTCCACCATGATTTCAACAATTTCCATCCCACCATCAACCTCAGCCTGGACCAGTCCACACAAGAGATCTGCTTCCTGGACACTACTGCACTAATACGTGATGGTCACATAAACACCACCCTACACCGGAAACCTACTGACCGCTATACTTACCTACATGCCTCCAGCTTTCATCCAGACCACATCACACGATCCATTGTCTATAGCCAAGCTGTAAGATACAACTGCATTTGCTCCAGTCTCTCAGACAGAGACAAACACCTACAAGATCTCTCATAAGCATTCTTAAAACTACACTACCCACCTGCTGAAGTGAAGAAACAGATTGACAGAGCCAGAAGAGTACCCTGAAGTCACCTACTACAGGACAGGCCCAACAAAGAAAGTAACAGAACGCCACTAGCAGTCACCTTCAGCCCCCAACTAAAACCTCTCCAGCGCATCATCAAGAATCTGTAACGTATCCTGAAGGACGAACCCTCACTCACAGAGATCTTGGGAGACATGCCAGTCCTCGCTTACAGACAGCCCCCCAACCTGAAGCAAATAATCACCAGCAACCACACAACAAAAACACAAAGCCCGTTGCCAACTCTGTCCACATATCTATTCAAAGGACACCATCATAGGACCTAATCACATCAGCCACACCATCAGAGGCTTGTTCACCTGCACATCTAGCAATGTGATATATGCCATCATGTGCCAGCAATGCCCCTCTGCCATGTACATTGGCCAAACCTGACAGTCTCTGCACAAAAGAATAAACGGACACAAATCAGACATCAAGAATTATAACATTCAAAAACCAGTTGGAGAACACTTCAGCCTCCCTGGACACTCAATTACAGACCTAAAAGTTGCAATTCTTCAACAAAAAAAAACTTCAAAAACAGATTCCAATGAGAAACTACAGAACTGGAATTAATTTGCAAACTGGACACCATTAAATTAGGCTTGAATAAAGACTGGGAGTGCATGGGTCATTACACAAAGTAAAAACTATTTCCCAATGCTAATTTTTCCCCTATGGTTACTCACACCTTCTTGTCAACTGGTTGAAATGGGCCATCCTGATTATCGCTACAAAAGTTTTTTTTCCTCGTGCTGATAATAGCCCACCTTAATTAATTAGTCTCGTTAGAGTTGGTATGGCAACTCCCATTTTTTCATGTTCTGTGTGTGTATGTATGTATCTATCTATCTACTGTATTTTCCACTGCATGCTTCTGATGAAGTGGGTTTTAGCCCACGAAAGCTTATGCCCAAATAAATTTGTTAGTCTCTAAGGTGCCACAAGTACTCCTTGTTCTTTTTTCTAAAGTAGCCATACCCTCAATCTCTTTGAATTCTGGGGATGAGCTACTTAATGACTCTGATGAACAATTTCTTTGTAACCACTTTTTTATGAATGGCAACTTTTGCTCAATTCAAGCAATTAGCTGTTCTGTGTTCCTTCTTAAAAGAAAATATCTGGCTAGAAGGTGCTGTTGAGCACTTCAGAAATCTTTCTGACAATGGAGATTATTTTCCTTAAGGTGTGGTTTGAGTTTAAGCGTCTGTTTAAAAACTGCAAGGCACAAAAGCAAGGCAGTTGGGAGAGATTTTCTAAATGGTACAAATTGCAAATGTGTTTTATCCTTTGTGCAGTGTTAGGGGAAAAAATACCTTGAATATAAAACATGGCTCTTACAAGAATTTACAGATTGCCCCTCCTTTATTTTGATTGCACCGGGATACTCTGAGGAAGATGGGTTTAGTGCTTTATTTTAACACGTTAAGCTTTTATTCACTTCATATGGACATAAACTTTTTAATAAGTAAAAGGAGAAAATGCTGATTATGTTGTCTTTGATTCAAAGACTTTTTAGAGCACTTCTTAATGTCGGAAGTCTAATTATGAATGACAAAGTATTCTTAAAATGTAGGCATCTTGGCAACTAGAGAAATATGTTAGGAGCATCAACTTTTGCCAGCAGTTGTCATTGCATTTCTTTATTAGCAAATTACATAAAGATAGTATTTGATTGAGGGCAGTCCTCTTCTGTGATACTCTGAGATCACAGGGGAAGCTAAGGCCAAGTCTACACTCAAAAGTGAAAAATCCACACCCCTAAGTGACATAGTTAAGCCAATCTAACCCCCAGTGTTGAGAGCACTAGGTGGATGGAAGACTTCTTCGGTCGACCTAGCTACCACCTCTCAGGGAGGTAGATTAACTATGCTGACTGAGAACCTTTCCTGTGGCTGTAGTGAGTGTCTACATTGAAGTGCTACAGCTGCAGTTGTGACACTGTAGCATTAAGTGTAGACATATCCTAAGAAGGGCACGTAACCTCTGACTTTGCATGTCTTTGGCTGTGGTTTTAGCAGAATTATAGCAAAATTTTATATTTAATTTCTAGGTGTGTTTAACACTGAGTGAGTAACTCATGGCTTGAAAACTAATTGTAGCTTAATGTAAATGGGCCAGTCACCTTTCTTGGGACTGAGAGTATTATGTAGACATTTTTGTACGTATGGGAGGAAGTTCTCAGTTTTTATCCCAAGCTAGTGCTGTTTTAGTTGTTGCTTGGGGCAGGTGTGGCGAGGCTGAATCTACGTCCTCTACATTTAAAGCCACAAGTTTTTCTGGGGAAACTTTGTTATTGTCTTGAGCAACAGATAAACACACAACTTTCTCTCTCTTCTGATGGGTTCAAAATACTCATTACTCCAGATCCTTCACCTTTTTAATATAAATGTATTAGCTTTAGCAAGGATACTGCTCTTTTGTATATTCTTATTCTGTTTAGGGGATCCAAGATTTAGAAAGCTTTGTCCTGTATAACAAGTATGAGAGAGGAGACAAAGAGGGTGCATAAACTTCCACCTGTAGGTACCAGCGCAAACCAATACAAATGGTTACTGTCTGACTTCCATTTGAAACACTTATTTCATATAGGGCAGACATCTTTCAAGTCTAGAAGGGTATACGTATCTTACAAATGGCTACCAGTTGGCACTCCTTGGCTATCTCAGCAGAGAAGTCAAGGATTGACCACAGGGACTAAACTCCTCTCTCACAGCTAGTGATGGTTCCTCCAGGGCAATGTGAAACCCATAGACAGGAAAGTGTGGTGGAAGTCTTCACTGTTGCTGTTCATTGTGCATATGTTCTGAGGATAAAGGACCTCAGTTCCCAGAGTTGGTATCCCAACATCTTTTGCCAGTATTAGACTCCTATATGTAGGGCCCTACCAAATTCATGGTCATGAAAAATGTGTCACGGACTGTGAAATCTGGTTTTCCCCCATGAAATCTGTCCTTTGTGTGCTTTTACCCTATACTATACAGATTGCACAGGGGAAACCAGTGTTTCTCAAACTAGGGGTCCTGACCCAAAAGAGAGTTGCAGGGGGGGTCGTTATATTGCCATCCTTACTTCTGCACTGCCTTCAGAGCTGGGTGGTCGGAGAGTGGTGGCTGTTGGCTGGGCGCCCAGCTCTGAAGGCGACGTCCCACCAACAGCAGCGCAGAAGTAAGGGTGGCAATGCCATACCATGCCACCCTTACTTCTGCGCCTGCTGCCTTCAGAGCTGGGCGGACAGAAAGTGGTGGCTGTTGATCGAGAGCCCAGCTCTGCAGGCAGCAGCGCAGAAGTGAGGGTGGCAATACCATACCATGCCATCCTTACTTCTGTGCTGCTGCTGGTGGTGGCTCTGCCTTCAGACCTGGGATCCCAGCCAGCAGTGGCTGCTCTCCAGCTGCCCAGCTCTGAAGCAGTGCTGCCGTCAGCAGCAGTGCAGAAGTAAGGGTAGCAGTAATGCAACCTCCTCTCCCCCTACAATAACCTTCTGACACCCCCTCCCCCAACTCCTTTTTGGGTCAGGACCCCTACAATTACAACACCCAGAAATTTCAGATTTAAATACCTGAAATCTGACATTTATGATTTTTAAAATCCTATGATCGTGAAATTGACCAAAATGGACCATGAATTTGGTAGGGCCCTATATATAGGAAAACAAGGGAAACATCACAGAAAAACTGAGGAACTTGGCTGCTCAAAATAATCAAGGGAGAAGTCAAAAAACTCAGCTGCTCCTTTTTACTACATCTTCCTTCTCACCCACAGCACAAGAGAATCTCCAGGGGTGGGAGAAGTTTGGGAAATATATTTTAAAACAGGACGGCTGTGAGAGCACCCACAAGTATACTCCCATTACTCTCAAGCATATTCCTACATCTGCAGTTTTTGAAAGCTTGTTACTTTGTGGTGACGGAAATGTAATAAACTTAAAATAAATGCTTTGTTTTGGATAGTCAGCATGTGGAATTCACTGCTGCTTGAGGTTAAGATGCAAATATAAATAGAATTTTTAAATATTGTTTTATGGCTATTAATAACTCGTAGTTACGCATATACTGACAGTGGTAAAGGTAATCACTTTCTCATTTCAGAGCATAAACTGACTGTGTGCAAGGATTGGAAACACCCTGTCCCTATATTGTACATATTAATAGCATTGCACTAATTGGCCAGGTATGATATGTGGGTTTTTTTTTTAAAGTACTCTCCATAGGGCAGTGGTCCCCAAACTGTGGGGTGGGGGTGCAGCAGGGCCCAGGCCAGCCCCCATGGGGGGTGGGGAGGGTGCACTGCCCAGCCTGGCTTTGCTCCAGCTCTGTTCCTGGCCCCAGCACCGCCTCCCAGACACAGCCCCGTTCCTGGCCCCAAACCCACCCCCCAGCTGTGGCCCTGGCTTCGGCCCCTGGCTCCCGCCCCAGCCATGGTTCCTAACTGTGTGGGGGGGGGAGGGGGCAGGTAAATAATTTGGGGACCACTGCCTTAGGGCATCAGGTGATGCAGGCAGGATACTGGGCTAGATATACCCAAGGTCTGATTTGCTTAGAAGCTGCCTTATGCTCCCATTGACAAAATACTCAAATTCTGCAGAGTATCGTATCACTAGCAACTGGCATACCGCATTTCTTCATGTGTAAGTCCTGATGTTCCTCCACTCTTTCAGCCTGCTTAAAACAGGAAGCAGGAATTTAAAAAAAAATGTATAGGAGCCATGCTTTCCAGTACCAGATCAGATGTCAAAGGGAAATGTAATGTACTGCAGACAAACAGTTTGTGGATCTAGCTTTAGACTTAAGAGTATTGCGTTTGTGAAATGTAGACTGGCATAGACGACTCTTTTATTTTAGAGTTTTTAAAACTTTTCTCGTCTTGAAATGGTTTAGCTGTTAAAATATATGCAGTCACATAGGGAAAGTGCATCTCGGTTATAAATAATTTTTGAAGAGATCTCTAAGAATAGAATTAGCTTTTGAAAGTATTAGACCTTGTATTGGCTCTGGATGGTTTTTGGATGTTTTCACAGAAATTTAGAAAAGGAACCAAGCTGTTTCATATTCTAACAAAGTTAGAGGTCAGAAAATCCCCATACAGTGATATGCAACTTTCTCCTGTGATGTGCAGTAAAGTTATATTCTCTAATGAATATATATACTTACACTTTGTGTGAAATTCAAATTTTCACTGAATGATTCTACTTTTGAAAACGGGTTTTTACTGTGTGGATGTAGGGCATGGGAAGGTGACATAATGCAGGTTTATTAGGCATCTTATAACATTATTTCATAGTTTGATTTTGTTAAATGAAGGGTTCTGGGAGAGCCCTTACAGCTATTGCATCACTTACCAAGAATAGAAACTTTACTGCATAAGACAGCTTGTCTGCAGTGTGGAGAGACTTGATAAATTAGTGTTTCTAGAGAACGATGGTCACTCATACGTTTTAGCTAATAGCTTTTTATTCTAAGTTCTGGTGCAAAATGAAATAGTAGGTTTTTCCTTCCATCTCAAAGAATGTTTGGCGATTTTAGTATAGACATTAAGACAGTGTAGTTTTGTGTGTGTTGGGGGGATCATAACTAATTGCTATTATAAATTAATCCACAAGATACTGATAAATATACTCTTGTATTTGGGGAGGCTGTGGAGGAATTTTCTTTTAAACAGTATGAGGTAATCTGACTGTTGTATCAATCAGTTTTTTAAAAAATTCCATTATAAATCTAAATTGTAATTGTACGATGCAAGCAAAAGATCATGCTAATCTAAATCCATGTAAAAATTTCTACACCTGTAAATAAAAGGTTTGTTCTACATTTTTTCCCCTTCTTCATCATTGTGAAATCTTAGTCAAGATACCAGCAAGGGAGTGTGTTTGTATTCCAGTGGTGTAGCTGAACCAGACAGGTCTGCAGCACAGCGTTTTATTTTTAGACTCTCGGTTGCCATTTTTATCCTGTAAAAATATTCATCAGCGTCTGGGTGACAGGCCATCACTTTTTATAAAGGTGTCAGAGACACCAGATTTTTTTCACCTCTGTCCTCTCCTTTTAGGTCGTGCTGTATACAAGTCTTGAGGGGGATGGGGAGCTTGATTTCAATTCATGCATTAGATTCTTGAATCCACAGATCTTTAGCGTCACACAGTTCATTCATCTTCTTCTGTACGCAGCTGCTTACGCAGCTCCACTTATTGTGTATTATGGGTGAACTGTTCTCATGCATAGAGCTGAAGGCACGTGAGGGAAAAATAAATGGATTGTGATGCCTAGTTATGTCTCCCCAGTCTGACCTCCATCTTTGTTCCCCAAAAAGCACATTGATCTTAGAGTGACATTTCTTTTGAGAAAAATCCTTTGTGAAAAACACAAACTTGGGATGCATAAGAGATATATATCTATATGGTTAAGAAGCTATTCTAGATATTTTGGAACGGTATTCTGTTGTGATATACAAACTGTGGTGAGGTGAGGTGACATTTCATATTTGGGATATTGCGAAGTGGCTAGTACACTCTGGTAAAAGAGTATTTAATACCACCCCATTATTCCTTGTTTCAAGGGACATTTTAGGCTGATGGTGAGATCTTAAACTATAAGATAACCTTCTAAGGGAAGTAGTGTAAGTCTTATTGCTTGAAACACTAAAATTGTATTGGGCTAAGCACTAGAAACTACACTGCAAGGACAAGTCCTTAACTAGATGACCTAATAAGTCTCCTCCCTATCATTTTATAATTCATTTTATTGAGAGCAGTGTGCTTGACATGGTACTAACAAATGTGTTCCTCCCCTCAAGGAGCTGCACAGTGTAGTTTTATACAGGCTGTACAGTTCAGGCACACAAAGTACACTAGGTGATGGTACATAGTCACGAGTAGAAATTTTGGAATTTTATATAGGCAATCATTTGACAGGCTTTGTGGAAGAAGTAGGTTTTAGGGAGAGATTGGGAGGAGAGATTTACAATATATTTAGTGTCTGTATTTTTGGATTGTAAGCTCTGAGGTAGGCACCATCTTTTTGTACTGTTTGTACAAGCACAGAGGTGTTCTACTCAATGAGTGGTGTTCCTAGGCACTAGTACAATGTAAATAAAACATGCATGGAGTGATTTAAAGTGATGATTTCCATGAAGGAGTACATAGGAGAATTAATGGCATTTGGAAGTTGCTAGGTAGAAGCATTCTGAAAAGTGCAAAAGCAGTTTGAGACAGTATACTCTACCATGAGTGGCATTTCTGTTACATAAGGCAAGAAATCACCTTTTCACGGGTTGAAAGTTGCATGATTTTTTGTATGCAGATGATGTTACTTATATTTTCTGCTTCAATAAAACTATATCTGAACAGTTGCCTTTTTGGACTTTTTTCCACTGATGTTATGGAATCATAGAAATGTAGAGTTGGAAGAGATATTCCTGGGGGAATTCTGTGCCACTGCACAATGCAGAATTTTGCAGAAATTAACATTGTGCATGCCGAATTTCCTTTCCACCACAGAAATGGGCTGCAGTGCTGCTAGCTGACACTAGGGGCCACTGGACCCGGCAGAGCCAACTCGCACATAGAAGACATTGTTGTGGAGAGGGAGAGGGAGCTCGAGGGTTCCTGGCAGCTGCAGTTCCCTGCCTGCCCTGAAGGAAGGAGAGGGTGTAGGGTTGGCAACTTTCTATGTGCAAAAAACCTAACACCCTTGACCTGCCCTTGCCCTGCCCCTTCTCCGAGGCCAGCCCCCGCTCACTCTCCCCCACCTTCGCTCATTTCACTAGGCTGGGGGCAGGGTGGGAGAGGGGATGAGGGGTTTGGGGTGCAGGAGAGGGCTCTGGGCTGAGGCAGGGGGTTGAGGTGCAGGAGAGGGTGAGGGGTTTGGCTGGGGATGCGGGCTCTGGGGTGGGGCTGGGTTTGGGGTGCAGGAGGGGATTCAGGTTGCGGACTCCGGGTGGCGTTTACCTCAGGTTGCTCCCGGAAAGCAGTGACATCTCTCTCCGCCTCCTAGGCGGAGGCGTGACCACGTGGCTCTGCGCGACTCCTATTGCCTGCGGTTCCTGGTCAATGGTAGCTGCTGAGCTGGTGCTGGCGGCTGGTGCAGCATGCAAAGCCCCCATGGCCATCTCACCACCTAGGAGCCAAAGGGAGATGTCAGCAGCTTCCCAGGAGCCATGTGGAGCTGGGTAGGGAGCCTGCCTGCACCGCCAACTAAACTTTTAATGGCCCAGTCAGCAGTGCTGACCGGAGCTGCTAGGGTCCCTTTTCAACCGGGTGTTCCAATTTAAAACCAGATGCCTGGCAACTCTAAGAGGGTAGCACGCAGGAAACACCATGTAAGCCTGGACCCAAGCATCAGGCTTTTTCTTCCTCTGTATCCCTGGGTGAAGGGGGTGGGTGTCTGGGCTGGGGGGATCCATGGCTGGCCTCTGAAGGGGAGGGTGGGTATCTGGGCGAGAGGGGGCCCCCTGGCTGGGCTTGGTGGGGAGAAGGGGGGCTCCACAGCTGGGCTCGAGGGGTGTGTGTGTCAGTATCTGTCTGGGTGGGGAGAGGTGTGCGGCTGGGCTGAGCTCTCTGGAAAGGAGCTTTGGGTGTATTGGCTGAGGTGCTCCTGTGGCTGGGCTGTGGGCTGGGAGAGATTGTGGGTTTCTGGCCTCCTGGTTGGACTCTGGGGTGGGGGGTGAGGATAAGGGGGCAGAGAAATAGGAACTGGGTTGTCATATGGATTTCTTTAACGCTCTACTCCTGGGGGAATTTTTTTGTCTCTCAGTATTGTTACAGACATACTTGCTGACAGGTACTTTGAAATAAATTACCAAAATAATTGAAACTGGCATGATTATGTAGTGTTATTTTGACCAATACAATTTGCAGAATTTTTAGGCGCAGAATGCCCCTAGGAGAAAAGAGACGTCGAGAGATCATCAAGACCAGCCTCCCTGCTCTGAGGCAGGACAAAGTAAAATTTGACCATTCCTGAGGTGTGTTTTTCCAACCTATTCTTAAAAGCTGCCAAGGATGGGGATTCCACAACTTCCTTTCAAAGCTGATTCCAGTACTTAACTACCCTTATAGTTGGAAAGATTTTCTTAATATCTGAACTAAATCTCCATTGCTGCAGATTAAGCCCATTATTTCTTGTTCTCCCTTCAGCAGACAGGGGGAACAATTGATCACTGTCCTGTTTCCAACAGCCCTTAACATGTTTGAAGATTGTGATCAGATACCCCCTCAGTTTTCTTTTTCAAGATTAAACATGCCCAGTTTTTTAAATCTTTCCTCATCAATCAGGTTTTCTAAAACTTTTTTGTTTTTGTTGCTCTTCTCTGACTCTCTCTCTAATTTGTCCTCATCTTTCCTAAAATGTGGCTCCCAGAATCAGACCCAGCATTCCAACTGAGGCCTTGCTGTCCCACTTTACTTGGCACCAATTACATCCCCTGTCTTATATACAACACTCCCGTTAATACACCCCAGAATATGATTCTTTTTCACAGCTGCATCACATTGCTGACTGATTCAATTTGTGATCCATCATAACCCCCACATCATTTTCAGCAGTACTTAGCCGGCTATTCCCAATTTTGTAGTTGTAAATTTGATTTTTCTTTCCTAACTGAAGTACTTTGCACTTGTCTTTTGAATTTCATCTTGTTGATTTCAGACAATTCTCCAATTTGTCAAGAGCATTTTGAATTCTAATCCTGGCCTCCAAAGTGCTTGCAACTCCTCCCAGCTTAGTGTCCTCTGCAAATTTTATAAGCATATGCTCCACTCCATTGTCCAAGTCATTAATGAAAATATTGAATAGCACTGGACCTAGGACTGACCCCTGTGGGACACCCACCAGATATGCCTTCCCAATTTCACATCAAACCATTGATAACTGCTTTTTTACTATGATCTTTCAACCAGTTGTACACCTACCTTATAGTAACTTCATCTACTCCATATTTCCCTAGTTTGCTTATGAGAATGTCATGTGGCACTGTATCAAAAGCCTTACTGTAACCAAGATATATTACATCTACTGCGTCCCTGCATCCAGTAGGCTAGTAACCATGTCGAAGAAGAAATTAGGTTTGTTTGGCATGAATTGTCCTCGACAAATCTGTGATATTTCTAGATATTGAAGTTAAGTTGCCTGATCTATAATACCTGGGGACCTCTTTGTTCCCCCTTTTTAAAGTTAAATGCTAAGTGTGCCCTTGTCCAGTGCTTTGGGACCTCACCCGTCGTCCTGGAGTTCTTGAAGATAATCACCAGCAGTTCCAAGATTGCTTCAGCTAGTTCCTTAAGTACCATGGGATGAATTTCATCAGGCCCTGCCAATTTGAATATATCTAATTACTGAATAATTTTTTAATCTTTTCTTTCCCTATTTTGGCTTGTTTGTTAGGTATTTGGTCATCATTAATCTTTTTAGTGAAGAGTGAAGCAAAATAGACATTAAATACATCCGCCTTCTTGATGTCATCAGTTATTAGCTCCTCTTCCCTGCCAAGTAGAGGACTTATGCTTTTTCTTCCTCTTTCTCTTGCTTCTAATGTGTATTTAAAGAACCTCTTCTTATTGTCTTTTATATCCATGCCTAGGTTTAACTTATTTTGTGCTTTAGCCTTGCTGATATTGTCCCTACATGCCAGTGCTATTCTTTTGTACGCCTTTTTAGCAATTCATCCGTTTCTACTTTTTGTAAGATTCCTTTTTGATTTTCAAGTTATTAAAGAATTCCTGATTGAGCTATATTGGCCTCCTGCTATTCTTCCCATCTTTCCTCCACATTGGGATAGTTTGCAGTTGTGCCTTTAATATTCCTTCCTTGAGAAACTAACAGTTCTCCTGAGCTCCTTTATCCCTTTGTCACTCTGGAGTTGTGCCTTAGGTGGGCTCAAAGTAACTTATTCTTTGATCTGTTGAAATGGAGACATGTTTGAATGGCTTGAATAAAAATGATGAGGTGAGAATAGAGCTTGACTTTTCATGCACTGGTAATTGCCTGTAATCCTCGTGTTGTTATGTAACGTGCTGTATGTTAGCTGCTCAGAGTATTTTAATTCATGGTGTTTTTCAGTTGTGGAGGAGACAACTGAAAATCTGAGTCTGGTTCTAGAGGAGGGGCAGTAGGAAGTGTGTGTGTGTGTGTATTATATAAATAAAAAAAATACAAGATCTTTCATCTTACTTCCACTCCAGCTACTTCCTATCTCCTTTCATCTTTAAACTCCTCAAATGTGCTCCCTTCATTTGTTGCCTCAAGTTTCCATCCTGCATACCCTGCAATCCGATTTCTACCTTCTCTGTTCCAGTGAAATTGCTCTTACCTAGGTGTCTTTCCTATCCTGGCCAAATCTCAGGGTTTCTATTCCATTCTCATCCTCCTTGATGTGCTTGCTGCTTTTGACACTGGTCACTCCTTCCTATGTAACATCTTATCATCCCTTAACTTTCGTGATACTGCCCTCTCCTGATTTGCTCACCTCTCTGGCTTTTTCTTTAGCATCTCTTTATTCATGGATCTTTTTTCTCTCCACTTTCTGAAGGGATCTCACAGGGGTGTGTCTTATGCTCCCTGTTGCTCTCTGGATGATCTCACTGCTAGGGCCTAAGCTACCATCAGTACACTGACTCATCAGTCTGCCTTCCTGTTCCCTTCCGTCCAATCTCACATCTCAGCCTGTAGGAAGGAAGGTGAGGGGGAGTCAAGATGACCACCAAATTGTAAGCCTGAGTGACATGGTGGATGGTGCTGATGTTGACAGTTACACTCTGCTATCTCAGGCCTTGGTCCCTCCTGTGCTCTCCCTGTGGCACATAACAGTTGAGCTGTACAACTTTGGTCAAATTTCATTTGTTGGGGTTAGTGTGTAGGTGCTGGGTGGTGTTGGTGGCCTGTAATATACAGGAGGCTAGAGCAGATAATCTTGAGGTCCCTTCTCACCTTAAACTCGGACTCTGACCTCTGTTCTCTGTCTTTAAGAGATTATGAACTGTTTTGGCTATGTTGAGCTTGATATGATGAGTCATCCCAGGTCAGGAGTGGAGAAATATATTTGAGTTGTTGGAATTGGGATAGTGATGAATTCCATGAGAGCGGTGAGATCGCTGAAGGATAAATTGTGTGAGGAGGATGGGACTAAGAACAGAGCCATGGTAGCAAATAGGTGGCTGAGTTTGGGAACTGAACCTCATTCTCTAGCCTGACTACTCAAAGCATAATCATTAGGCTGTTGGACTGAGCTTTCTGTTTACATGTATGTCGTATGTCTTATGTCTTATATAGAGATACTTTTCATCTGTGGAAAAAACCTATACAATTTCTAGGTTTTTACTGAGTGCCTGTAATTTTTCTGCTGAATTATTAGCTATTTAAATGAGTAAAATCAATAGTGGAAATAATATTTGTCTTATTTTTGCACCAAGTTTTCTGTTTTTCTTTAATAAAAATGCAGGGAGTTGCTGCTGTCTTATTAACTTGCAGTCTGCATGCTTATCTTCTTTGTTCTTTGTTAAATATGAGCTGGCATGTGTTAGACTGCGTTAGTGTTCACTCTTAGGGACTTCAGTGGTTTCTAAATTTGGCATTGCTAAACCGGTGCCCTGTTTGCTTGAATCAATTGGGCTCCTATTTTTAGCAACAAAAGGGAATTGAAATAGCAATTTTCTTTCCATGTAATAGATCCCCAAGAGGAATACTGATGCAAGCTCTGTCATTCCATATTCTCCCCCTCCCCAAAAGCACTCAGACGAAAGGCAGCTGTCACGGTTTGCGGCAGTATTAATCTTTAATCAATCGAGTGTTTTCTGCATTCAGGTGTTCAGGGAAAAAAGGGTCACGAGGAGGATCTGCCTAGAATAACTAAGCACTCATGCATGGGCTGTGCAGTCAGAATTTGGTGGGTAACTGCAGGGAATAGACAGAGCAGCTAAAAATAGTGTTTGCTTCCAGTGTTTCTCCAGTCTATTTTTGATGCTTGATTTTGATAAGGTTGATTGGGTTCTTACTAAAAATAACTGTTCCTAGCAAGTTAAGGACAAAAAGTAGAATATTTTTAACTAACACAGACTAAAGTACTTTCCTTGGCTGCAGATAATTTGGGAGCTAGGCATTGGTCAGTTGCCAGTGTTTTATATAATCTGTAATAATGAGACACTACTTAGTGCCAAGCAGGGATAGTCTTTATTCTTGCCAGCTTCTGTTCTCCCAAAGGGCTGGCATATTCTTGGTACAGTGTTCATATTATTCTGTAGCTGAAGACTCTTCAGATTCATCAGACATCTATGATATTGAAGTTCACACCCATGTTAAGCTTTCTACTGCTGTGATGTTCCTGTGAACTGCACTGCTGGAAAAGAAAAAAAACTGTTTCTTAGTTTATTTTGTTTGGTGCTGAAACCTGCTTTAGCTCAGGCACTTGTGAAATAACATATAACCTGGTTTGCACCTAGTTTTAATTGAATGATGTAGGTCTTTAAAAACAGTGATCTTACCATGACAAGCTCCTGCACATCGTGCAGAGCAGTGGCTATTCGCAAATATAAATCTTTCCCTATGCACAGGAGACAGCTTCTACTGTAGCCATTTTGCTCTCATATTTCTCCCTCGCCCCTGTGTTGCATGACATGTCAAAGCCATTCTTCGCAGCAGTTGAGAACGCTGAGTATCACATTCAGTGGGTCTGAACTGCAGCCTGGATGTATGGCTGAGCTTTCATCTTTAGGTTCCGTTTCTCTTAGCTAACCTCCTTCTTAGAGGTTCTGTTGTTTCTTCTTCGAGTACTTGCTCATGTTGATTCCATTCTAGGTGTGCCTGCGCTCACATGCGTGGTTGTCAGAGATTTTTGCCTTAGCAGTATCCTTAGGGTCAGCTGTGGCGCCCCCTTGAGTGCTGCACTCATGCGACGGTATATCAGGCGCTGCTGGCCTTACACCCTCTCAGTTCCTTCTTACTGTCCATGGTGGTTGGGCTAGTGGTTTTGTCTTTTCTGACTTTGAGCCTTAGGGCCTTGTAAATAGTTTATAGTAGTTGGTGTTAAGTAGTTGCTAAGGGTACGTCTACACTACAAGACTATTTCGAATCAACTTAATTCGAATTTGTGGAATCGACCTTATGAAGTCGAAGTTGTGTATCCACACTAAATACACTAGTTCGACTGTGTGAGTCCACAGTAACGGGGCCAGTGTCGACTTTGGAAGCGGTGCACTGTGGGAAGCTATCCCACAGTTCCCGCACTCCCCGCTGCCCATTGGAATCCTGGGATTTCCCCCCAATGCATGCTGGGGGGAAAAATGTGTCGAGGGTGGTTTTGGGTAACTGTCATCATTGAACCGTCACTCCCGCCCTCTCTCCTTGAAAGCGCCGGCGGGAAATCTGTTCGCGCCCTTCTCTGGTCGGTTACAGCTCGGACGCCACAGCACTGCGAGCATGGAGCCCGCTGCGATCATTGCTGCACTTATGGCTGTTGTCAACTCCTCGCACCTTATCGTCCACCTCTTCCACAGTCAGCTGCTGAGAAATCGGGCGAGGAGGCTCCGGCAGCGCGGTGAGGACAGGAAGTCACAGAGTGGCGCAGACCTCTCACAAAGCAGGGTACGCCACGCAGTGGAGATCATGGTGGCAATGGGTCAAGTTCATGGTGTGGAACGGCGATTCTGGGCCTGGGAAACAAGCACGGACTGGTGGGACCGCATAGTGCTGCAGGTCTGGGATGAATCACAGTGGCTGCGGAACTTCAGGATGCGTAAGGGCACTTTCCTTGAACTCTGTGACTTGCTGTCCCCTGCCCTTAAGTGCCAGGACACCCGGATGCGAGCAGCCCTGACTGTGCAGAAGCGAGTGGCCATAGCCCTCTGGAAACTTGCAACGCCAGACAGCTACCGGTCAGTAGCGAACCACTTTGGCGTGGGCAAATCTACCGTAGGGCTTGCTGTGATTCAAGTAGCCCACGCAATCGTTGAGCAACTGTTCTCAAAGGTAGTGACCCTGGGAAACGTCCAGGTCGTCATAGATGGCTTCGGCGCGATGGGATTCCCAAACTGCGGTGGGGCTATAGATGGCACTCACATCCCTATCCTGGGACCGGCCCACCAGGCCAGCGAGTACATTAACCGAAAGGGCTACTTTTCTATGGTGCTGCAAGCACTGGTGGACCATAGGGGACGTTTTACCAACATCTACGTGGGGTGGCCGGGCAAGGTTCATGACGCGCGTGTGTTAGGGAACTCTGGTCTGTTTAAACGCCTCCAGGCAGGTAGTTTCTTCCCGGACCACAAAATAACGGTTGGGGATGTGCAGATGCCTACAGTGATCCTCGGGGACCCAGCCTACCCGCTAATGCCCTGGCTCATGAAGCCCTATACAGGCGCCTTGGACAGTGAGAAGGAACTCTTCAACTACCGGCTGAGCAAGTGCAGAATGGTGGTGGAGTGTGCTTTCGGACGTCTCAAGGGGAGATGGCGGAGCTTACTGACTCGCTCGGACCTCAGCGAAAAAAATACCCCCGTTGTTATTGCTGCTTGCTGTGTGCTCCACAATCTCTGTGAGAGCAAGGGGGAGACCTTTATGGCTGGATGGGAGGTTGAGGCCAATCGCCTGGCTGCTGATTACGCTCAGCCAGACAGCTGTGCCGATAGAAGATCCCAGCGGGAAGCGCTGTGCATCCGGGAGGCTTTGAAAGATAGGTTCCTCGGAGAGCAGGGTAACCTATGACTCTCCAGTTGATTTACAGAGAAGCTGAACCTGAGCCTGTTTCAGTGACTGTTGACTTCGATCTGCGGTTACATACCCCGTTCTCCAGGTTTCCCCCCCTTCCAACACACGTTTTAAAATAACTTTAATGGAACACTGATTATTAATAAAGTTTTCTTTAATTATGAATTCCTGTTCAAGGGTTGAAACATGGACGCGGACTGTGGTGGGTACGGTGTGCACTGATGTCCAGACCGCTTCTACACTAGAGGAATGACAGGCTCCTGCTCCTACAGCGGTCTCTGGGGGAGGACGGTTGCAGGTGGGTGTGCAGGAAGGGGTGGGTTTGCAGGAAGGGGTGAGGGGTGCCGTCTTTGGGACGGAGTTTGGATGCAGGCTCTGGACTGGGGGTTGGGGCGTAGGAAGGGGTGAGGGGTGTGTGGGAAGGGTGAGTATGTGTCCGTGGATGAGGGCTCTTGCTGGGGCTCAGGGCATCGGAGAGGCTCGTGGCTAGGGTGGAAGGGCATGGTAAGGGCAGCCTGCCTTGCCATTTGTGGATGTCAGGCGCTAGGACCCTGGGGCAGCATACACCTCACAGACTGACCCGGGGCAGCATTCACCTCCCAGAATGACCCTAGTGCCTAGTGACTGTAGTCTGTGTGTGTCCTGCTGTTGATCCTGCCCCCAAGTCTGTACCCTGGTAATGGAGGCTGTCCTATGCAATTAAAAAACCCCTCCCCCCCCGGAAACAGTGAATAACAACAAACTACTTTTAATACTCAACTACACAGTGGGGGGATGAAACTTGGATTTGGGACTGGGTGATCCAGGAAGGGAAGCACTTCTCACACTTTAGGGAATGAGAGCTGTTTGGTACATGAGCACTCTGCTGGGGTGGAGTGACAGTTTTCACGGCCCCTAGCGCCCCTCCTTCTTGTGATTTTTGGTGAGGCGGGGACAGGACTTTGTGGCGGGGGAAGGCGGTTGCAGATACAGTTCAGGGGGGCTCTCTGCTCCTGCCTGCGGTCCTGCAGAACATCTACAAGGCGCCGGAGCGTGTCCGTTTGCTCCCTCATTAGCCCAAGCAGCGTTTGAGTCGCCTGCTGGTCTTCCTGCCGCCACCTGTCCTCCCGTTCGCTGTGTGAGCGCTGGTGCTGACATAGGGTCTCCCTCCACTGTCTCTGCTCGGCCGCCTCGGCTCTGGAGCAAGCCATCAGTTCGGAGAACGTCGTCCCTAGTCTTTTTCTTTCGCCGCCTAATCTGCGCCAGCCTCTGTGAGGGGGATGCCGAGGCAGTTCGTGAAAGAGCCGCAGCTGTGTGATGGAAAAAAGGAAGTGATTTCCTTGCAAAGATACATGTTTGCGAACACTGAACACAGTCTAGTCAGTTTCTGTGAACAAGACCATACAGGGCAACAAGTCTCACGAGCTCTCAGGACAAGTTCGAGATTTCGGAATATGCTTTCATTGGCTGCGGTCTTGCACAGGAGATCGGACAAGCGGGGCGGTACAGCTGAATCCGTGTAGCAGCCAGGCCTGGTAAGCACTACACTATAGGCTGCTTAACAGTTAATGGATAGCTGTGCCCTCCCGCAGAAGGCAATCTGGAAAGCATAAAGTCTGACCCTGTTCCAGCCCCTCGCGGCTGTGCACGGGAAAGATCACTGTATGCTTTTCCTCTGTGGCCTCCAACACGTGGCTGTTAAGCGAAGGTCATTGCTATGCAAAGTAAAAGTCAAGCATTCACAATAGTAACAGTACACTAATTGCCCTAATTTAGATGCAGCAGTCGCCGAACGAGATTAGCCTGAGGCAGGTCACTCGGAGAGAGAGAGAGAGGATGCTGCTCGAATCCCTGCACAGACCAGGACCGTACGCTGCAATGCTGGTGGAGGCAATGATTCCGCTGTACATTAGGATGGCCTGGCGCGGAAGAGTGTGCTTCCACGGAGCACCAAATAAGGCACCTCTCCCCAGGAACCTCCTGCGGAGACTTTTCGAGCTGCTCTCCGAGAGCTTCGTGGAACTGTCCCAGGAGGATTTCTGTTCCATCCCTATCTGTGTGGACCTTCTCTTTATATAGTTTTTTAAGCAAAAGGTTTTATATAGTTTTTACATATTTTTTATTCCTGTTTTTTAAAAAATAAATGTTTCCATGTTTATAGCACTTACCGACTGATCCTTCCCCTGATTCTGAGTCCGGGTTAACGGCCGGGGAGGGTTGGTAGGGGATCTCTGTGAGGGTGATGAAGAGATCCTGGCTGTTGGGGAAAGCGGTATTGTAAGCGCTGTCGCCTGCGTCGTCCTCCACAAACCCTTCCTCATCTTCCCCATCGGCGAACATCGCCGAGGAACTGCCCCTCGACACTATCCCATACTCAGAGTCCACGGTCACTGGTGGGGCAGTGGTGGCAGACCCACCGAGAATGGCATGCAGTGCCTCGTAGAAGTGGCATGTCTGGGGCTGTGCTCCGGAGCGTCCGTTTGCCGCTCTGACTTTTTGGTAGCCTTGTCTCAGGTCCTTGATTTTCACGCGGCACTGCGTTGTATCCCGGCTGTATCCTCTGTCTCTCATGGCTTTGGAGACCTTCTCGTAGGACTTTGCATTCCGTTTGTTGGAGCGCATCTCCGAAAGCACAGACTCATCGCCCCACACAGCGATCAGATCCAGGACTTCACGGTCTGTCCATGCTGGGGACCTCTTTCTATTCTGGGATTGCATGGACTCCTCTGCTGGAGAGCTCTGCATCGTTGCAGGTGCTGCTGAGCTCGCCCCGATGTCCAACCAGGACATGAGATTCAAAGTGCCCAGACAGGAAAAGGAATTCAAATTTTCCCGGGTCGTTTCCTGTGTGGCTTGTCAGAGAATCCAAGCTTGGACTGCTGTCCAGAGTGTCAACAGAGTGGTGCACTGTGGGATAGCTCCCGGAGCTAGTAAGTTCGATTTGCGTCCACACCTAGCCTAATTCGACATAGCCATGTCGAATTTAGCGCTACTCCCCTCGTCGGGGTGGAGTACCGAATTCGAACTAAAGAGCCCTCTAGGTCGAACTAAATGGCTTCCTGGTGTGGACGGGTGCACGGTTAATTCGAATTAACGCTGCTAAATTCGAATTAAAGTCCTAGTGTAGACCAGGCCTAAGTGTAGTTAGAAGTTAGAGTCCCATTGGGGACTTTGCCCCAGGTGGGGCATGCCCCGGTCTCTGGGATTTAAGCCCTGCTCGGACTGCAACAGGCTGTGACCCCCACAGCAGTTGCCTTAAATGCTTGGGGGAATCACATGTGAAGGACAAGTGTTGTATCTGTAAAAGCTTTCGACCCAGGACCCAGAAAGAGCATGATATCCATTTGAGGGCTCTCCTCATGAGGGCTGCGCTCCAACAGGCTTCTGAGCCGTCCCAGCTGGACTCTGCCCATAGTATCTCGGCCTCGGTGCATAGCGCATTCCCGGCACCGGGCTCTGCCCAGCACTGTTCTCCGTTGCCGGTGCCCAGAAGGAAGACCAAGAAACACATCTCCCTGGCACTGGGTAAGAAAGGCCATGGATATCTGGCGAAGGACCCAGTTCGGGCCACCCGCCCACACTGGAGCCACATATATGTACCTCCCCAGTGGAGGCCCTTAGCCCCCCAGAGGATCCACTGCTGACTTCTGGGAGTGGGAGGGAACCCAGACTTGTGGCGGGATCAACGCCTTCCCAGGCTCTCCTGGCGCCTAGAGAGCAGAGGCCTCTACCAGTGCTGCAGGAAGCAGCAAAGGCTCCCTACAAGGGCAAACCAGCCACCAAGACCCCCCCAGAGGACAGTTGAGCGCCACCAATCCGAGCTGAGGCAGCACTCTCCATCTCTGCGCCGCAGATCTCCAGCTTCGCAGTCCAGATCCTCAGGGGCTCGCTCTAGATCACCGGCACCACATTCAATTCACACTTTTGCCAGTTGTCTTCTCAGCGCAGGTCCCCGTCACCTGCTCTGTGGGAATGATCTCCATTGCAGTACCAGTTCCCCTGGTCCTCATATTTGAAGCGTTGGTCTCCAGCAGCGCCGGTCAGCTGACAAATGCAGGCATCGACGGCTCCACCGTGGTTGCCAAGAAGGGTTTCCTCTGGCACAGAGAGGCAGTTTAGCCTCTCGCCGAGCATCACTGATGCGATTGGGCACCGGAGGCAGCGTCAACTTCTACGGCATCGCTTTGGCAACACGGCCAGCAGCCAGCACAGTAGCCCTATTGGAGTGCATGGGGCACGCTTGTGATGCCGATGCCCCCTTCGCACCACTCACTGGCCACTGCCTCAGAGTAACAGTTGACAGCACTGGGCTTGGTGTGGGAAATGCGTTTGGAGGTTGGGGTAGAGGAGCCAGTGCCCACCCCAAAACTCCTCTCCCCCAGCTATATAATCATTGTCTTCATCCCCAGATGAGGAGGTGGAAGGACCCTCAAGGGCTAGCCCACCAGATGATTTTAAAGAACACCAAGCCCTGCTTCGACGGGTGGCTGACAACTTGGGCCTAGAGGTAGAGGAGATGGCTGAGCCGATGGAAACCTTGTTCAATGTGCTCTCAGCCTCTACCCCTGCCCGTGTTGCACTACCAGTGCAATGATGGGGTCTTGAAAATTGCCAAGGCCCTCTGCCAAACCCCATCCCTCCCACCTTCAAAGGGCTGAAAAGAAGTACTTTGTCCCAGCCAAAGGGTTTGAGTACCTATATACCCGCCCACATCCAGGTCCACTGGTCATCTCTGCGGCAACGAAAAGGACAAGCAGGGGCAAACAGTTCCACTCCCAAAAATAAAGATGCTAAAAGACTGGACCTTTTGGGGAGGCAAATTTATTAGACAGCCAGCCTGTTATTTCAGGTGGCAAACCACCAGGTTCTCTTGGGCAGATATAATTTTTACTTATGGACTCCCTCCATAAGTTCATGGAGTCCCTCCCACAAGCTCTGGCCCAGGAATTTGGCAACCTGGTGGAGGAGGGTACCACGGCAGCAAGGTGCTCTCTTCAGATGGCATGGGACATGGTTGAATTGGCGGCTAGGGTGGTCGTATCGGCGATGGTCATGAGGCTCAGCTCCTGGCTTCAGATTGCTGGCCTCTCCCAAGAAATTCAGACCTCAATCCAGGATCTCCCATTTGATGGGAATTGACTCTTTGTGTAGCACATGGACGCAAGGCTGCATGGGTTGAAGGGCACTTGTGGCACCCTTTGCTTGCTGGGTATGCGTACGCCGTAGTCTGCAAGGAAGCAGTTCCGGCCGCCCTTGCTGCCAAGGCCATGGCAGCCTCAACGAGGGACTGCAAGGAGAAGGGATAGAGATGCGAGCTTTAGTCATTGCTGCTGTTCCTCCTCCTGCTCACCCACATAGCCCGCTCCAGCAAAGCATCCAGGGGGCCAAAAATACTATTTTGAGGGTGGGGTGTTGCTTTTGAGCGTAGTCATCTCCCCAGATCCATCTGGTTCTTTCCTCAACTATCTCCATCCCTACTGTTCAGCCTGGTCGCGGGTCACCTTGGACCTCTGAGTGATAGAGATAGCATCTCGAGTCTATACCCTGCAATTCTTGCCCCCCCCGCCCTTTCCTGTTCCTCTTCAGGAGTCTTCTCATGAGCAACTCCTCGTTCAGGAGGTCGAGAGCCTACTGTACTTGGGGGTGGTGGCGGAGGTCCCTCGGGACATGGAAGGAAAGGGGTTCTCCCACTACTTCCTAATCCTGAAAGCAAAAGGGGGCCTCAGACCAATTCTAGACCCGTGACTCCTCAACAAGTCTGTCTCATGAAGTTGAAGTTTTGCATGGTCTCCCTGGCCTCCATCATTCCCTCCCTGGGTCCAAGAGACTGGTAAACTGCCCTCGACTTGAAGGATGCTTATTTCCATATTTCAAGGACACAGATGTTTCCTCAGTTTCATAGTGTGCGGCCACCATTTCTAGTTCACGGCGCTGCCCTTCATCATCTTCTTGGCCCCAAGGGTGTTCACAAAACGTATGGCACCAGTGACCGTTTACCTGAGACATTGAGGAATCCAGATCTTCCCGTATCTTGACAATTGGCTCATGAAGGGCAGATCTCTGGAACAAGTGCAGAGGAGCCTCAGTCTGGTGCACTCCACCTTCCGTGGCCTGGGCCTGTTGATACATGACAAAAAATCCACCTTAAGGCCAGTGCAATGGATAGAGTTCATTGGCGCAGTCCTCGACTCCATGGGAGCCAGACCCTTCCTTCCAGAGGTGCATTTTCAGGCCATGATGGACCTGATCTCCCATGTGAAGAACCACCCGCTCACCATGGCTTGCATCTGCCTGCTGTTGTTGGGCCACATGTACATACATGGTCAGTCATGCTCGGCTCCATCTCTGACGTCTGCAAGCATGGCTGGCGTCGATCTACATTCCCAAAAGACACGACATAGACCAGGTAGTCAGGGTGTTGGATCACATCCAGTCATCCCTGGATTGGTGGCTGGATCCCGGGTTGGTGCTGGAGGGAGTTCCTTTCACGTCCCCGTTGCTGACCCTGATGTCTGATGCTTCAGACCTGGGCTGGGGAGCCCACCTGGGAGAGCTGAGCACCCAGGGCCGCTGATTGCATGATAATCTGGCCCTCCATATCAACGTCAGGGAGCTCAGAGCGAGTCGCCTGGCCTCCCAGGCTTTTTTGCCCCACTTGAAGGGCAAGGTGGTGCAGGTCCTGATGGACAATACCACGATGATGTATTACATCAACAGGCAGGGCGGAGCCAGGTCATTGACCCTTTTTCAGGAAGCTCTCCGCCTTTGGGACTTTTGGGTGTGGTGTGCCATTTATCTGGTAGCCACGCACCTGCCCGGGACCAGGAATGTATTAGCAGATCGCCTCAGCAGGACCTTCTCGTCTTGCCACGGGTGGTCACTCCATCTGGAGGTGGTGAGTACAGTCTTCCAGAGGTGGGGAACTCCCCAGGTGGACTTGTTTACATCCAGGCAGAACAGGAAATGGCACGTGTTCTCTTCGATCTGGGGGATGGACAGGGGCTCCCTGTTAGATGTTCTCCTGTAGTCAGGGGCCCTGATGAATGCCTTCCTGCCAGTGCTGTTGATTCATAGAGTCCTCATGAAGATCAAACAGGATAGGGCGAAGATTATCCTGATTGCCCCCACGTGGCCTCGCCAGCACTGGTTCGGCATGCTGCTGGACCTTTTAGTAGCTACCTCTTTTGCCGGATCTGCTGTCGCAGAACCAAGGCAGTCTTTTGCACCTGAACCTGGCAGTGCTACACTTGACAGCACGGCGTACTGTATGGCAAAATGTGGATGAATGGGAATGCTTGGCCTGGGTTCAGCAGGTCTTGTTGGGTAGCACCACCAGAGCAACTTACTTGGCCAAGTGGAAAAGGTTCATGTGCTGGGCCTCGGAATGACGTATCCGGGCTGAGCAGGCCTCGCTGCAGTAGATCCTGGATTATCTTCACCTCAAACTCCCAGGTTTGTCCCTGTCTTCAATTTTTGTGTGTGTCTGTACTGCTACAGACATACTTGATAACGGGTATTTTGAAATAAATTACCAGAATAATTGAGACCGGCGTGATTCTGTAGTGTTATTTTGATAAGTAAAATATGCAGAATTTCTGATTATTTTTTTTTGGCACAGAATTCCCCCCAGGAGTAGTCCTGGTCCTATATCACTTGTCCCAGAGATCCTGCAGCCTTTGGGTCACTGAGTGGTTTCCTTGGAGTGGTCTCCTCCCCTCCCTCACTGAATCTGACACTAACACAGGTTTCTAAGAAAAGTTTGAATGTCTTTTAATGTTTCTATGATTTTAAACACTTTCTATGCAGCTGTGAATAAAAAATTGCAACTTTCATTTCAAATGTCATTTCTAGCTAGTTTCTGCTCCATTCCAAACTTGTTTAAAACATTTTCCCAGGAAAAGAATGGTAAATTTACAGAATCTTACCATGCCCCCAAATTTTTCTCTTTTAATATGGGAGACTTTTAGTAAAGGGGGGCAGTCCCAGTAAAACAGAAGCATTAGTGATTATTTCAGACTTACTCCAGACTGCTGTGCTGTTAGATGATGTGGTTCTGTTGGAGATCTCAGACTGGAAGAGAGAAATGTTAATTCCAGGCCTCAGTGTGGTGACCTTCTGATTATGGGAGGGAAGTCTTTGTCTCTTGTACCAGATGGAGTGATAAATGACTGGAGGGAATTTGTGAGATACAGGAAAGACAGAAGGAGGCTTGTGTTGCCCAGAAATCTTTTAGAACAGTTCAAATTTCTACTGAGTGAAAAAGTCTACTTTACTACTCCTAGGAATGGGGCGACGTAGGATCTGCAATCAGGTAGCTGCATAGTGAGAGGATGATGCCAGGTGTTGCCTTAAGTGCTGTCTGTTCTTGTGGTATTTGTGGTGGTGCATTTAAGGATTGTGTTTGTGCAAGCCATATATTGCTAGGGCTCTGGCTATAATTTTTTTAACTTTCAAGGCTTTCACACTCATGCCATTTTTTTCTGTTAATAAATTGTTACTTATATCAGCCACTGTATGCAGCTGATCATTTACAACCTCCACTTGTCTACCATATTGAACAGTGTGGTTGATTAGGAAGGGGAGACGGGGTGGGGGGTTAGCAAAGAACGGAGAGGCATGCATAATAGGGCTGCATTTCTCTCCAGCTAAAGCAAGATGTGGGATTATAGACTAAAACTCACCCAAACCTTTTTTTACCATCCTTAGTAACAATAATAGCTGTGCCCATCTCATCAAACTGAGGTGGTGTATCCTCTAGTTCCTCTGTGTGGGTGTCCTCCACCTGACTGTGCTCACCAGGGCCAGTTCATGGAAGTGATTCTGTGATTTGGAGCAGAGATCTTCTCTAGGCTGGTTGCTCACAGCTGTTGGGATGAGTTTCATGTCCAACATGCAAATCTGCACTCATCTCAACTCCACAGATAAGGCTAGCCTGACATGGAGACGTTTGCTGGGGATGTTACTCAGCACTTAGTCTAGCTCATCAGGGTAGCACTGAACTTGGAATTATTATCCTTGGCCCTGTGGTAGCTCACATCGAGCCCCTTGATCTTTTCTCTACAGTATTGTTTGGTTGATTTCCCACAATCAGCCAACAGTTTCCGAGCCATCTTGTAATACTGTTGGGCAGCCCTCTTCTGGGTCCTGGCTTTGTTTTTGGCATACAGCCAGGTGACTTTGTTCTGATATGCTGAATAGTCTTGTTAGGCATTTTCACTGCTGTATCTGACGAGAGATGACTGAAGCAAGCAGTGTGGGTCCAAAGATACTGAGTAGAACCATATATAGGTAGGAGACAGCATAGATAGATTGCAGATAGGACACTTGGTGCCAGGGAGACTTTTGGAAAAGTTTGGTGGATCATCAGTTGTTGTGGTTGATCATGACCACGTGTCTTCACTGCAGATGCCTCAAGTTCGCTTGTCTTGCTTTTTGTTAACTTTTGTGTTTTGCCGTGTATCTCAGAGTGGTGACTACTGGATGTGGCATGGTTATGGCATGACTGAAGAGTGTTCGTGTCTGAACAAAGTGCGTTAACAAGAAAACTTGATTGAGTTAAATCTCTACTGAAGATAGAGCCACACAGAATACAAGACTGTGTAAGGACCCATCCTACTGCAGTTTGATGATTTGGTGCTTCTGCCACTGCTTTGCTCATGCTGTATGCTCTTCAGATGATATATATAGAATTGTGAGTACACACACACACAACTACATTAAAATAATGTTATTAAGATAGGAAAGTCAAATACTCAAAAGCTAGGAAATGCCAGAATTAAGATTTCCTTTGTATCCTTAATTTGGCTCCCTTGTTGATAGATATAGATTATGTTAAAAATTAAAAATAGGATATCACCATTATTTTAATGTTTTATCTCCTAGAACTGGAAGGGACCTTGAAAGGTCATCAAGTCCAGCCCCCTGCCTTCACTAGCAGGACCAAGTACTGATTTTGCCCCAGATCCCTAAGTGGCCCCCTCAAGGATTGAACTCACAATCCTGGGTTTAGCAGGCCAATGCTCAAACCACTCAGCTATCCCTCCCCCCGTGTTAGGCTATGTCTACGCTACAGTCCTTACAGCGGCACAGCTGCACCGCTGTAAGGTCTCCTGTGTAGCTGCTCTATGCGGTGGGAGAGAGCTCTCCCACCAGCATAATGAAACCACCACCAATGAGTGGTGGTAGCTTTGTCAGGAGGAGATGCTCTCATGCCGACATAGCACAGTCCACACCAGCGCTTTTGTCAATGGAACTTTTATGTCGGTCAGGGGAATGTTTTTTTTCCACTCCTGACAAAAATTTTGCCGACAAAAGTACTAGTGTAGACAAAGCCTGAGTCTTCAATTACGTGATCATATGCTACTTGTTCACAGGACCCTTGCCTCGTTCAGTGCATAAGATTGACAATGGTCACAGCATCTGTGTTTTCCTTGCTCTTCATTGTTCAATATGTTGCTCTAGACCTTGTATAATGCATGCTATTCATGGTGTTTTTGTCCAGAAATTCTTCCTTGGGGTGGCCTGTGAAGAGGTTAGTATATTGGGGAGCTGCCATCCTAGTACCAATGGCTGTTCCCATGGTTTAGACAAGGTGATATTGTTGAATGTAAAATTGTTATGGGTGAGGGTGAAATGGATGTTTGGCAATGGTTTTGGGGTGGATAGCTGATTGTTGTCAATGTCCTGTAGATATTTGAGGCAGGCAGGGATGCCGTCATTGAGAGAGCTGTTGGTGTATAGGGAAGTGATATCCATTCTGGCAAGGATGAAGTTCTGGGGAGGTTGTTAACGTGCAGAGTTTTTGGAGGAAGTCAGTTGTATCCTGGAGGAAGCTGGCCTGTTTAGTGAATGCTTTGAGGATGATTTCTGAGAGTCCTGGTATTTCTTCAGTAAGCATGGCCTGGGTTCCCTTGTTTGTGTATCTTAGGAAGTATCTAGAAGGTCCCTGTGGGAGGGTTTTTGGGGGATGAGGTTGTAGGGTCTCTTCTGGTTTTGTTTGGTGAAGGATTTGATGATGTTCTTAAATTCCTGTGTGAATTGGAGGGGAGGGGGAAGCGTCTTTGAGTTTTTTATAGTAGGCAGCATGAGAGAGCTGTTGGTAGGCCTTGTTAATGTAGTCGTTATGGTTGAGAACTATGATGGACTCCCTTTTTCTACTGATTTGATCATTATCTAGTGGTTGGATTTCAGGAACTGTATAGCTCTCCCCTTGGCAGTGGAGAGATTGTGATGAATGTGATGTTTAAGAACTTCACCATCCATTTTTTTTTCCTGAGGCAATTGATGTAATGATCAAATGTGTGATTTTTGTTGCTATGGAACTCATTGCTGTAGTATTGGAGTGCTTCCCAAACATAGTGAATTTATTTTCACATCACCCTGTGAGATGAGTGGGAATTAGTCCAATCATACAGATGTGAAACTGAAGCAGAGAAATTATGGCCATAAATACCTACTAATTTTGGGTGCCTAACTTGGACACCAAGGACCTGGTTTTGCAGAGTACTTAACATGTTTTCCCAGAAAGCTCTGCTCTAGGAATTAGTTTGGGGAAGTTCTGTGGGCTGGGTTATATACGTAGTCAGACTAGATGATCCCAATGATCCCTTCTGATCTTGGAATCTGAGAATCTGTGAAACGTTATAAAGCAATTTGTATTCAAAACACAGCTTCCACTGATTTCCGTTTCAGCTATGAGTGCTCAGCATTTCTGCAGATTAGACCCTAAGGTATCAAGTTTGGTACCCAGAAAATGAGGAATACAGAATTAGTGTCCACCTGTGGAAAAGTTTGGTTTAAGTAATTTGCCTAGCATCATATAGGCATTCTGTAGCAAAGGTAAGGATAGAATCAGGTTCTCCAGGACAGCATTAGATTGCCATATTCGTAAGACTCTCTTCTTTCTCTTCATGCAATACTCTTCCTCATTCACGCTACATACCTTCCAACTTCTGTAACAAATGAAGCAGGGATCCTACAGACAACTCTCCTTAACTATACAACATAAATTTATCTCCATAGGAGATCCATCTTGTGCAGTTAATGTGGAAAAAATAGTATGTGATCATGTAATTTAGACACTGTCATAGTGTGTATGCACAGGGAGTAGAAATAAGGTTGCATACGTAACCTCAATTCTGGCATTTTCTAACTTTTGAGTGTTTGACTTGACTTAATGTTGTTTTAAAGTATCTTTCGTATGTGTAACACGATAGCTTTTTAAAAAAGCAAACTGAAAAAAAAATTCTGTTATGTGGCATCATATCGACACCCACATGGTTCATTAGCAGGGTTGGAACCTTTAGATCCACCACACACACATCTATACTTGAACTAACAAAGTAACAGCATTAGTACCTTGTCATTCTCTGTATGGAGCAGCATTGGAGGGGAATGACATTGTTTGCTAGTGGGTTTCACAGATAATTGCTAACAACAGAAGAATGGTGAGTCTCAGGAATCTTGGGTTCCATTCCAGGGAGGGAAGCGAGAGACCCTTCTGCCTGTTCTCTCCCCCCCACCCGCCCACCCCCAAGCATGACTCTTTCTGCCCCATTCTCCTCCAACCTATCTCAATCCTGGCTTCTCTCTACTCCAGGCTTGTTGCAGTCAGTACCATTCTTCTTCAAGTGCTTGCTTATGTCCATTCCATGTTAGGTGTGTGTGCAACTGCTGTTGGAAGCCTATGCTGGTCAGTGACCCCCCCCACACCAGTTTAAGATGTTTAGGGGAGTCTCACATTAGTGACAGATGTCACATCTGCAAGAGCTTTAAGCCTCGCACTAAGAAAGAGTGGAACATCCGACTTAAAATGCTCCTTATGGAGTCGGTCATTGCTCTGTGGGCTCGAAGCGTCGGTCTCCGGTAGTATGGTATAGACCTACTGAGGCATGCTCAACCCTGGTACCAGGAGTGTCACAGCCTCTCTCCTTCATTTCGAAACCGCTCCAGCGAAAGCCTCCATCGGGACTCTTGGTACTGTTCACCAGCCGACCGACCTAAGTTGCAGTACCAGCGTCGATGCTCAACATCGTGGATTCGCCAAACGCCAGTGCTGGTCACCGGGATCTCAGTGTGGTGGGTTGTCGCCTGTGTACAGATCACATTCAGAGCATGGTGGTGGACACTGCTGGGACGGAGACACTTGGTTGGCCTCAGTATGGTTCCGGTCTCTGGAGCATGGCCCTTCATCCCAGGGTTCAGAGTTGGACCAAGAACCCCTGCAGACAGATCCAGGTCCTCCATTGGTGGCACCAGTCCTCCCCGCGGCACCAGCAGGACTATCGTGGCCTCAGGGTCAATCGCCCAGGCCATGGCACCCTTGGAACTCGGGGTTCCTGCAGCTGTCCCAAGGGCATAAATCTGCATCAGGAGTCTCTGAAGAGCCCTCTGCCACAGTCTCCTGCCCGCCTGAGACGGAGGGCACCGTGTTTGGGATCCCCCCCATGTACAACAGATGGGGGAGGAAGGTACTGCCGAGCAGGTCACAGAGATGGTGGGACCAGCTGCACCTACATCCTCTTCCTCATCCCCTGATCAGGCCATCCTTGGGCCCCCACCTAAGGTCCCCAAAAATTGGGTAGAAACTCATAAATGTTCCTCTCCACGGAAATCTTTAGTAAAAGGCGAAAGATTTATACGATCTGAAGAGAAACCAAGGACAATGCCAAAGCTCATCAGGAGCTTTTGAGGAGGGTAGCCTCGAACTTGGGGCTAGAAACCAAGGAGCCCTCGGACATCTTTGGCAGCCCCTACTAGAGTCATGTTGCCAGTTCATGAAGGGATGGCCAGAAGTACCAAAGCCCTCTGGCAGACCCCCTCATCGCTACACCCAATTTCCAAGCGGGCAGAGTGCAAATACTATGTGCCTGCAAGAGGGTATGAGTATCTTTATACCCACCTTGCCCCAAACTTGTTAGGAGTATCTGCAGTCACTGTGCGGGAAAGGCAGGGACAACCGGGGGCTGCTCCCAAAAATAAAGAGGCGAAGAAGCTGGACCTTTTTGGGAGAAAGGTTTATTCATCATCAAGCCTACCGCTCAGGGTGGCAAACCATCAGGCCCTGTTGGACCATTATGATCTTAGTATTTGGCAATCGATGGCCAAATTTGTTGACTCCCTCCAGGAAGACTCCGGGAAAGAATCATAGAAGATTAGGGTTGGAAGGGACCTCAGAAGGTCATCTAGTTCAACCCCCTGCTCAAAGCAGGACCAATCTCCAGACAGAGTTTTACCCCAGTTCCCTAAGAGGCCCCCTCAAGGATTGAACTCACAACCCTGGGTTTAGCAGGCCAATGCTCAAACCACTGAGTTATCCCTCCCCCCTAAGAGTTCCTGGCTATCCTGGAAGAGGGGCAGGAAGTGGCAAGGGCGGCACTGCAGACAGCTTTGGATGTGGCTGATTCTGCGGTGCAGACCATGGCTTCAGCCATAGTAATGAGAAGGGTGGCGTGGCTGCAGTCCTCGGGCTTGTTGGTGGAGGTCCAACAGTCTATCCAGGCCCTGTTTGCAGTATCTCAAGAGGTTGAAGTTCCACATGGTCTCCCTGGCCTCCATCATCCCCTCCCTGGTTCCGGGAGACTGATATGCCAAGGATGTGTACTTGAAGGATGCGTAGTTTCATATAGTGATATTTTAAGGACACAGACGCTTCCTCAGCTTCATGGTGGGATTCGCGCATTCCCCTTCAGCCTGGCAACAGCACTGAGGGTGTTTACAAAATGCATTTTGGTCCTTGACTCCATCAGGCATCGGGGTCAAGGGTCACTCCAGGTCCCAGGTCCGGGATGTCGTCACGATGCTGCTGACCATCTCGGGGCGGTCCTTGACTCCACCAGGCTGAAGGTATTTCTGCCACACGACAGGTTCCCGATGATAAGGGATCTCAACGGCCAGGATCTGCCTATGGCTGCTTGGCCACACGGTGGTGTGCATGTACATTGTCCACCATGCGAGGCTCCAGATGCGACCCCCTCCAGTAGTGGCTGGCAATGGTCTATGCCCCGTCTAGGGATCACCTGGACAAGGTCGTCACCATCCTACTGGAGGTACTCACTGCATTGCAATGGTGGACCAACCCCAGAACGGTCCTGGATGGATCTGTTCAACAGCCTGCAACCTTTGGTGTCACTGATATTGGATGCCTTGGACCTTTGCTGGGGAGTGCACCTTGGTTCGATGTGGACGCAATGAACATGGTTGGCAGAGGAGATGACGTTGCATATAAATGTCAAAGAACTCAGGACGGTTCGCCTAGCCTCCGGGGTTTTCCTTCCGTAGTTATCCAGCCGAGTGGTTCAAATGCTGATGGACAATACGGCCTCTGTTTTCCGTCAACAAGCAAGGGGGAGCGCATTAGTCGGCCCTCTGTCAAGAGTCACTCCACCTATGGGATTTCTGCATCCAGCATGCAATCCACCTGAAGGCCTATCATCTTCCTAGCTTCAGGAACGCACTAGCAGATTGCCTCAGCAGGTCCTTCTTTTCTCACCACGAGTGGTCATGCCACTCAGAAGTGGTCCAGATGCTTTTCCAGAGGTGGGGAACTTCCCAAGTAGACGTGTTTGCCACCAGGCAGAACAGGAAATGTCATCAGTTTTGCTCCCTGCAAGGCCCTGGCAAGGGCGCTCTCTCAGACACCTTTCTCCTGTCCTGGTCGGGAGATCTGATGTACGCATTCCCGCCCATCCCACTCGTCAGCAGAGTCCTGTTGAAAATCTTGAGGGACAAGGTTCGAGTCATTATGTGCCAGCATTTGTTGGACGGAGTGTTCGATCTGGCAGTAGGCCTCCCCCTCTTTTCCCCCCATGGCCACTGCCTGGACCTTCTCTCGCAAGACCACGGTCGCCTCCTGCACCCCAACCTTGCTTGCCTCCACCTCATGGCGTGGATGCTGCATGGTTGAACCAGGAGGAGCAAGTCTGCTTCAGAGAGGTGCAGCAGATCCTTTTGGAAAGTAGAAAACCCTCCACTAGAGCAACTTACCTGGTGAAGTCGACAAGGTTCTCCCACTGGGTGTCTGCTTAGTGTCTCCCCGACACGCTCTTCTCTGCAGTCAATCTTGGAATACCTGCTTCTCCTGAAGAATCAGGGCCTGGCCCTCTCGTCTATCAAGATTCATCTAGCTGCCATCTCGGCTTTTCATCTGCCGATCCAGGGTTGATCGGTGTTCTCGCATGAGATGTCCATCAGGTTCCTGAAAGGCCTCAAAAGGCTCTTCCCTCCCCGTAGGGATTCTGTTCCACAATGGGACCTCATCTGGCTCTCTCTAGACTCACAGGTTCGTCTTTTGAAGCCTTGGGCTCTTGTTCCCTTTCCTACCTATTGTCGAAAGTTGCCTTCCTTGTGGCAGTGACATCAGTTAGATGAGTGTCAGAGATTAAAGTCCTGATCTCGGAACTGCTGTATACGGTCTTCTACAAAGTTATGACTTCATCCGGCCTTCCTGCCAACTGTAGTGTCTTCCTTCCGTATCAACCAGGACATCTTCTGTCCTAAGCTGCACAAGACCAATGAGGAGAGGCGGTTACACACACTGGACATCCGGTGTGCCTTGGCGTTTTACCTGGAGTGTACCAAACCCTTTTGCAGGTCGACGCAGCTCTTCATCGCAACAGCAGAGAGGATGAAGGGCCTTCTGGTGTCCTCTCAGAGGATCTCCTTCTGGATTACTTCCTGCATCCGGACCTGTTATGAGTTGGCCCAAGTCCAATTGCCACCTCTGGTGAAGGTCCTCTTGACAAGAGCGCAAGTGTCCGCAGAGGCCTTCCTAGCACATGTCCCCATCCAGGACATTTGCAGAGCTGCAGCGTGGTCTTCAGTTCTCATGTTCAAGGCACACTACGCCATCACCGAGCAGACCAGAGATGACGCTGAGTTCAGCACAGTTATGTTACAAGCTACATGTCCATGAACTCCTACCCGCCTCCGTTGGTACTGCTCGGGAGTCACCTAACATGGAATGGACATCAGCAAGCACTCGAAGAAAAGAGTTACCTTTTTCCGTAATTTGTGTTCTTTGAGATGTGTTGCTCATGTCCATTCCATGACCCACCCTCCTTCCCCACTGTCGGAGTTCTGGCAAGAAGGAACTGAGGGTGGCGGTGGGGGGGGAGTGGCGTTCCTTATGCCATGGCATATGCGCGCCACTCCAGAGCGTGCCACTCCAGAGCGTGCCCTATGGATATCACTGAAGGAAAATCTTTCCGCACCCGTGCATGTGGCAAGCGCACACACCTAACATGGAATGGACATGAGAAACACATCTCAAAGAACACCAGCTATGGAAACAGGTAACTGTCTTTTCTCCTTGCATAGCCAGTCCTAGTGTCCACGCCTCAGGCTTCTCATCCCTCTCCCATTCTCCTTGCCTATCCAGTCTCCCTCTCCCCTGCCCACTTCCTTATCCAAGTCTTCTTCCCCACACCCAGTGTCTTTGCTCAACCAATCTGTTCTCCCTGTATCTGGCTGTTCGCTAAACCCATCTCCCTTCCCTTAACTCTTTTTTCCCTCACACTGGTCCTTGGTCTCCCGTCTTTGTTTGATCTCAATGTTCCCCTCCTCTCTCCACCTCATCTCATCTGTGTCTCAGTCCAGTCCCCTTGTCCAACCAGTCCTCATAATTCCCAGTCACAGTTTCTCTTTTCGTTTCAGCATGCTTTTTGTCCCAGGTTAATCCTTTCCCTCCCTTCCCAGTCCAGCTCTTGTCCCTTCTATGCTTGAGTCAGGTGGCGTCCTCCTCCATACTGCTTGGGCACCAGTGGGAAAGGTCCAGAGGCGGATTAAGGTTTCCCTGGGCCTGAGCAAATGGGGGGGAGGGGAGCAGGGGGAGAGATCCCTTCCGCCTGCAGTCCCTGGGACTTTCCCTGGGACCCTGCTCCTGTTCCACCCAGGGTACTCCCATTCCACCCTCCCCACAACCTATTTGCTCCTTTCTGCTCCCCCCCCCAAAATCCCCGTGGCCCCAAGATCAGAGAAGCTCTGTACTCACTCCATGGCCCTGGGGCAGCAGCGAAAAGTGAGAGTTCCTCCAGTCCTGGGGCTGCAGTGGGGATCTGGGTGCTCAGGCGTCCCTCACCACCCCCACACTTCTGCAGCAGACCAGGGACAGGGCGCTATAGGGGTTTTCCAGTCCTGCGGCTTCTGCCAGGGATGGGGTCAGGGAGGGGCAATGCATGTGCTTTGCCCATCCCACCGCTCCTGCCAGGGATAGGATGGGGGGGTGGTCAAGGAGCGGAAGCTGGGGCCCAATGGGGCCCAGTGGCTAATCTGCCACTGGAAGAGTCGCTGGGAGCACAGAAGACAGACTTCCTGCTTTCAGTTCTGGTACCTGGCCCAGAGCAGCTGGTAACAGCAGCCCTGAGCAAGACCTTGCTGTCACTTTGTGGAGATGGTACATGTGCGGACTGGCCAGCTGTGAGACACTGAAGGATGAAGATTGAATCTGCAGAGATTTTTAGCTGCTAAACTCAAGTCTTTACTGAGCATATGTGAATTTTCAGAGGCTTACCTTGGCTTAATTTGGATGGATTTTCACAAATTTCAAATCCATGATCCCAAAGCATAAGCAAAAAAGTCACCAGAATTTTAACATTGTAGAACAGCATATTTTTTTCCTAGTCTCATTCTCAGAAATGACTGCGCTGTTTTGGCTGAAACTTCAATAAATTCAACTTGAGACAGGCACCCAGCTTGGGAAATTTCAGCCCAAATGTTTAGTTTGGCAAAATTATGAGCAACTGAGGGTACGTCTACACTACGGGATTATTCCGAATTTACATAAACCGGTTTAGCAAAACAGATTGTATAAAATCGATTGTGCGCGGCCACACTAAACACATTAAATCGGTGGTGTGCGTCCACGGTCCGAGGCTAGCGTCGATTTCTGGAGCGTTGCACTGTGGGTAGCTATCCCGTAGCTATCCCATAGTTCCCGCAGCCTCCCCCGCCCCTTGGAATTTCCGGGTTGAGATCCCAGTGCCTGATGGGGCAAAAATCATTGTCGCGGGTGGTTCTGGGTACAGCCTCACCCCTCCCTCCCTGAAAGCAGCAGACCACCAAGCAAAAAAGGTGCGAAACGGTTAACTGTGCAGACGCCATAGCACAGCAAGCATGGACCCTGCTCAGCTCAATACCGCAATCGTGGATGTTTTAAACACCTCGCGCACTCTCGTGCAGTATATGTTTAACCAGGACCTTCAAACCGAGGCGAGGAGGAGGCGGATACGGCAGCGCGGCGATGACAGTGATGAGGACATAGACACAGAATTCTCTCAAACCGCGGGCCCCTACGCTTTGGAGATCCTGATGGTAATGGGGCAGATTCTATCCATTGAACGCTGATTTTGGGCCCGGGAAACAAGCACTGACTGGTGGGACCACATTGTGTTGCAGGTGTGGGACGATTCCCAGTGGCTGCGAAACTTTCGCATGCGTAAGGGCACTTTCATGGAACTTTGTGACTTGCTTGCCCCTGCCCTGAAACGCCATAATACCAAGATGAGAGCAGCCCTCACAGTAGAGAAGCGAGTGGCGATAGCCCTGTGGAAGCTTGCAACGCCAGACAGCTACCGGTCAGTCGGGAATCAATTTGGAGTTGGAAAATCTACTGTGGGGGCTGCTGTGATGCAAGTAGCCAAAGCAATCACTAAGCTGCTGCTACGAAAGGTTGTGACTCTGGGAAACGTGCAGGCCATAGTGGATGGCTTTGCTGCACTGGGATTCCCTAACTGTGGGGGGGCGATAGATGGAACCCATATCCCTATCTTGGCACCGGAGCACCAGGGCACCCAGTACGTAAACCGGAAGGGGTACTTTTCAATGGTGCTGCAAGCACTGGTGGATCACAAGGGACGTTTCACAAACATCCACGTGGGATGGCCAGGGAGGGTTCATGACGCTCGCGTATTCAGAAGCACTACTCTGTTTAAACGGCTGCAGCAAGGGAATTACTTCCCAGACCAGAAAATAACAGTTGGGGATGTTGAAATGCCTGTCGTTATCCTGGGGGACCCAGCCTACCCCTTGATGCCATGGCTCATGAAGCCATACACAGGCAGCCTGGACAGTGGTCAGGATCTGTTCAATTACAGGCTGAGCAAGTGCAGAATGGTGGTGGAATGTGCATTTGGCCGTTTAAAGGCGCGCTGGCGCACATTACTGACTCGCTCAGACCTCAGCCAAACCAATGTCCCCTATGTTATTGCTGCTTGCTGTATTCTCCACAATCTCTGTGAGAGTAAGGGGGAGACCTTTATGGCGGGGTGGGAGGCTGAGGCAAATCACCTGGCCGCTGATTACGCGCAGCCAGACACCAGGGAGATTAGAAGAGCACACCAGGAAGCAGTGCGCATCAGAGAAGCTTTGAAAACGAGCTTCATCAATGGCCAGGGTACAGTGTGACTGCTGTGTTTGTTGATGAACACTCACCCCCCCCTTGATTGACTCATTCCCTGTTAGCAACTCATCCTCCCCCTTCGAGTACAGCTTACTTATGCAAATCAAGTCACTCTCGTTTAAAAATCATGAATTCTTTATTAATTCATTATAAAAAGAGGGAGAGACGTAAGGGTGTGGTTTGGGAGGAGGATAGGAGGGATGGAGAAGGCCATTACAAAAATTTCACAGTAATGACAGCCTTCTGGTTGGGCTGTCCATGGGGGTGGAGTGCGCGGGTGCACGGAGCCTCCCCCCACGCGTTCTTACACGTCTGGGTGAGGAGGATGTGGAACATGGTGAGGGTTGAGGGTGGTTATACAGGGGCTGCAGCGGCACTCTGTGATCCTGCTGCCGTTCCTGAAGCTCCACCAGACGCCGGAGCATGTCAGTTTGATCACGCAGCAGCCCCAGAGTTGCATCCCGCCACCGCTGATCTTCCTGCCGCCACCTCTCATCTCGGGTGTCCCTCCTGTCCTCACGTTCACTGGCATCTTTCCTGTAATTTGATACCATGTCCTTCCACTCATTCAGATGAGCTCTTTCATTGCGTGTAACTTCCATAATAGCCGAGAACATTTCATCTCGCGTCTTCTTTTTCCTCCGCCTTATCTGTGCTAGCCTTTGGGATGGAGGAGGGACGCTTGAAAAATTTGCAGCTGCATGAGGGAGAGAAATATTTAAAAAGATACATTTTACAGAACAATGGTTATACTCTTTCACAGTGAACAGCACTATTCACCTTACATAGCACATGTGATTTCCCTACAAGGTCGCATTTTTCATCTTAATACTGAGTGCCTGCAGCTCTGGAGTTACAGATCTCACAGACACAGGTCCGGGCATCAGAATTCAGCTTGCATGCGGCCATGGTAAGCCACTGTCTTTCGGCGTCTGTAGTGATTTACCCCTCCCCCCAACGCATGGCTAATACCACGCTAGCTCCCTGCTAATCAACACCCTTCCCACCCCTCCACCCCCACTGCGTGGCTGGTAGCTTGGGGAAGCCCCGCTGACCAAACACAAAAAAATCATCGGCATTTCACTCCTCCCCTCCCTCCACTTGGCTACGTGCAGGAAAGGATTTTTTTTTAAGCTGCTGCAGTCCACGAACCCAGTAGGAAAATGGCCATCCCTCTTACTTAAATTCCTGATTTTTAACCAGGTTATCCTGAACGATATCACTTTGAGGATAACACAGCGAGATAAAGAACGGATGCTTCTTGAATGCCAGCAATCACCGGGACCATACGCTGCTATGCTTTGCCATGCAATGATACCTGATTACTTGCTACATGCATGGCGTGGTAAAGTGTCCTTCCATGGTGGGCGGAACAAGGCTGCCTTGCCCAGAAACCTTCTGCAAAAGCTTCTGGAGTACCTACAGGAGCACTTCATCGAGATGTCCCTGGAGGATTTCCTCTCAATCCCCGGACATGTTAACAAACTTTTCTAAGTAACTATACTGTCTGCAAATGCATCCCAAGTCCTCAGGGCAAATCAATCATTAAAAAACGCTTGCTTAAAAAAAAATGTTTGCTATTTGCAAAGGTACACTCACCAGAGGTCCCTTCCATGGCGTCATTGTCTGGGATAGTTGCTTGGGAGGGCTGGGAGGAGGGTAATTCCGTCAGGGTGATAAAAAGCTCCTGGCTGCTGGGGCTCACGGAGTGCTGTGTGCTCTCTGCTAGGTCGTCGTCCTCTTCTTCATCTTCATCTTCCCCGTCTGCATAATCCTCAGACATGGCAGAGATTACAACCCCCACCTCGGAATCCACGGTCAGGGGTGGGGTACTTGTGGCGCAGCCCCCTAAAATTGCATGCAGCTCAGCATAGAAGCGGCATGTTTTTCGACCTGCCCCGGACATTCCGTTTGCTTCTTTGGTTTTCTGGTAGGCTTGTCTGAGGTCCTTAACTTTCACTCTGCACTGCACTGAGTCCCTGCTGTGGCCTTTATCCGTCATAGCCTTAGAAATTCTTTCAAATACTTTTTCATTTCGTCTTTTGGAACGCAGTTCTGTTAGCACTGAATCCTCATATAGAGATCAGATCCAGTACCTCCCGTGCAGTCCATGCTGGGGCTCTTTTTCAATTCTCAGGAGACTGCATTGTTACCTGTGCAGATGAGCTGTGCGTGGTCACCTGTGCTGATGAGCTCTCCACGCTGGGGAAGCAGGAAATGAATTTCAAAAGTTCGCGGGGCTTTTCCTGTCTACCTGGCCAGTGCATCCGAGTTCAGAATGCTGTCCAGAGCGGTCAGTGGTGCACTGTGGGATACCGCCCGGAGGCCAATACCGTCGATTTGCGGCCACACTAACCCTATTCCGATATGTTAATCCCGATATTAGCGCTACTCCTCTCGTCAGGGAGGAGTACAGAAACCGATTTAAAGAGCCATTAAAATCGATATAAGGTGCCTCCTAGTGTGGACGGGTGTGGCGTTAAATCGGTTTTACGCTCCTAAAACCAGTTTAAACGCCTAGTGTAGACCAGGCTTGATACTGCTTCTTAAAAAGGGCAGCGTCAGGCAACCTTAATAGGCAGTGGTACCAGCCCTGTCTATTGTGCAGTTGACTGGCCAGTGCTGTCTGCAGGCCCAATTAGTGTATCAATTGTTTTCTCCACTTGTTGCAGACTAGTATAACTTAAGGCCAGCTATTGTAATAGTTAAATATCTTCCCACCTTCTAAAGGGCAGTTAAGTCCTTTACTGGGTATTTGTGGTGTAACATGGCTCTCTGTCACTTGTGATTAACACAGGCAGGTTAATTTAAGTCTGTGTGTAACAGAAATTGTGCTACTTCATCTAGGTGGAACTACCTTTTACAGTCTCTACATCCTCCCTCAGGGAAAATCCTGCAAAAGCTCACACCTCTGCACACGAACATCATGATCTTTAAGTAAAATTAAAAGATGCCCAGATATGCAGGGAAATTTGGAAAAATAAGTCAGGACTTCAGGAATATTACAACATTAGAATATTACAACATGATATTCCTGGTGCTGTTGCTTAGAATGATCACTTAATTCTGTATTACTTGCAGTGCCTTAAATAAAAGGCTATGTTGTATGTATTGTTCCCCAGCAACACTGCTAAGGAATAGAGTTGGACAAATAATGGATTTTTGCATTTGCTGGGAATTCCAAAAAAAAACCAACATCATTTTATTTCAGGTCAAACTAAAACAGGCATTTTTTTGGAAAATTTTGGTGAATCAAAACGTTGAAAACCATTTCAGGCAGGTTGAAACAACTGACTAAATTTTATGTTTTGATTTCATGCATTTTAACAAAAGCGCCCAGGATAGAGGACTCTGGAGATCTGTGGTTGGCGGCCCATACCCCTATTGGGGTGACGGGCATGAGTGAGTGAGTGAAAAGAGGACTGGACTCTCAAAAAAGGCTGAGGAGGAGGAGGCTTTCTCCCGTATGACATTGAGCCCAGTGGTTAGAAAACTCACTTGTGGAACTGGGAGATTCGTTCCCCCCCCCCGCCCCCCTCCCCGCTTGATGGAGAAAAGGGATTTAAACAGTTGAGTGCCCAAACCACTTGATTGTGGGGGTATTCTGGTATAGGTCTCTCTCTCCTATTGTAGTTGTTCTACATTTATAAATAATTAGTCCTTGGATCAGGGACTTGAATTTGGCCTCTCACAACCTAGGTGAGTCCCTAATCACCAGTCTTAGTCATTCTCACTCTTTTCCTTTACCAGTGACTGTCCATTGTCATTCACAATGGCAATTCATAGGCTTGTTTACAGTTGAAACACTACAGCAGCACAGCTGTAGAATTGAGGCTCCACAATGACAGCGTAGTTAATCCACCTCCAATGGAAGAATTCTGTCGACCTAGCATTGTCTACAGTGAGGGTTTGTTCAGCTTAACTATGTTGCGCAGGGGTGTGGATTTTTCACATCCCCGAGTGATATAGCTGGGTTGATTCAGGGCTTGTCAGGGCTTGGTTGACTCAGGGCAATTTACAACACTGCAACTTTCTTGCTCGTGTGTGTGTGTGTGTGTGTGTGTGTGTGTGTGAAACCCCCCCCCGAGCGCAGCAAGTTTTAGTACTGTAAAATGCCAGTGTAAACAGTGCCCCAGTGCTGGGAGCCACACCTCTCATTGAGGTGGGTTTTTTTAGAGTGCTGGGAGAGCTCTCACTGCGCTGTGACCACACAAGCCACGTTAAAGTGCTGCTGCTGCAATGCTTTAGCGTTGCCAGTGTAGACTAGCCCTTAACTTTTGAGTGTATACTTGACCATAGTCTTTCAAGAGTGGGAATGAAAATGACAGCACTCATTCCTCAAGGCTTTGGGCTGGTCTCTGCCAGGAGCTTACACTGGCATAGCTACATCTCTCGGGTGTGAAAAATTCCCCCCCTCCCCCCGGAGAAACGTAGTTATGCCGTGCTAACTCCTGGGGTAGACAGTGCTATATTGAAGGAAAAATTCTTCCTGACCTATATACTGCTTCTCAGGGAAGTGGATTGCCTACCTCCTCTTGGTATAGATAGTGTCTACACTGAAGCACTACAGTGCCACAGCTGCAGCACTGCAGCTGTACCAATGTAGCAGTTTAAGTGTGACAAATCCTGACTTCATACTTGCAATACCTTGTTCTATTCTGAGACATATCTACTCTATATATAGCTATGCCAGCAAACCCTCCTAGTAGAGATGCAGCTTCACTGGTATAGCTTAGGTCCTCCAACAAAATAAGCTGTATCAACAACAGAACCTTTTATGGTGGTATAGCTGCATCAGTGTGACTTCCCCCCATTCCCAAACAAGATAGCTGTGCTGGCAAAACTATTAGTGTTGTCGGAGAAAAACAGAGTTCTCACTCTCAAGTTGGGTGCAGCAAGTCAGATACTTTATTATCTCTAGCAACTGCGTGGAGGGGGAGAGCAGAACAGGTCTCTCACCAGGTAAACAATTACAGCAAGCATTTATACCTTTTGTTATATACAATAATGGGCGACAGCTGCATTTTGTTTATACATATGTCCTCCTGATATCTTTTTTTCCTCAACAATTTAGACTATAGTCTACATTCCATACTTATCTAACACAAGGTCACAACAACTTCTCATACAGTTCTTTCCCACTCGCCTCACACAATCCTCACTTCGACAAATCTCGCGTTATTAGGGTTGCAGCTAGCTTGACTCTTGCTCACACAAGGGGACTGTTTGAATATGAAATCCCCTTCAAATCCCTGTCAGTTCTTTCTCTACTTCCACAGTGTGAACCAGGTCACAGTCTCTGCACTAATTCAGTCTCTATGCCTTTGCCATCAGAATGGTCCAGTAGTACTCTGCATCCTGCTGGTAATAGATGGAGGCTAGACTAATGGTAGTGCTTCCAACTTTGGAGTAGAGCTTGGGACCTTGTTCCCAAGAAGAGCTTGGGAGAAGGTCTGGGAACAAAATACACGTAATGAGGGTAAATAGAAATTTTGCCTGGGAGAGTGGACTGAGTTGTTCTTGGAGCCACTGTCTCCTTCCTTTCAGGGGGTTGAGGAACAAAGGAGCAGAGTGGCTCAAAGAACATTGCTCCTGAACTGCTTGCTCTTTTTGAGGGGGATAGGAGGGGAAGATGAAGAACTGGAGAGGAGCAGGAAAAGAATGGCTCAGATGTCATTTCTCTCAAGAGGAGGAATCAGAAAGGCACAGCAACTGTAGTTCCACCGTGCTGCCAAAAAAAGTGGGGAGCTTTGGGGGCTTGGGAGAGGAGCCCAGAATATATTAACTGGAGTGTGGGGATGTCAGAATTGAGTTTTACCTGGGGAGGAATGGGGTGCAGAACTCTGAGGGATTGGGGGGCAATTTGGTTTATTGATGGAGTGAAGCTATAACAATGTGCATTAAGTACATGTGGCCTTACACAGGGCGTGGCTCAAGCCCTGGTTGGAAACACTGGAGCCAGCATATTCTTTTTGAAAGATGTGATTTTTGTAGCACTTTTCTTTTTAGTGACTCTCAACCCTGGGCCAACTTAACAATCAAACTTGAATTCTGGAGGGCACTGCATCTAGCTTCTGTTCATGCCAGACATAGGTTCTTGGTGAAGCAGGACCTGAAGGAGTGGGGAAACTGTTCTTGCTATGTATGCCTCACCTTAAGTCCCACATCTTCTGTTTGTTATGTTGGAAGTCGCTGCTGTCACACACAATCTTATTTTATGATTAATAAGCAATAGGAGCAAACGTGGCAAATAAAAGCATGTAAATGTCCTTGGTACTAAAGAACAAGTGAAGAACTGTGTGTGTATCATGTGTCCTTGCACTATACTGAATCTAACATTTTATTCATGAAGTGTTGTGGATACTTAGCAAAATATGTGGGAAGACTAAGTCCTTGCCTTGAGGAGCATGCAGTCTGCAGTTGCAACCCAGTTAAGGCGCTGATAGCATTGAAAGACAAACCAATAATGGTTTTTATGGAGGAATTTCAAGTTAAGAGCTTGCTAGTCCAGAGTGAAACTTTTTAAGGAAGAAGAGACAAGTCATGAAGTTGTGGATAGGAGGCGAAAATGTAATGAGCCAGTTTTCCATTAAGCAATGGCTGCTTCCTTCAAATACTTCACTAATTTATAATGTCGAAAATGGCCCACAAACATTCTTCAAGTCAGGTTAGTCCAGAAGAGGGTCACATTTTTGAGAGAATGGTATTGATGCAGTTTTTCTCTTTTTTTTTTTGTCTTGTTTAGCATATTTTGTTGGAGCAGTAATGAATTGTATGATAATACATAATGTAAGACTTCAATCAGAGCTTGCTTTAGCCCTTGAACTTAGGGGACAGGGTCATTTTGCAGAACTGTAATGCATCTGGAAAAACACATTATTTTGGTTTTTTGGTTTGTTGCAAGCAAACTGTGCTCCTGTGAACCTGTTGCTCGGGGGGGAAAGGACACTTTAAACCAGCTGCCAGTTCAATCCCACTAAGAGCAGCCCAGCTGCTTATGCATTAATGGTCATGAAAGAAACTTCAGGAGACGTGGTGTCTTCTATTTGAGTATGTTACTAGCACTTTTGCCTAATGTTGCTTCAAAGGAAAATCATTGCTGCCCAGCCATGATACTCTGCAACACCTGAGAGGCAGCTTGGGCAGATTTTAATTGAACTGAAAGTTGAATAGGAAATTGGGTTAAGGCTCCCAATTCAGTTTAATGCAGTAAGCTTTATAGGAGCAGTTACCTGAGACCCATCTAGTGATAGGGATGAGCAGTGACAGCGCAAAGAAACCTGTAGTGCTCATGTGAATTTAAGGATAACAACATCTGTCATCTAGCCAAATCCCAGATGGGTTGCAGGGGTAAATTAGGCAAGGCAGGTGAGTGGAAGCTGAACAAGTGAGAAAAATATTTAAGGGTACGTCTTTACTAACAACGTGGCTGTGTAGTCGCAGCACCAGTGCTGGGAGAGAGCTCTCCAAGCATTGTAAAAAACCTACCCCCATGAGGGTGGTAGCTACCAGTGCTGGGAGCGCAGCTCCTAGCAGTGGTGCACTGTGTACACTGCCACTTTACAGCACTGAAACTTGCATCGCTCAGGGGTGGTTTTTTTCGCACCCATGAGCAAGAAGGTTTCAGTGCTGTAAAGTGGCAATGTAGACAAGGCCTAAGTGTAGTTAAGTGGGCTGGCTGGCAGGGAAGAGTTGAGGAAGAAGAAGATGCTGAATGTGCATACTTAGCTGGATAGAGGAGGGGCTAACAGGTGGTAGGCAAAGTAGTGAAAATGGATAGAGGAGCTGCTCTTTAGCTTTTTTTTTGAGAAAACAGTGGGTAGCAGTGTGACTGGAGTTTTGGAATCCCCTCTCAAAAGTGGCCATGATGTACCAAGATTTAGTTCCTCATGGCCCTATAGCAGGTGAGGGTCCCAGAAAGACTTATGAGGGTCCAATACAGAGGATCTAATCATCGTTTGCCAGACTTGCCACTAGAGGGATCAGAAAATGGGATTCTTTTTTCTTTTGAACACTTTGGCTTTTGCTGAAATGTTCAGAATATGAAAAACATTTTTTTCCAATTGCTGAAAACTAGAAAGCTTTTGAGGAAAACACACACCTCAAATTTTCAGAGTCAAAAATCCAATTTTCTATGGGGGAAAAATATTTCATAAGAATTTGTCTGACCATACTTTCCACTGATAAATCTACCCTTCCAGGACGCTAGGGTGTGGGCAATGAGAGGGGATGGGATCACAGAGGAAATGAATATGTGAGTGGAAATTAGTTCAAAATGGCCTTGTGCTGACTTGTGCCTTGTCCACCATGAGTCTAGATGTACTTTCATCAGTTCCGTACAGACCTCTGGCCATTTTAATCTCACTGTTTTAAATAAAACTAAATTGAGAGGTGTTTGATATTCACAACTTAACTTTTACAATTGAAAGTGGGAGTTGAAAGTCCCCATTTAGGCCATAAAGGGCAATCTGGGTCTCCAAACATGAATTATGGAGTTAGAAGAGGGAGTGTTGGTTTTCTAAAAGCTTTTTTAATAATGAAGAAGAACTGGAGCCCGGTACCATGTGAAGATGTAACCTGGTGAGCTTCTTAGTCGAAAGGGGTGCTTCAATAGCCTATTAATGACCACTTTGTTATGAGTTATTACTGTAAAGATAGCTAATATTTATTTCCCCCCCCCTTTTCCCGTCTTATAGTGGTCACAGGCGCTACTGATGGAATTGGAAAAGCCTATGCAGAACAGGTAAGCCTTTTTATTCCTTTAGAATGATCAGAACTGCTATGGACTCTATCCGGACTCAGTGAAAGTGAAATAGTATAGTGCCATCCTGTCTCATGCAAATGCACACTAATTCTGTCAGAGATCAGTGTTACCTGAAATGCCTCCATTTGTATTTTAGACTCAAATGCAGAATATGGAGTACAAATATCAGATACCTGTATACTGTTACATGCACTCTTTCTTGGCTTTTGGGCTAGACAGAGAATCTGGACTGCAGTAGAACAAATAAAGGAATCTAATATAGCTGATTAGGTAACAGTTAATTTTGTTATAAACTGTGTTTTTGTTGCGCTATAAAGAAATAATTTAGTCTGTTTGAGTTAAACATGGGTTTAAGAGCCTGAATTCTAATTCCCAAGTTCTGCCACCGACCTTGCTGTGTGGAGTTGGGAAAATTACATAACCCCTGCCTCAGTTTCCCTATCTATAAATGTAAATATTCACCTACTTCAGAGCAGAGTTGTTGAAGATCCTTTGTAAGTGTCTTTGTGGTGGGGTAGTAAAGTACCATGTACTCACTCTGGTACTCAGTTTTATTTTTCCTTCATCTCTAGCTATTTTAAATCATAATTTCTATATCTGACTTTCTCTGTTACCAGTCAATATATATTTTGTAGTATTTGACCCAAGTTTCATCTTTTCTTAAGGGTGATGCTGGCCAGTGATCTATTGCACAGTTGTGATTGAACTGCTCTGTATCTCTTTTGTTTCTTTCAGCTAGCAAAGCATGGAATGAATGTGGCTCTTATCAGCAGATCTCAAGAAAAACTAGAACAGGTTGCCAGTGAAATAAGTATGTGATAAACTCTTTTACATTTCAAAATTAACACATGAAAGCTAAAATACAGCTCCTTTGGCCTCTCCAATTCCATATGAAGACAATTTTATAATAATTAATGGATAGTTTAAAAATATTCTATAAACCTTAATTTTACATTCTTAATAATCTTACATCACTTTTACATAACACTTAAAAAACTTCATGAATATGCTAAAAAGAGACGTTCCTAACTGATCAAATTTGTACAGTTCTCATTATCTCATTTCCAAGAGCAATTGGGGGTTAATTCTAGAATGAGATCGTCAAAACTGTGCTTTTTCTCCTGGAACTCAAAACAATCCTAAACATATCTCCTTACGCTAATCACAAGTTGCATTCCCTCCCTCTGGTTTTTCAAATAAAGAAATATGTGAATTAAGATTAGTGATAGTGGGACAAATTCATCCGTGGTGTAACTCTGCTGATGTCAAAGAAATTACATCAGATAGAAGTAGTCACATAACTTTTTAAATATTATTATAAGTGGAACTGATGGTGATGCTGTAGTTAAGATTGCAGAACACTTTCCATTACAAGACTGTTTTCAGTTGCTTATAACTTGGCCAAACTAACTGTTTAGTCTGAAATTTTCCATGCCAGGTCTCATCTTTGGGCTGAATTGTTTTGGAAAGTTTCAGCAAAAAAAATTCAGCCATTTCTGAAAATAAGGTTGGGGGAAATGTTTTGCAAATGTTAAATTACTGCAAACGTTTTGTTGAGGAGCTCTAGCACTTACATCCACGCTTTGCAGCAGATACTTGAAATTTAGGAAGGAGTTAACTTGGAGCCAGATAGGTGCCTTTTACTTTCCCTGTTAGCCAAATTTGTATATAATTTTAAGTTATAAGTCTTTTTGAAAATTGCCAACTGCATGTGTTCAGCAGAGGCTTTTTAGATGTTGACATCTAATTTCTCAAACATTCCATTTGCACTGAGCATGTTCCAGCTCAGGACTGCAGAGACTGAGCAGGACTCTTCCTGCTGCTGTTGCTCCTGACACCAGATCAAGGAGACTGTCTTTCCAGTTTTCTTAATGCTACCTGTATTGTTGGCCAGGCATCATGGAGGAGAAGGAAGAAGCAGACAGACCAGAGAAGGGATGTGTTAGGAGATGGGACAGAAAAATCAGTAACCGTTACTGCGCACTCTGCTCCAGAAAGTGGAATAGAACCCAGGATTCCTCTTAGAATACATGTCACTGTAGATGCACATGTGCTTCTTGTGTTTGGGCTCAGAATCTTTAGTAGAGCAGTGTCCAGTGGGGCCACACATGCATCTTATGCTGCCTTATATGAGGAAATAAAGGATGGAGTGGAGTGGCACCAACCCTCCCTCTTACCACTTGTGTCAGTGAGACAGAACCTGGACTATATCTAATCCACTTCTGATATCCAAAACTTTCTCCAGTAAAGAATTGTCATCTTCATTTCTCCCTTTTTATTAATTTGTTTGTAAAATTCCTGTTGGGCAGTCCCTCCGCGCGCGCGCGCACACACACAAAAAAAAGTATCTAGGGCAGACAGGGGGAGACACCCCTTGTACAGTGGGGTAAGATGCTTTTACACCAGCTGCTAGCTATGGCAGATTCTAAACTTATTGGGTTTAAACCCTGTCCTTCCTGCAATGGAGTAATACCCATCATAGATGAACCCAGCAGATGCCTGTTCTGTCCCATGGAAATACACATCCTAGCTAAGTGTGCTGTTGCCGCTCCTTTTCATCCCACAACTGAAAATCCTAAAACACAAGATTCAAACGAGACCGTGGAGTAATCCATGACCATAGCATCAGATCCAGGAGTGCAGATATCCTCTGTACAGGAAGTGAAGAGATGATGTTTGGCAAGTGCTCTAACAACTGATCACCACATCCCCATTTCCAGTAAGGAAGAGAAAGCAATGAAGGTGCCAAACCCATTGGTGCCATTGTAAGCATCCCTGATACTAGCCAAATCTTGTCAGCACTGAAGGCCTGAGCACTGACTAAGGAGCAGAGGTACTGGCTTCATCCTCTGGAGTGGAAAGGCACTTCTCCAACAAGCACAAATGAAGAGTGTACTGTGCAATGTGTCCATCCCATGCAGAGGATTCTACTGAGAGAGAAGACCTCAAAATTCTCAACGTCAAGGATAGCACGAAGACAGTAGTAGTGACATTGAGGTTGTGGTAGACAGGTCCACCAGTACAGATACTGGTGCAGAGATCTGTGCCAGTACTAGTCTTGGAGGTTGGAACCCTTCCTGATTTTGAGATATGCCCTTGACAGTCCACCCGCATTGCTCCAGACCTGGCCCTGGCCCCACTACCATCGGAGCTGGAACTGCACCCCATCAGCACCACCATTCTCAGAGATCTAATTCTTCTTTCTGACTTATGCAGGGAACCATTGCTTTGAAAGACACGTGGCACCAAGTCCCAGTGTAGAACTGACAATTAGTGGGTCCTTGCGGTCAGACTATTCCAATATAATGCACCACCTTGGGCATAGTGGCCCTGCTGGGGCCTGCCCTCGCTTAGATCCCTGAACAGGATGACTTCACATATCTTGATGAAAAGGAGAGCTCAGTTGTCACTGGTATTGCTGTGAAGGGGACCCTCACCAGAACAGCGGGGAACCCCCAAGGATGTGGCAGAAGTAGAGAGAGAGACACCCTAGCTCCCCTCCCTACTGAAGGTACCCTTTTCCTCTCCAGATGAAGCAGTCACTGTGGCCCCAACTCCAGCCGTCAATGACTTCACAGTGTTCTAAGAGTTAGTATCGGGGATAGCTGAGACACTAGATGTTGAAACGACAGTGATCCAAGAAGACACACCCAAGCTATTCAACATCCTCAATACCCAGGGCATCCTGGACCCAGCGAGTTCTTTGGCATTCCTTGGCCTCACTTCCGCTGACCTCCAAGTAAGTGGAAAAATAATACCAGTTTCCACTCAAGGGCTTTGAGCACTTTTGTCCATCCAACACCAGGGTTATTTGTTATCTCTACTGTCCAGAAGAAAACCAGATCCATAAAAGAAACTCCAAAAGACAAGGACCCCAAGAAGCTGGACCTGGTCAGCTGAAAGGCCTATTCCTCAGCTTTTAGTTTTCCATCATGAACTAGTGGGCTTTATTTGCAAAATAGAACTTTCCGATATGAGAGAGGGGGTAACCCTCTTCTGATTGTGACTTGTGTGGGACTGCATGAAAGAGCTGAGGGATTCCATCAGACAGGGCCAAATGGTACCTAACTCTGCTCGATGGCCATTGCAGTTACAATGTGCTGGGCCTTTTGGCTTCAGCTATCTGGTTTACCAAGGGAAGTCGAAGCCACAACTGAGGACTTGTCCTTCGAGGGTATGGACCTATTTAGCTCAAGAATAGAAAAGGCATTACATTGCCTAAAGATACCAGGGTGACACTCTGATCCCAGGTCATTTTCAGCCCAGCACCATACTACAATCTCTTCTGGTACCAGCCAGCACAGACGACATGTTTTTTCTCACAGTCAACTCAAGTTTGTTCTCAGACAAGTGACCTTGAGGGTTGTGGAGGTGCTCATCATCTTCCTACTCCATCCATCCAGCAGGTTTGATGAGACTCTGAAGACCATTGCCAAGCTGACCTTTGAAAACTGTCACCCCTTTCCATTAGCCTTAGGTGAACATAACAGCTGACGAATGAGTGTTGGACATCATTGCTCACGACTACACTATCCAGTTCACTTCCCTTCTCCCTCTCCTTCCCCGTTCTCCATCCTTCTTTGGGGTCCCTTCTTGTGAGCCCCTTTTACTAACAGAAGTGACCTTGTTACTTCATGTATAAGCTGTAAAAGAGTACAGGGAAAGAGGTTTTTACTCCTGCTATTTCGTTATGCTGAAGTAAAAAGGAGGTTGTTATCCTATCCTAGACCCAGAAGAAACTGAACAAATTTGTATCCCTGCCCAGATTCGGGATAGTAATGCTTGCCTCCGTCACTTCACTCCAAGCCCAGGACTGGTTTGTGGCTCTTGATTTATAGGATATGTACTACCACATCGCTGTTCACTCAGCCCCACAGGAAGTACCTAAGATCCACAGTGGGGCTGAACCCTTATCAGTACATACTACTCACCTTTGGACTCTTCATTGGACTGAATCTTCATAAAATGTCTAGACACAGTGGTAGTGCTTCTAAAAAAGAAAGGGATTCACATCTACCCATATCTCAATGATTTGTTAATCAGAGGCAAATCACACCAGGAACTCTAATAGGTCTTAAGTGTATCCTCTCTTTGTTTGCCTGGCTGGGCCTCCTGGTAAACTGAGAAGTTCTGTCACCCCATCTCAGATGTTAGTCAGGAGCTAGGCTAGATTCCACCGTACCCAGTGCTTACGTACCCCAAGACAGATTATTCATGCTCTGGCTGTCACAGAGCACAGCGATTTCAAACCTGACAATGATAGTACTGACCAGACTTATGATGGTAGGTCACGTGTCTGAATGTACATATGTGGCTGCTTGCCAGAATTCATCTGAGACCCACTACAGCTTTGGCTCAGGTCAGTCTACTGCATTGCAAAGCATCAGGTGGTCACCCCATGTACTTGCAACACTGACCCAGGTGACTGCTTCCTGAAAATGTTTAGAAAGTGTTACTCGTTACCTTGTTAAGTTGTAGAGCTTGGGTTCCCACTGTTGTAGCACTTGGGCCCAACTTGAGTAGGTTAAGAAGTCACAACATAAACGGCTTTATATTCTTCATACAGCATTATTTGCTCAAATTGCACTACCTATTAATGAGGCTCTGCAAAAGTAATCTGGCATTCTTAAACAAAAATACTGTTAACCTGTAAAAGGGCTGTTAAGAAATATTATGTTCCATCTGAAGATTCAGAGTTTTTCTCATCCTTCTCCCAACTTCCTAGTTGTCGAGGCTGTAAATGAATGTGGAAGGCTAAGTCATGCTAAATCAATGCCACACGATAAAAATCGGAAGTGTCTTGATTTTTGTTTTGTCACAAATTATATTATTCTGTGATTTTCCAGTTTAGAATTGCCAACTATCAACTGTTGATAGTGAAATATTGTCACACCAACTACTCAAAGTTCAATTTATTTATTGAGCATCTACCACCAGTGCAGAGGGACCAATTCTAGGCAGTAATTACAGAGGGTCAGCTCCTTGCCAGAACATCTCTGCAGGTCTCTCTGGATGCTGCGCCACAGCTGCTCACTCTATTTCTACATTGGTGGTCATGAGAAGGGTCTCTTGGCTTCAACTCCCGGATTTCCCAGGGAGGTCCAGAATACAGTCCTCCTTCAACAGCTTAAAATTGTTTGCAGAGAATACAGATAAGTCTCTGCATATGCTAAAAGATTCCACTGCCACTTTGTGCTCTCTGGGAATTTACACACCTGTGCGTAAAAGGAAATTCAGTAAGTCCCAGACAGCTCAGAGATCTCATGCTGCTCAGTTCTCACTCTGAGAGACCTTCTTACCCCAAAGAAAGAGGTAGAGGTTCCAGAAAGAGACTGCCTGCTACACAGGCATTGACCTCGCAACCCTCATCATCAAAACTGGTGTTTTGATAGGGTGGTCGAGGTTCTCCTTAACAGCTGCAATTGTTGATGTGCATTCCTCGCTTTGGGGACCTCCTTTCTCGTTTCCAACAAGCTTGGGAGCATATCATTATATACAAATGGGTTTTGGATATCATATCAGCAGGATACTCCATCCACTTCACTTCCCTCCCTCCATCCCACTCCCTTGCTCATCCTCTTCAGGGACTCCTCTCATGAGCACTTTCTAAAGTAGGAAAGATATTCCCTCCTGAACTTAGGTGCTATAGAACTAGTCCCTGTACAACAGAGAGAGAAGGGGTTTTATTCCAGGTACTTCCTGGTTCCAAAAAAGAAAAGTGGGTGGAAACCCATTCTAGATCTAAGGCTCCTCAACGGGTTCATAAAGGTACAGATACTCAAAATGGAAACACTAGGAGCAATATCATCATCAGACTCATAGACTTTAAGGCCAGAAGAGATGCACCTGGGGGAATTCTGCGCAATGCAGACGTTTGCAGAAATTAACATTGTGTGCGCAGAATTTCCTTTCCCCCACAGAAATGGGCTACAGTGCTGCTAGCTGCCACTAAGGGCCACTGGACCCAGCAGAGCCCAGCTCACACAAAGAAGTTACCGCTTCGGGGGGAAGAGGAGTGAGCTAGAGGGTTTCTGGCAGCTGCAGTTCCCAACATGCCCTGAAGGCAGGAGGTGGTGTGCAGGAAACTCCATGAAAGCCTGGGATGAAGCATCAGGCTGTTTCTCCCTCTAGATCCCTGGGTTGTGCAGGGCGGGGGAGAAGTTGTGGCTGGGCTCAAGGGGTTGGGTATCTGGGCCTGGGTGGCCCTGCGGCTGGGCCCTGAGGGGGAGGGGTTGTGGGTGTCTGGCCCCCTGGCTGGGCTCGCGGTGGGAGAGGGGGAAGGGGACAGAGAAATTAGAACTTGGTTGTAATAGGGGTTTCTTTAACTCTCTACTCCTGGGGAAACTTTTGTGTGTGTCCGTATTGTTACAGACACACTTGCTGACGGTTATTTTGAAATAAATGACCAAAATAAGTGAAACTGATGTGATTATATAGTGTTGTTTTGACAAAATTAGCAGAATTTTAAAATATTGTGCGCAGAATTTTTATTTTTTTGGTGTGGAATTCCCCCAGGAGTAAAGTGACCATCATAATCATGTAATCTGACCTCCTGTACTTTGCAGACCCCAGAACCTTGCTCACCTACTTCTGTAATAGACCCATAACCTCTGGCTGAGTTACTGAAATCCTCGAATCATGATTTAAAGACTTCAAATGACAGAGAATCCACTATTTATATTAGTTTAATATAGTGACCTGGCCCCATGCTGCAGAGGAAGGTGAAAGCCCCCTGAGTCTCTGCCAATCTGACCTGGGGGTGGAAAATTATTTCCCGACCCCAAATAATGCAATCAGTTAGACCCTGAACATTTTGGGAAGACCCAACAGCCAGACACCCGGGAAATAATTTTCTGTAGTAACTCAGAGCCCTTCCTATTTAGTGTGCCATCACCAGCTGTTGGGGATATCTGCTATTAGCATTCACGGATCAGCTACATGCCATCATAGGCAGTTTCATTGTACCATCCCCTCCATAAAGTTATCAAGTTCAATCTTGAAGCCAGTTAGGTTTTTGCCCCCACTGCTACCCTTGAAAGGCTGTTTTCACTTATTCTGTACACTTTCTGACCTCCACGAGGTAGCTTTCCTTGCTGATCCTTCCCATCTTCTATTCCTTGTAGGCTTTCTGCTTTCTCTTAATAACCTGTTTTGAGATGCTTGCACAACTAGGTTGGTCTGCAACCCTTCCCTACAGAAATTTTTCCCCTTGCTTGGAATGCAGGCTTCAGATAACTTTGACAACTTTGATTTAAAGCAATTTCAAGCCTCCTCCACATTCAGATCCTTGAGTTTTTCAGTCCAGTCCACTTCCCTAACTAATTCCTTTATTTTTTAAAGTTTTCCCTTCTGAAATCAAGGACCCTAGTTACAGACTTATTTTTGTTTATCCTTCCATTTAGTTTAAACTGAATTAGTTCATGCTCACTTGAACGAAGGTTGTCCCCTACCATAAGCTTTTCTGTGAGGTCCTCACTACTCACCAATACAAAATCTAAAATACCATCACCTCTTGTAGGTTCGGCAACTGTTTGAAGGAATCTGTCAGCTAATACATCTAGGAAAGCTGGACCTTACTACTATTAGTAGCACTTGTCCTTCAATCTATATCTGGGAAGCTAGTCTCCCATAATCACACAACTCTCTATCCAGATCCAAATTGGAGCCTGGGGGTCTGTAGCAGACCTCAAGGACTATCCCATGGAAGTGTCAGGTAGCTTTCTTCCTCAAAGTAATTTTGACTCAGACTCTGTTTTATCCATTCCATGACTTCTGATTTCTTTACAGTCTACCTCATCATTAATATACCATGCTACTCTACCACCTTTATCTTTATTTCTGCCTTTCCTGAATCAGCATATCTACCGGACAGGCACAGCATGGATTTGCTGGTCATGATTCCTCAAGAAACCCTATACTCATTAAATTCCTGGGCAGAGCCATTTAAAGAGTGCAGCCGAGTTCCCTTTTCGATGCCTCTAGCTTAAGTCTTTAGTGACAAAAGCCTCCACTCGCACTTCTCCATCCTCCTCTTGACCAGCTGAAAATTCAAGGGATATGGTCTCCTCAGGAGGCCATCCTATTTATAAACCTTGTAGAGCTCAGGTTATATGACTAGCATCAAGGCTTTCCTGTCTCTTCAGAGCTTAACCGTTCAAGTGCTGTCAGATAACACCACAGCAATGCTCTATGTCAATAGACAGGGGAAGTCAAGATCCTCTTCACTCTGTCAAGAAGCCAGACATCTTTGTGATTTCAGAATCCGTTATCGCGTTACCCAAATTTCTCTCCACCTACCTGGTCCATGGAACATCCTGGCAAACCAACTCAGCAGAGATTTTTCTGAAAACCATGAATAGTTCCTCAAAGACTCAAGTCCTCCACAACATCTTTCGTGGGTGGGGGTTTCCAAAAGTTAGGCCTATTTGCAACGTGTCACAACACATGTTTAACATTTTGCTACGGAGGGGCATGAGCCCACTCTGACAGGTGCTTCCTCATCCCGTGGACTCCAAAATTACTGTATGCCTTTCTGCTCATGCCTATGATACTCAGGGCTTTGAGGAAGCAGAGGAAGGATGCAGATCACATCATGATAGCCCTGGTATGGGCCAGGCTGTTTTGGTAGCTGGTGAATGTATCAGCACATCCACTAATCATCTTATTGGTTCCGCCCAACCTGCTGCCACAGAACGTGCTGGAGTAGTTGAAGCCAATCTTGTTAGGGAGCAAAGAGAGAAGCTGGGCAGATCCTGCACTTATCTTCTGCTGATTGGTTTGATGTTAAAGTTGGGTAGATGAGTGTTTTGGGGTGCCTGGACCCTTCAATGGCTGCATGGGAAACTTTCCTTTCTTCCCTTTCTGGTTCTGTCATTGTAGATGTGAAGGTCACTGAGGCCTAGGAAAAGCATTATTTGTAAACAAACAGCAAGTGGTAAATAACTAAGGTGTAAATCACTTTGCATTGAGTTGGCTTGTATAAAAGCATAAATATATAGCTACACTATTGTCCATTTTCACTTAATGTGCTGTGCACTTCAACAAAAATATCCAAATTAAAATGATGCTTTCTATTTGCTGGCCTTGCACAATTGTTATGTAGTGCTAGTTATAAAAGACTAACAAAGCATTGCTGTTAAATTCTAGCTCTGAAAAAATGGTTTCTATATTGAAACTTACAGGAAAAATAGCTACTATATCTTTGAGGGTACCCTAGCAATTAAGATGTTCCAAAGGTGCATTTTTTTTAGTTTAATAGCCACACCACCTAGTTTCTGATACAGTATGGTATGGGGCTTAGCAAATGTTTGTTGAATAGCTTCAAAAAATAAAATAAACCTTTCCAAACATGGTGTAAGTTTTTGTTTGTTTTTTTAAAAGGACACTTTCAACTTGAATCTCATGAAATTGATTAACTTTTTTAACTTGATGTGGCTTTCAACCTTTCTGGACTACTGTACCTCTTTCAGGAATCTGATTTGTATTGCATACCATAAGTTTCACCTCACTTAAAAACTACTTGCTTGCTTACTTATTTTTACCATATAATTGTTAAATAAATCAATTGGAATATAAATATTGTACTTACAATTCAGTGGATAGTATATAGAGCAGTATAAAACAAGTCATTGCATGACATTTTAGTTTGTACTGACTTTGCTAGTGCTTTTCATGAAGCCTGTTGTAAAACTAGGCAAATATCTAGATGAGTTGAGGTACCCCCTGGACTAGTTTTGTTTGTTTTTGTAATTAGGAAAAAAAGAGTATACTGCTTAAACAATTCCTTAAAATATAAATACCTTCTCCTTTGTTTCTAAAGACCTTTTCAGGTAGGGTTCTCCTTGCTAACTGATTTTTCACAGAGATTCAGAAATTGACTCAAAATCAAATACACCAGGTATACTGAACACCATCTTTTATTAATCATAGGTGTTAATTATAACACTGGTAGGTACCAAATTTTCAGACAGAGGATTTTTTTTCAAGTTGATGGTGTCCATTTTAATGAAAATAATAATTTTTAGAATTCTGGTTTTGAATGCACATACGGTTTTATACAGTCTACCAAGCAGACAATAGTACAAGAGGTAAGGAGGAATAATTAAAGGGCATATGATGTGATGTGCCCTTTCAGACGTAATCAAACTAAAAATAGACATTAATTAGCATGAAGAAGCTATCTGGAAGCAGCAATGTGATAGCTAAAAACACCTTAGAGGGGCAGTTAAAATTATGTTGGGGGGGGAAGAGGTAAATTTGTAACATTGTCCATCACAATCCACCAAATGGTGATGAGCTGGAAGCTGTAATCTTCCTGAAAAAACTACTTGCAAAAGAGCTAAAGTATTTCCCTAAGCCACCTATGTGAATATATGCAAATTTATATATGCAAAATTTTACATTTTTAAGTGGGTCTGTATTTGAAAAAGTCACTAACACCAGACAATTCTTACTAGGTAGGTAGGCACAATTTTTTGGTCATATTTACAACATCCGCGAGATTAAATGGGGATGGAAGGGGAAGTAGTGGAATATTCCTAGCCTCTAACTATAGACCATACTCAGGGCACTTCAAATGCCAATGAGGCTTGGATCAGATTGTGCAGATCTTTGTAATATGATTCTTGTACGCTTTGATCAGCTAAAATAACTATGGTGACACTTTACTTTGAAGCATGATGATGACTTAACAGGCATTGGGATGAATAGAGAAAGTTCATATGTGGAGCTATTGTTACAGGCTATTTGTAGACTCTTAGGCCTGGTCTACACTAGGACTTTAATTCGAATTTAGCAGCGTTAATTCGAAATAACCGTGCACCCGTCCACACCAGGAAGCCATTTAGTTCGACCTAGAGGGCTCTTTAGTTCAAATTCGGTACTCCACCCCGACGAGGGGAGTAGCGCTAAATTCGACATGGCTATGTCGAATTAGGCTAGGTGTGGATGCAAATCGAACTTACTAGCTCCGGGAGCTATCCCACACTGCACCACTCTTTTGATACTCTGGACAGCAGTCCGAGCTCGGATGCTCTGACCAGCCACACAGGAAAAGTCCCGGGAAAATTTGAATTCCTTTTCCTGTCTGGACAGTTAGAATCTCATTTCGTGGTTGGACATCGGGGCGAGCTCAGCAGCACCGGCAGCGATGCAGAGCTCTCCAGCAGAGGAGTTCATGTAATCTCTGAATAGAAAGAGGGACCCAGCATAGACTGACCGGGAACTCTTGGATCTGATCGGAGTGAGGGGCGAGGAGTCTCTGCTTTCGGAGCTGCGCTCCAAATAACGGAATGCAAAGACCTACGAGAAGGTCTCCAAAGCCATGAGAGACAGAGGATACAGCCGGGATGCAACGCAGCGCCGCGTGAAAATCAAGGACCCCAGACAAGGCTACCAAAAAAACAAAGCGGCAAACGGACGCTACGGAGCCTGCCACCAGTGCCCCACCAGTGACCATGGACTCTGATGATGGGACAGTGTCGACGGACAGTTCCTCGGCAATGTTCGCGGACGGGGAAGATGAAGAAGAGTTTCTGGAGGACGAGGCAGGCGACAGCGCTTACAACGCTGGTTTCCCCGACAGCCAGGATCTCTTCATTACCGTCACGGAGATCCCCTACCAACCCTCCCCGGCCATTAACCCGGATCCTGAATCAGGGGAAGGAGCAGTCGGTAAGTGCTTTAACCATGTAAACTTTTATTCTTAATATAACAGGAATCTGAAGTATGTGAAAAGGAGGTCTCTCTATATATGGGGATAGAACAGAAATCCTCCTGGGAGATCTCCACGAAGCTCTCCTGGAGGTAATCGAAAAGCCTCCGCAGGAGGTTCCTGGGGAGAGCTGCCTTATTGGGTGCTCCGTGGTAGCACACTTTTCCGCGCCAGGCTTTCATGAGGTACTCAGGGAGCATTGCCTCCCCGAGCACGGCTGCGTAGGGCCCTGGTTTGTGCTGGCTTTCACGCAGCATGCGCTCTCTATCTCCTTCAGTGACCGTCCTCAGGGTGATCTCGCTCGGAGACTCCTGCATGTAATTAGGGGAATTACTGTAATGTTACACCTGGTCCAAAGTATTTTTAAAAAATCTCTGGACAGACGGCATAGCAGAGACTCAGCACGCTGCTGCGTGACGAGCGTAACGGAAAGCCAAAGAATCAAATGGATGCTCATGGAGGGAGGGGGGACTGAGGACGCAAGGTATCCCACAGTTCCTGCTGTCTCCGAAAAGGATTTGCATTCTTGGCTGAGCTCCAAATGCTTCTAGGGTCAAAAACAGTGTCCGCGGTGGGTCAGGGCATAGCTCGGCAATTTACGCAGCCCCCCAACCACCCCCAGAAGTGAAAGGGAAAACAATCCTCTCTTGACTCTTTTACATGTCACCCTATCTTTACTGAGTGCTGCAGATAGACGCGATGGTGCAGCACTCAACACCAACATCCTTGCTCCCCCCACGCTATGGATGGCTGATGGTACAATGCGACTGGTATCCGTCGTCGTCATCATCAGCCTATTGGCACATGGGGCAGTGCAAAAGGACTGGTAACCATGCAGACTACAATCCGTTAGGTCGATCAAGGGCGCCTGGCCCTAATTTTTCCTGGTAGATGGTACAATATGGCTGATAACCATCGTCATCATCGCCACAGGGGGCTGAGCTTCATCAGCCCCCAACCCTTCATGTGTAAAGAAAAGATTCAATTGCCCCTGGACTAGCAGCAGGATGCTGGGCTCCTCTCCTCCACATTCCTTAATGTCCTATCTGGACTATCATAGCAGCTGGAGGCTGCCTTCCACTCATTTCTCACTAACAAGTCACTGTGTCTTATTCCTGCATTCTTTATTACTTCATCACACAAGTGGGGGGACAATGCTATGGTAGCCCAGGAAGGCTGGGGAAGAATGGAATGAACAGGTGGGGTTGTTGCAGGAGCACCCCCTGTGAATAGCATACAGCTCATAATCTATGCAGGATCCGACACAGAGCAGCTGTGCTCTCTGGTTCTCTGATACAGTGGTTCTCTAGTACACTTGCCCATATTCTAGGCAGGACTGATTCTATTTTTAGATACCAAAAAGGAGGGATTGACTCAGAGTCATTCCCAATTTTGGCTTTTGCGCCCCTGGCTAAGAGCAGCCAGGGGCACTTATGACAGCAGCAAATGGTGCAGTGCAAAAGGACTGCTAACCATGCCCATCTTATTACCAATTTATGGTGTGGTAGATGGTACAATATGGCTGGTAACCATCTCTGCTGTCATGCAAATGCAAAAGCATGCTGCTGTGTAGCGCTGCTGAACCGCCTCTGTCAGCGGCATCTAGTACACATACGGTGACAGGCACAAAAGGCAAAACAGGCTCCATGGTTTCCACGCTGTGGCGTCTGCCAGGGCAATCCAGGGAAAACGGGCTTGAAATGATTGTCTGCTGTAGCTTTCCCGGAGGAAGGGATGACTGACAATATTTACCCAGAACCACCCGCGAAAATGGTTTTTGCCCCATCAGGCACTGGGATCTCAACCCAGAATTCACAGAGACAGATTAGACTGTGTTCATTCTTCGCAAAAATTTATCTTGGCAAGGAATTCACTTCCTTTTTCCCATCACACAGCTTGGACTGTCTCCAGACCCGCCACAGCATCCCCCCTCACAGAGGCTGGCAAAGATTAGGCGGCGAAATAAAAAGACATGGGACGAGATGTTCGCTGAACTTATGGGGTGCTCCCGAGACGACGCGGACCAGCAGAGCCAGTGGAGGGAGACCCTCTCTCTGTACCAGCGCTCACTCAGCGAACGGGAGGAGAGGTGGCGTGAGGAAGACAAGCAGGCGACTCAAACGCTGCTTGGACTAATGAGAGAGCAAACGGACATGCTCCTGCGCCTTGTGCATGTTCTGCAGGACCTCCGGCAGGAGGACAGAGCCCCCCTGCAGTGTATCTGCAACCGCCCTCCCCCGCCACAAAGTCCCATACCCCCCTCACCCAAAATAACCAGAAGGAGGGGCGCCAGAGGCCGTGTAAACTGTCACTGCACCCCAGCAGAGTGCTCAAGTACCCAAAAGCTCTCATACCCTACATTTTGAAAAGTCCTTTCCTTCCCGCCTCACCCAAGCCCCCATCCCAGTTTCATCCCCTAACTGTCTAGTTGATAATAAAAAATACTTTTCTGTTAATTACTGTTTCCGTCATGTTCTTTTAGAGGAGACTGTGTTTGAAGGGGGGGAAGGGGGTTGGTAATTTGACAGGACAATCACCTTTACCAGGGTACAGACATGGGGGCAGGATCAGCAGCAGGTCACACACACACTGCAGTCAGTACGCACCCTGGTCGGTATGGGAGGTGGTTTGCAGGTTCTGTGTGGGTGGGGGGGTACGTGACTTTGTAGCGGGGGAGGGGGGTTACAGATCTCATGCAATGGTCCCTGTCCTGGACCACAGAGCCACGCAGCAGAGGAATCTGTATCCGTCCTCCCCCGCCAAAAGGCCACATAGCCCCCGCACACAGAGTCCCAAAAAGGAGGGATGGCAGGCTCCGTTGAAACATCCAGTCCGGCACTGCAGACCGCTCTGGGAGCAGGAGCCTGTCATTCCTCGAGTTTACAGGCGGTCTTTACATCACTGCACACCCTACCCAGCACAGTCCGTGTCCCAGTTTCAACCCTGTAACGCAAAGTCATCAATAAAGAAACCTTTGTAAAGTTACAGTGGAACATGTATTTTATTTTTAAACGTGTGTTGGAAGTTGGGGAAGCGGGGTGGGCGGGGTATGTAACTGCAGATACTAGTCAACAGTCACTTGGTAAAGAAACAGGGGCAGCTTCAGCTTCTCTGTAAAGAAACTGAACAGTCACAGGTCACGCTGCTCGCTGCTCGCTGGTACTTGAAGAGTTCCTTGTCGCTGTGAAAGGCGCCTGCACAGAGCTTCACGAGCCAGGGCATTAGCGGGTAGGCTGGGTCCCCGACGATCACTATAGGCGTCTGCACATCCCCAAGACTTATTTTGTGGTCCGGGAAGAAACTACCTTCCTGCAGGCGTCTAAACAGACCAGAGTTCCTGAAAACACGCACGTCATGAACTTTGCCTGGCCACCCGACGTTGTTGTTGGTAAAACGTCCCCCATGGTCCACCAGTGCTCGCAGCACCATTGAAAAGTAGCCCTATTTCTCAGCAGCTGACTGTGGAAGAGGTGGACGATAAGGTGCGAGGAGTTGACAACGGCCATAACTGCAGCGGGATCCGTGCTCAAAGTGCTGTGGCGCCCGCGCTGTCACTGAGCAGAAAAGTGCACGAACAGGTTGCCCGCAGGCGCTTTCAGGGAGGGAGGGAGGGCATGATTGACGGTTCAATGATGACAGTTACCCAAAACCACCCTCGACACATTTTTCCCCCCAGCATGCATTGGGGGGGAAATCCCAGGATTCCAATGGGCAGCGGGGAGTGCGGGAACTGTGGGATAGCTTCCCACAGTGCACCGCTTCCAAAGTCGACACTGGCCCCGTTACTGTGGACTCACACAGTCGAACTAGTGTATTTAGTGTGGATACACAACTTCGACTTCATAAGGTCGATTCCACAAATTCGAATTAAGTTGATTCGAAATAGTCTTGTAGTGTAGACGTACCCTTACAGACAAACTTAATCAATTTACACTTTATATTTCCACTTATCTTTGTAATTATAAGGGATAAGCATTTTTATTTTTATGAAAGTTAACAGTCGGGCACAAGAATTGGTTTATTGTTTGTAAAGCCTTTTTGATACAAGGTGTTACATATGTTCATTAGTCTAGAATTTACTATGAAATCCTTGCCTTTTTGCTAGTTTTCAAAGGCTTTAAAGGCTAGTTTTCAAAAATGTATGTCCGTAATTGACACGTTAATGTAATGGAATTTTGGGGATAGCAAACAGAGTCAAGTATAAATAATTAAAAAAAAAAAAATAAGAAAATGGCGTACAAGTACTGTTCACATGCACGTTGTAACAATTCAGATTCCCAATAGTGCTCAAGAGCCTTGTGACTTAGGGCAGGTCTACTCTAAGGGCGGGGGTCGAACTAGGGTACGCAAGTTCAGCTACGTGAATAGCGTAGCTGAATTCGAAGTACCCTAGTTCGAACTACTCACCCGTCCAGACGCCGCGGAATCAAAGTCCGCGGCTCCAAGGTCGACTCCGCCACCGCCTTTTGCAGTGGTGGAGTACCGGAGTCGACTGCGGCGCTTCCGGAGTTCGAACTATCGCGTCCAGATTAGACGCGATAGTTCAAACTCCGAGAAGTCGAACTCACCGCGTCGACCCGGCTGGTAAGTGTAGACTAGCCCTTAGAAACACATTTTATTCCAACATATTTATTTGAAGATTGAGGGGTATGTAAGAAATTAATAAAAATCTAACTTCAGCTTTCAAAAGGTATTGTTCTAAATAACTAGTTACACAGACAGTTGCAGAAAGCTTCTGACCTCCTTACACACACTTCTGAATAATTGTTCTACTGCTCATGTTAACACTGAGGGTATGTGTAAACTTGGAGCTGGGGGTCTGATTCCTAGCTGACATAGACATGCTTGCACTAGCACGTATCAAGCTAGCATGCTCAAAATACTACTGTAGCATGGGCAGCTGTGAGCAGTGGTGTTCAGGCACATTTGTACTTAGTGTGGCTAGCTTGTGCTGCTGCTCTCTGCTGCCCATCCAACCCTGGCTATGCTGCTATTTTTAGCACACTAGCTTGCTGAGAGCTAGCATGAATGTGTGTCTCTGAGCTGGGAATCACACCTGTAGCTCCAAGTGTAGACATACCCTAATCTTTCTCACTTGTTTAGCCTGTGTTGAAAAATAGTTTAGTCTTTTGATGCATCCTGTCTTTAACGTTATCTATTTAGGTGATATGTCTAGCTAGTGCTGTATATATGGCAATGCTGTGTATACAGTGAATTCCACTGGTATGAAATGAAACCAGAAATATTTTCTGGTACTTGACCAAAATATATTTACCTTCTAAATTTAACATAGCAAGCTCTTTCTTAAATCTTACCCAGGCATCTCATTATATGTTATGTGCTGAAACTGATACAGTATGACATCCCTATGTGGAGCCTTCTGTTGCAAAACAAGCACAGACTGAACTGTTCTATCAACTATAATTTATTTCAACTTCTGTTTATTCCTTAGGTTACCAGTACTGCGCTGTAGAGTTGTATGGAAACATCTGTAACTTGGTAGGCGTCTTGGTAGAAATGCTAGCATACCTGCTATTACATGGACTAGCCAAATTAATGTGCTTTAGTCTGCATCTTCAATTAGGGCAGCAGCATTAGTATTGCTATTCCACAGCTGGCACTAAGCCATGTGGGAGTGTATTGCACCATAGCCAGACATTAGATGGTATCTCTTAATTAAAATACTTGGCTGTGTTTGTTTGTGTAGTTTCTTTAAAGCAATAAGTGGTCTACAGAACTGATTATTGATTTAAAAAAAAAGTTTGAATCCCATTTTGTTATATTGAGATAGCAGACGTTTGGGATGTTTTTCCATTTCCCTTAAATCAGTTCTTTTACTAAGTGGTTCAGAAATTAATGTTTTGTGTGTAGCTTTCATGTCTTAGACAATAAGCTGTCTGGTAGCCAGAGAAGTGGACACAGACTTTAAATGTTTCATAGCAGTATTTCTAATGCAAAAAAGAAGAGCTTGCTCTTATGGTTGGGATCAGGAAGTACTCTCAATTTACTTGCTAAGGTTAGTATGCTGTGACTGACAGTCATTTGGTGACTTGCTGCCAGGGATGAAAGAAGCCCTGGCAGCTAAATGTAATCATTAGGAAGAACGTTTAATTTGGGGGAGGGAGATTGCATTTCACTAGCTCCTTGGTGCCCCAATCAAGGATTGGGTTTGATGGGCACTGTACAAAACCAATCTCTTCCCCCTGCCCAGAGAGTTTACAGTCTAGGTTTAATATAGGGTGACCAGATGTCCCGATTTTATAGGGACAGTCCTGATATTTGGGGCTTTTTCTTATATAGGCTCCTATTACCCCCCACCCTCTGACCCGATTTTTCACACTTGTTGTTTGGTCACTCTAGTTTAATATAACACAGCAGATGAATGCAACTGACAAATTAGAGGTGTAGAGAAAGAGGAGGACAAGACAACAGTATCACTTCTAGCTTTCTCTAAAATGCTCCTACAGCCCTGAGCAGGCCTGGGTAGATGACAGGACCTTCAGGGTCAAATGTCTGGATGAAAAGATGGTGTAAATAAAGGGTTGTGAGTTTTTAGGCACCAGCAAACTTCTTAGGAAAAGAAGACCTTATCCAGAGGGGATGAGGTCCTTCTTGATAAATCCCTTTGCCCATTCATTCCAGCCCCAACCTTTAGAAGTGGAACCAAACTTCTAATATGAAGATCGTCAAAGTTTTGGAGAGCTATTAAAACTACGAGTTGGAAGTGTGGTATAGGTAAGCCAATAGGTGTTGAAGAGTCCTTGGAGTAGACCAAGATTGGCTAGGGATATTAAAAAGGAAATTCTGTATCTGGTTTAAAAAAATTCGTCCAATTATAACTCCTCTGGAAGAGGGACAGACTGAGAGCAGCACATAGCTGCAGTCTACAATAAAGTATGTGGGAAAATAGTTAAATACACATAAACACACTAAAAAAGAAACTACAAATATCTGTCCCAGTGCAAAAAACTTACAAGCAGAAATAGGTGAATTAGTTTGTGTAGCAATGGAAGAGAACCTTGAGATAATATGCGTAATAGGAATGTGGTGAAATGCCAAAAATCATGGAAAGCTGTAGTACCTGGAGATAAACTAGACCTGAACTTTCATGTTGTTTGTGTATCTCCAAGTAAGATTCATGCAATATTGCACTTTGGATGATATGGCCCATGTTGATTGTGTATTTATTTGCCTTTTCCTATAGTAACATTATACAGTAGTTAACAGTTAAAAACGCTTATATAACAGTTAAATATTTTTTGGAGGTTATAGTTGTCTGTGGAAATAATATTGATCGTCTACAGAGCAAATGCTTTAAGATTTACAATAAACAAGATATAAGTTGTTTGGAAGTAAACATGGAATTATAGGTCCTAAAATGGGATTGAGGGACCTTTGCAAAAGGGATTAATTTAGTTTTTGGTGCAGGCTGTTCACAGATTCCTTCACTAGTACATTTTGTACCTTGGTGCTTCATGGCAAATGAAGCCTTTAGTCAGTTTTTGTGACTTCACTAATGGTTTAATCACCATGAAATTTGGCTGGGTCGGAGGGGCTGCTTAAGGGTAAGAACATCTGTTTAGGTAGAAAAATTGTTGGGACCTTGGTATAAGATTTTGTCAAGAATGTCCAGAGAGCTAACATTCTAAGGATACAAGTAGGGATGTAAAAGGTTAACTGATAAGCATTAGGCTTACCATTAACCCCGGAGGCCCTGTGCTGGCCGGAGTAGTCCCAGCTGTGTTGGGCTGGCCAGAGGGACAACATCCCCGGCTGGCTGGCTGGCCAGCCAGCGGGACCCCGGCCCCAGCGGGGCCCTGGACCCAGCCCCAGCCTCTCCAGGCTGGCTGGAGCAACCTCAGTTAATCGGTTAAATGATATAATTTTAATAGTTTAACCGGTTACCTTTTTAAACCGATATTTACATCCTTAGATACAAGCACGTTTATTTAAACACCCAGCCACCACCACCATCACTGTGGGGAATAATGTAGGAAGAGTCTTGAGGGAAAGTACTTGGTACCTGTAACTTCAGACTTTTCTAGTCTATGGGGTGGGTAGCATAAAGAGGCAAATGAGGCAGGTACTGGGAGTAGATGAAGAGAGCTGAGATATGGGTAGGGTTGTAGTTGTGAAGAACCTAGAAGGAGCAAAGAAGCAGGCTGAACTTAGTGCAGTAGCAAATTAGAAGCCAGTGAACGAGTTTCAGGAGGATTGGTGATGATCAGAGGAAGATTTTGGCATCAGCTTTTCGATAGCCTGGAGAATTCAGAGGGGTGAGAGGTGTGGAGGGCAACCAGCAAGAAGCTACTATCGTTAAGATGTGAGGTGACCAAATATAAACCAGGGTTGCACCAGTAGGGGTGAAGTGGAAAAGTTAATTGTAGTTATCATTGAGGAAGTAGAGAGAGGACGTGTTGAGATTCAGGAGATGTGGTGTAATAGAGGTGTGCCTAAGGAATTGAAGTATTCAGGACTACCGTGTGTTAATCCACTAGTGTTGTTTGAAATCTGGTCTACTATTCGAAACATCTGTATTTGTTACAAGCCGTTGATAGGTGGGCTGATGAAGTATAACTGGCTTACTGGGTATTAACTGATTCATCTTCGAAGAGGGAATACCATCTTAATAAGATAGTGTTGAAAGAGAGAAAATAAAATAAAAAAACCCTTGAACCATTTCAGACCCCATCTTAAATATTTGTCTTGAGTTGGGTAGTGATGTGACCTTGAATATACCTGTTGAACAGAACATAAATTCCAATACTAAAGCCATTTTTACTGTAGATATTAACTTTACTGTTTTTCATTTTTCATTGTATTGCCTCTTCTGGCTTCCCTTACTTCCTGTTTCACATTATAGAAAATGATACACATTACTTATAGCGTCATAGTTTAATCATTTTAAATCCATGTCTTTAAGGACTTGCTAATTTTCATAAGCTTTGAAGACCGATTGCACGGAAAAGCTACCATCAGTGATATAGAACTTCATAGTTATCTCCATTCAGCATCAGGTCTTAGCTTTTTTGCTTACCTATTTTGTCATTCAATATCTTTATATGCTTTTATAAACTTTTTTTTAAAAGACTCCGTAAGTATTGCTAATAAGGCGGTCAAGCAATTAAAAAAATTAATTGCGATTAATCACACTGTTAAACAACAATAGAATACCATTTATTTTAAATATTTTTGGATGTTTACTATATTTTCAAATATATTAATTTCAGTTACAACATAGAATACAAAGTGTACAGTGCTCACTTTATATTTATTTTTATTGCAAATATTTGCACTGTAAAAAACAAAACAATTGTATTTTTCAATTCACCTCATACAAGTACTGTAGTGCAATCTCTTTATAATGAAAGTTGAACTTACAAATGTAGAATTATATACAAAAAACCTGCATTCAAAAATAAAACAATGTAAAACTTTAGAGCCCACAAGTCCACTCAGTCCTACTTCTTGGTCAGTCAATCACTCAGACAAACAAGGTTGGCTACAATTTGCAGGAGAGAATGCTGCATGCTTCTTGTTTACAATGTCACCTGAAAGCGAGAACAGACATTCGCATGGCACTGTTGTAGCTGGTGTTGCAAGATATTTACGTGCCAGATGCGCTAAAGATTCGTATGTCCTTTCATGCTTCAACCACCATTCCAGAGGACATGCGTCCATGCTGTTGATGGTTTCTGCTTGATAACAATCCAAAGCAGTGCGGACTAATGCATGTTCATTTTCATCATCTGAGTCGGATGCCACCAGCAGAAGGTTAATTTTCTTTTTTGGTGGTTTGGGTTCTGTAGTTTCCGCATCAGAGTGTTGCTCTCTTAAGACTTCTAATAGCATGTTCCACACCTTGTCCCTCTCAGATTTTGGACGACACTTCAGATTCTTAAACCTTGGGTTGAGTGCTGTAGCTATTTTTAGAAATCTCACATCAGTACCTTTTTTGTCAAATCTGCTGTGAAAATGTTCTTAAAACAAACGTGTGCTGGGTCATCATCCGAGAGTGCTCTAACATGAAATATATACAGAATGCGGGTAAAACAGAGCAGGAGACATACAATTCTCTCCCCAAGGAGTATAGTCACAAATTTAATTGACGCATTATTTTTTTAACGAGCATCATCAGCATGGAATCATGTCTTCTGAAATGGTGTTGAAGCATGGAAGGGGCATACAAATGTTTAGCATATCTGGCATGTAAATACATTGCAACGCCGGCTATATAAACAAATGTTTGTCTTAGCGATTGGCAGAATAAGAAGTAGGACTGAGTGGACTTGTAGGCTCTAAAGTTTTACACTGTTTTGTTTTTGAGTATTGTTATGTAAACAAAAAAATCTGCATTTGTAAGTTACACTTTCACCATACAGAGATTGTACTTCATTACTTGTATGAGGTGAATTGAAAAATACTATTTCTTTTTTTTATCATTTTACAGTGCATATATTTGTAATAAAAAATCACAATATAAAGTGAGCACTGTGCACTTTGTATTCTGTGTTGCAATTGAAATCAATATTGAAAATGCAAAAAAAAAATCCAAAAATATTTAATAAATGTCAATTGGTATTCTATTGTTATAAGTGCGATTAATCGCGATTGATTTTTTTAAATCGTGATTAAATTTTTTGAGTTAATCACATGAGTTAACTGCGATTAATTGACAGCCTTAACTGCTAAACAAAACTTAATGAAAAATACTTTGAGGAATGTAAGAAGTGAGTCATTAGTGATGGTGTCTGGCTTGTTTAAATAATGTGCATTTAATAGGGCCCTTAATGGCAATGAAAATTGCTGAAAATACCATAAAACAATAAAGACTGTACGTGTGCAGTAATGTCCAGTTTTGCTGCATCATCCACCCAATCCACTTGTCTACATTTGATACATTTGTTCCCTCTAATTCACTGTCCTGTAGGATTTCACGTGTATGTTTTTAACATTCAAACAGATGTGTTCAAAAATAGAATCTCTTCAATATCTTTTTACTGAGAAGGGGGAAGGTGAACTTGATTTTCTTCTGACGCGATCACAAGACTGCTGCTGCAGTAGGGGCTTAATGCTGTTTACGTCGTCATTTTACATAGCAACATCTCCCTGGGGATTTTTAAACAATGCAGCTGTTCATGAAAGATGAAGAGGGGAAAAAAATAGTTGCATCTGCCATTAGAGTTATTAGGAAAAAAAAAAAGCTGCAAGCAAACCATTGAGTGCAGTAGATTCATGATTCTGCATGAATGGACAACAGAATCATGGGAGCTGCTATTTTTTTCTTGAATGGAAGAGAGCATCATGGGAATGTGGCTGCTTCTGGTCTTTTTGTGAATGATTCTTTTCCATTTAAATTGGCACCATTTTTATGAATGATTTAAAATAATTTTTTTGCAACCATTCTTTAAAATGTGCATAAATTACTGAAGGAACACTAAAATAGTGCTTTTTTTCATCTAATTTAGACTATTTTGGTCAGCACCTTTTGTTTTGCTGATGTCCAAGGTGGCATTGTGCTGATTTTAATTTAACATAAGTAATTTAACTTGATGGAAAGAGAATTAGGCTACAGAGATATTTTATCCTTAAATCTTGAATAAAATGTCAGAAATTATAACAATGTAATTTGTTCCATGCTGCAAGAGTGGAAGTGATACTATGTTGAATGATTTTGTTGGCCTTGTGTAACCTGTAGTTGTACCTTTTTTTCCTACTTCCTTTCTTCTGTGCTCTTCTGGCTCCTTGGTTTCTTAAACATCAAAAAAGTCAGGGTTAGGGGTGGAGATGTAGGGCAACAGGAATCTGCGCACACTTAAGCTGCAGCACCTTCTGCACCAATAGTCTTTTGCCAATGTTAGTGAGCCACTTAAACTGCATAAATATTTGAAGTACAATGGTCCCTGATCCCATTGTACTTCAAGACTCATCATGTAACAGATACTCGAAATTTGCTTCAAACTTTTGGATTTTGTGTGGTCTGTATTAACCTGTGTAATTTGCTAACGCCCTGGACCCTCATGAACAGAAGGTGCTGAATCTTTCGAGCTCTTGTGGTGAGAGTACAACTAGTTGAATGTGTCTTTAAAGAGTTGGAAGATTTTAATAGTACTCTGAAAGTTTATGCATAAATCAAAACAGCCTAACAGTAAAACACTTGCCCTGCATAAATGAATGTGACACTGTATAACAATGTTTTGAACTAACAGTATAGTAGTTTGTCTTAAACCATAATGACTTAAGTATTCTTTGTATTTTAAAAATTGGAATGGCCAAGTCCTTTAACTTAACTGTATTCAACTTTTTTGGTTTGTTTGTTTTTTTGTTATTTTTCAGAAGAGAAATTCAAAGTGGAAACAAAAATTATTGCTGCTGACTTTGGTGAGAGAGAAGATATTTACAGTAGAATTAAAGCAGGACTGGAAGGCCTTGAGATTGGTGTTTTAGGTTTGTATCTGACCTGTTTCTAGATTTTTACGTGCTGGAGATTTTTGTCTTGATATCCCTATTAGTTTGCTCCCCTCTGCCTCAGTATTAAAGTTTATTGAAACCAGCCTGCAAAGGCTGTGGATATGACTGAGCTGAAAAAAGTGAAGTGACTGCATTCTAGATATTTCTTATTATGGCCCTGATTTCTAAAAGCATCCCTATTCAGGAGAGCACTTACTCCTGTGCTTAAGTTCTTTCCTGAATCAGGGTGCTTCTGATGATGCATTTTTGGATGCTTCATTTTTATTCATATTACTAAAGGCTCGTCTTCGGCTCTGTGCCTTTAATACTTTAAATACTTAGCTATCTGACCTAGTAGCAGCTTGGAGGCTAACCAGATCCCAAGATTATGAACCTAAATGCCCTTAAATCAGTTCAATTCAATTTTTAAACTACAGAAGTTGTCAAAGTGGGGGAGGTAGGGGGTGGAAGTTTGTATTAAAACAAAAAACCAAACACAAGCTTCTGCCCCCTCAAGCTTCTGTTGGGCGATAAGATCTTCCCAGGATAGAACTACCCATGATGATGAGTAGTATTTGATCCTCTCTGGCCTTAACCAAAGGGGCTGATATCTTCTCCTTGCCTTCTGATTACTTCCCACAACTCTCCAGTTTACATCATGAAGCTGTAATAGAAGCCAGCTAACCTCAACCTGCCTAACTTTAGTGTTCATAAGACATAAGGGGGCAAACGAGTCATTAAAGTCAGCCTACGATCTTACTTTTTTTGTACTCATAACACACTTTTGTTATATAAATACCTTCAATAGGACTCGGGAGAAATGGTGCATTTGTGATCACACATCAGCACTGAAAATGCTTCTGCATTTATTCATAAACCCCAGCTCTAATGAAACCAAATGGTTAGTTTTTCTGTTCTTTGTCTGTAGAGTAGCAGTTGAATCCTGTGGGAACGATATTAACTTTTAGTTACAGAGCTGCTGAAGCTTAGTAGCTAGGGTATAACATCAAGTCATTGACTTCCTGCTTCAGGAGGTTCAGGTTTGACTATGTTCTGGTCATATTGGTTAGCTCTGTTGTTCAGCCTATTGCACTTCTCCTTTGGGTACCATACAGTATCTTGAAGATGCTGCAGTAGTCTTGGCATTTTCTCATCGAAAGGGTGGGAGAAGACAAGGTGATTATTCTGTTTGCTTCACTGAACCTAAAATCAATAGGTAATTCAAACCAGTTCTTAAGCTCAAGAACCTGCAGAGTTTCCTCAAGATAAGACGACTTACTTTAGATTCAGACAATTCAGTAAAGGGATTTTCTTGAAATTATATATTTATACTGAATTTCCCTGTGTGTGTGTGTGTATTCCTATACACCTTTCTCTCAGTACATTTCTACAGTTCGCCATTATGGGGATGAGAACCCATAATGGTGAACAGTGGCTTGAGATTTCACAAATCTGTCATCTGAAGCTCTCAAAAAGATAACACCATTTTACGACACCCATGTGAGGTAAATAAGAATGTATTCAAAATGTCCAGAGTGTTTTAGGGTACAGTGGCAGCTGGGATTTAGAACAAGGGAGTTCTGACTCCTGCTCCCCAACTTGATCTAAAAGACCAAATTTCTTCCTAAACCAGAACAAATGCATATGGAATAGTTTTGCATTTAAGAAAAAAATCAATAATATTTCTTAGGCATAGGTAATTCTGGATTTCTGTAGCCTCAAATTGCAGTGGTCTGTGCTAGCTCTATGGTATCCATTGCAAATGTTCCAAGGTTCTTGAGCTGCTTAAACTATCTGTTGGCAGTTGTAAAGTGTGTTGCCTTTAAGAGGGCACCAGCACCTACCAGGGCAATTCTTTTTTTTTTCCAGATGATGTGATAACCCATTCTCTCTTTAAAACTGGCAATTTACAGATTCAGATTATGGGTAATCCATAAAGGCAGTATTTTACTGATTGCCAGAACATCAAGTTTGTTTTAAAGATGCAAGGCAGCATTATAGATTTCTGTGGCATTAATTGCTGTCCAAGGTCTATGTTCAATCTTCTGCCAATACTGTCCATATGGGTGTCTAAGAAGACATGGATTTAAGTGAGACCCCTAACCAAGCCTCACTTGGGCTGATATGCACGAGTAACTTAGTGGCAGCTCAGTACTCACTATTGCAGGCTAGGGTTCTTTGCACTAGGTCCTGATTACTTTTAACCTTTCACTTATATACACACAATAGTCTGCATCTACACTGGGCAGAATCAAGACCTCTGTGATTGCAAAGTCATAGCACAACTTCATACTAAAGTATTTACAGATTAAAATCCTTGTAAACTCCTTTTTATTTGGAAGTTACTTCTCACCCACATGTAAAGGCTAGAGTTTGCATAATGTTTTGCTGTGTGTTCAAAACAGCATCTGTCAGTGACTTTGAACATGTGCTAACTGCAGCAATATGTTAAATAGGCAGAGATGAGAGATTTTCCTTGCACCACTTTAAACAGTGGGCGTCTTAAATGAAGTTTGACAAACTTGAGATACTGTCCAGGTCAGCAGACTCAACTTTTTAGGTTAATACACAATTTTCTGTCACTTTCCATCTGGTTTCAATTTTATTTTAAACAAAATTTTAGTTAATTTTAAGATGGCTACAAAACTTATTAATGAGAGAACTGCAGTGATAAGGGCTGCACTCCTACCACCGCCAGTTCCATTACTGAACTGAGTGTGAGCAGGTGAATGCAAAGCCAAGGGCATGACTGACAAGGTTTCTTGTAAACTTCCCTCTATTTCCTGCTCACAAAAATGGACCAGGCAGACGAGTCAGGAAAATTCCTCAAGTTCTGTGTTGATGCCCATGATCATTCCTGTGGATGAGGTGGTACTCTGTACATGAGATGCCCAAAATTAAGTGTTAGCTCCATCAAGTGATTTGCTATGCTCATGTTTCATGGAAATCTTTATAAAATCACCATCAATTTAGAACTAGTTTTGCTTGCATACATTTCACAGATGAATTCCTGATCACCCTTTTTGCTAGCAGAGCCAGGCTTTGGGCTCCATAAAGGACAATTGCATTTTTAAAGTTGGTTTCTAATTTTTCCCTTGCAGAAAGCCCTGGAAATGGATTGCTAAAATTGAAAAAAATACATAGCTGGGCTCCATTCTTCAGTAAAAGGTTGATGGGGGGGGGAAGATGTGGACATTTAAATATCTCCCTAATACACACTTACTTCTGAGTTAATTTTTCAGAAAAATCATGTCCCTAACTCTTCACTCTACCATGAGTTGTTCCCTCCTCATAAAAAGGCTGATAACAGTGGCCAAAACTTTGTTATATTTAGGACGACGGGTGGCAAAAAAATTTGTTCCCCACCCCGCTAATACTGACACTGCTTGTTAAAACTTCTGTGCCTCTGAGGGTGTCTACACTGCAGTAAAATATCCATGGCTGGCCCTGATCAGCTGACTTGGGCTTAGGCTGCGGGGCTATAAAATTGCAGTGTAGACACTTGCACTGAAGCCTGGGCTCTGGGACCCTCCCCCATCACAGGGTCCTAGTGCCCAGGCTCCAGCCCAAGCCCAAATGTCTGCATTGCAGTTTTATAGCCCCATAGTCTGAGCCTTGTGAGCCCGAGTCAGCTGACATGGGCCAGTGACAGGGGGGTTTATTGCAATGTACACATACCTGGAATGCGCAGAACACTTGCTAATGGTCTGGAGGATGTTTATTTCTCCTCATTTCCAGCTAATGTATTTTTAGGATTCTTGTAAAGAAATTTACATGGGTAAGTAGTTGCTGTAAAGGGGTTCGGAAATCTTGAATAGGAGAGGTGTACTTGAGACCGTCTTGGAATGAAGTTTAATAACCTCTGCTTATAACTAATCTTCTGTCAGTTTCCTCCACATATTTTTAATATCCTTGATATTGAAATGATTTTTCAGACACTATCTTAAAATGCAACCTTTTACTGTCCATGCAACTGAGACAAAGATCCCATGGCACTTCTCATAAAAACATTTGCCTCAGTGTCATTGGGTGGAAAGTTTCCCTTCTCCTGCATAAACTCCAACCCCAAAGGTGAATGCATTTCAACAATGCTGTTAATATATTAATAGTACAGTACTTTAGGATCCTATGGGATGGAAGGCACTATAGAAATGTAAAATGTTGGATCCATAGCAACTGACTATGGTGTGTCTATAGATTGACTTTAGTGAGTATGTCTACATTGAAATGTAAGCCCAAGAGTTAGTGGAATTCAAGTTAGCAGACTTTGGGTGTGTTAACCTAGGAGGCTTGCGTGTCTCCACTCATTTGTAAACCCCAAGTTAGGAATTATTGAACTGTGGGTCCCAACCTGGGCCTCCAGTGTCTACACTGCATTATGTGTGCCCAAGTCTAGCCACCATATCCCAGACTTTCAGTACCCTCCCAGAATGTGGCCACTCTAGTCCTTTGTTCATGTTGCAGTGTGGGAAAAAATTTTGTCCAGAGGACAAGGAAAGTTGGTGTGTGTGAAAGTGTGGGATACTTGTGCCCTGGGAGTCTGCCAAGATTTCAGTGGGGCTGCATTTACACTGCAAAGCAATAGAGTTTGAACCTAAAGTTGTGGTTTGACTCAGGCTCAGGCCCTCCACCTCTGTGAGGCCTCAGGATCCTGGATTCGTACGTAGACAGAAGGGGCTTTAGGCTTGAGCCTGAGTTTGAACCCTGGGTTTGAACTGAAGTGTTGGCTTGTTCAGTGAAGTCAACAGCAAATAAATGTACATGAAACAAAGATTCTGTTTTCATGTTACTGTCTTTCATAATGAAGTCAAAATTGAGAATATATAAGACAGAAGCAGCATTGTTTGAGTGAGATTAGAAGTTTTCCATGATTTGTTAGTGTTTAGATTACTAGAATATGAATATTGGCTTCATATCTGGGTTTGTCTACACTGGCAATTTACGGCACTACAACTTTCTTACTATGGGGTGTGAAAAAACACCCCCCTGAGCGCAGCAAGTTTCAGCGCTGTAAAGCGCCAGTGTAGACAGTGCCCCAGCACTGGGAGCTACGCCCCTCATGGAGGTGGGGTTTTTTTAGAGCGCCAGGAGAGCTGTCTCCCAGTGCTCTGCCGCGACCACACAAGCCACGTTAAAGCGCTGCCACAGCAGTGCTTTAGCATTGCTTCTGTAGACTAGCCCTCGGAGAACAACGCTGAAGTACTGCATTCAAAAATTAGGTTTAAACAATTAACGGATTCTCTGTTCATTTTAAATGCTGCCAATGGGGGGGAGATTTCACAGATCTGAAGAATGTGAAAACAACTTGTGGAACAGTTTGCTATGGTGAATCCCCGTGTAATGAGTCTTTGAATAGACAGAGAAAGCAAAACACAAACCCTTTCAAAAGGCAGATAAGATTTGTCAAAAACATGCACTGCTTAATGTACTAAGATGGTTATTAATGAGATTTCTCCTGCACTCCTATTCGCGCTTCCCCCCACCCCCAAGCTATTGAAGCTCTTTGACACAGTGCCTTCAATGAGCTTGCAGGTTGCTGCTCGTGTTGGTTACTGCTGCCATCTACTGTCCTAACACAGCAATTGCTGAGTTAGGAGTGGTGTTAATTTTGTCCATTTCAGTGTATTTCACTTTCTAGGGCTCCCTTCTGCTACAAATTGTGTGTGATTCACAGAAATTACAAGACTGAGCAGAACCATGGTGATGGCCTATGAACAACTTGTAGTCTGGAGAGCTTGTTGTAGATGTTTGGGGTGGGGAGGGAAGTAGGCCTCTCCTAAAGGCAGTGGGGAAACTGGCACGTTTAGTCTTTCAAAAACTGTAAACAGATTTCATGTAGGATGTTGCCAGGGATTGGGATGTGTCCCTTGGCTTTTCATTTAATTCACGTGAGTTACACAATTGTACCTCTGCACGCTTGGTACAGTTCTGTTCAGGAGAAGGGTCTTTGGGATGAGAAGGATTAAAATGAAAGTTAAAAATAATTGGGAATATTCTTTTAACAACATTTTAAAAAGTAAAGAATAATGGTATCTTCTACAATTAGTTGTGAGTTTTGCCTAAGTGTTTGTACTGCATTCCTTATAGAGGGTGCTGGGTTACCAGCTGATCCTTGTCTTCATGCACTCTAATGGACTAGTTCAAGGGCTGCTTCTCTCCTCCCTGTATTTAAAAATAGAAATTGAGTGAGAATTACAATGATTAGCTTATATTTAAACATTAAGTTTGCTTACCTGCTTCTAATCCCAATAAATTAACCTTAAACTGCATTAAAACACCAGAGAGTGATTGATTGTAACTTGGGAATGGAAGGCTCAACATGTGAAGGTGGATGAGCTCTACAAACTAAGAGCGTTATGTGAAGAGAGGGCATTTGACTATGATTTAGTGGCAGTAGATTGAGTGCTTGCCTCAGTCTCTGGTTCACGTGGTCCAACACAAACTGTCTTGCGCATAGCATGTTGAGGCTAACTTGTTTTAGATGCAAAATGGTCTAACTATGCAAGCTGCAAATTTAAAAAGGGGAAAGCTATATATTGGGAATAACCACCTCACTTACAGGAATGTTTCCTGTGTTGTACTATAAAGCTTAGGAGAAATCCGGTAGGACATGTGGAAGATGACAATTACCATTTATATGGTCAAAAAGAATTCCAAAAATTATATTTAAGTGTCTTATGTGTTCACCCTCGTACTGTCCACTAGTATATGTGAATGTGTGTACAATGTAGTAAATGTGACATGCCACAAAGGCATAAAGGACACACAGCTATAAAACATCTGAATGTGGCATTGTTAACTTTGAAATGAGACTGCTTATTGCAAGTCATCAAAGCTTCAGAATTGGAATGACAATCAGCAGAAACAAGTAAAACTTGTTGATTTTTGTTTCAGTCAACAATGTGGGAATTTCATACAATTACCCTGAATATTTTCTTGATGTTCCAGACCTGGATAATGTAAGTGTGGCTATGTTTAACTTAACTCTTCTGCAGTTTTCTTACCTTAATAGTAAACTTGTATTAGATTTCTGTGCAGAATGGAATGCTTGTTAAATGGGGTAGCCTGGATGTAGTTATAAGAAATACAACTTCAAGGCTAACAGGCTTACGCACAAAAGATTGGGAAATTCAAAGAGATGATAAAAGCTTAGCCTTTTTTAGATACTTGCATATTTTTTGTTCTTCCAGATCAAAAAAATTGCACTTATCCATTTGCAATTACATGTAAAAAATGTAACTGAGCTACAGTTGCTATGGGATCCATATCTGAATTTCATGGCTATTGGGTATAATCTCAACTGAATGTTACTCTTTTTTGCACTCTTTTACTTGGTTTTTAAAAAAGTGAGTGAAGGCAGTGAAAGCGAGTGATCCAGGTGAAAAAATACAGAATATTTGCAGATGTTACACTTGTGTGGACATGAGTTTTTATAAGAGCTTTAAATACTGTTTTTCAAATTGCCAGGGTTCATACTTCAGTGAGTACTAAATTTGAACTTGGTAAACAAAACTGAAATGCAAAATTTCATGCTTCAAAATATACATATTTTTTTTAGAAATTTGTCCATTCTGTGTTCCATTCTCATAGTCTGATAACTCAAACAGATTAATGGACATATTCATTCTTTTGGGTTTACGGTTAAATAAACTTGAAAATCTTCAGTTCGTTGAAAGTGTTGTATCTTCATCTAATGACTAAAAAACTTGTCAGTAAGTGAATTAAAAGACTAAGCAATATATAGGCAAATGATAGCCATTTAAAAGTCTGTAATATATTAAAAGCAATTGTGATTTAATGTTGTTCAGTGGTCAGCGTGTCCAGGAAGCCAGAACTTACACAACTGGCAAGTGTACAAGTATGTGATAGTACACCGCTACCTCGATATAACGCCACCTGATATAACACGAGTTTGGATATAACGTGGTAAAGCAGTGCTCCGGGGGGGGGACGGGACTACGCACTCCGGTGGATCAAAGCAAGTTCAAATATAACACACTTTCACCTATAATGCTGTAAGATTTTTTGGCTCCCAAGGACAGCGTTATATCGAGGTAGAGGTGTATAAGGAAGTGTGTCACAACTGTGATATATATATATATACATGTATGGTTCACATTAATAGAATTCATAAACAGGGAAAAATAATCCAGTAAAACAGTTGCGGTACTAGTCCACTCATTTTTTATTCTTCTAAGTTGTTTCTTTAACACTGGAAGCAATTGCAGATTTTCTTAACCATAATTTTTCCTACCCTATTACTGCCTCTCTGCATCCTCTTCTATTGAAGCAGGTGTGAATAGGTATTGACCACAGGAAAGTAGTCTTCAGAGCACATAATCTGAAATGAGGATAAATGTTAGTTCACAATCCAGAATGCCAAATTATCCCACTTACCTTTTTAATTTAAATCAGGTGCTCACTCTATATTACATAGGTAATTAAGCAGACTTACCGTATACAACTAAATATACTGCCTGCATGTTTGTGGTGAGATCTCTTTCAATATCTAAGTGACTGACAGCCTAGACCCCGGTCAATCTGGGTGTACACCTGATTCTGACAGAGATAAGGGGTAGGGAGGTTGCTAGATTTCCTGCTTGAGACAGAGTTTTTGCTGTAGTGCATGTGGCTTTTTTTAAATTATGACACTTAGAGCCCTGGACAGTGTGTTAATATTTATCAAAATAATTTTTTCTATAAATCTGCTTTTTTTCCTGCAGACAATCAATACAATGATAAACATTAACATCATGTCTGTTTGCAAGGTAAGTGCCCTCTTACTCATATTTGCACTTAAAACTCTTAACTATTCTAAAACAATAAACAACGTTGATTCACCTGCTACCAGTAAATTGCTTTCACTTCCTTTGAGCTATGCAGTTTCTCTCCTCCTTTTAATCTCTCAAGAATTGCTACGTTTAGTTTGTGCTCTCCTACCTGCTCACCAGACTGTCTTCCAATTATGTTGCATAGAAGACAACTTAATATAAATGATACACAAATGTCGCTATAAAAGAGTAAGATGTGTACTTAAAACACAGCCTCATGATCTTTCACATTCATAATCCTGTCTTTCTCATGTCCTTTCACTTATCTCTCATCCCTTGCTGTCCTAGACTGTAATCTTCTCTGGACAGAGAAGTCCTTCATTTTTTTTATAAGGTTCCATGTGCACTTATGGCACAACAGTTAAATATTGTATTCACTGTGTGAAATAAACAAGTAGGAAACTACTTGCTGTTATGGATTATTGTACAAGGAGTCTGTTAACTTTTGGAATGCCATTTTTGAAATTATTTCTCTCCCCTTCAATAGTATCTTGAAATTTTTTGATAGTTCAGTTACTTTTTTTAAATTTGGAGGAAATCAATCTGATTTCAGCCTTAAGTGCAAGAGCATAAATGTTTTCTTGTTTGTTAAAACCAAGTCTGTGGTATGGGACAGTGAGTAAGAGAAGAGGATGTGACTTTTTTCTTTACCCAGGGTATGCTAAATATATCAGACTTTTAATAGAGGGAGATGGAGTTACCACCAGCTTCTCTATTGCTTAGGAAATACATGTTGGTAAGTTGAGGAAGCATGCTGGAAGAAATATGTTGCTACTCACCACTAAGATCCAATTTTGCTTTTATGCATATAGGATGGAGGAAAACTTGCAGCTCTTCTGACAGCTAAGGGTTAACTTTGTCTCCTGTTGAAACCAAAACATCGGGTGAATTTAGTTTGAGTTGTGGCTGCATGGATAGGATTTACCCGTGTAAATGAGAGTTTTGGTTCTTTTAACACATTGAAATTCATCTAGCATGCTGCCAAGGGGTTTAGTCTGAAGTTGTCTGATTTCTATCCAAAAAGATACAGAAGCTGGAAAAGAACAAAACAATACTTCTGTAAGAATTCCCTTCTCTACAACGCTTCAGTGTGCTACTTGTTCCAAAGCTAGAAGTTGCTTAATTTACCATAGTTGTAGTTACTCCAGCAACTGCCTTTTCCCCCTAGCCTGACTGGTATTGTACCTGTAGTTTTGCACATCTTTGTCCCCAGCACGCACCACCATTCTTCTGTCAGATGGGCTGGATCATGGCCCACAGTGACTTGTTGCTCTCCTGCAAGATTTCCATTTGTGAGAAGCCGATTCTGATCGACACTTTATTTAGGAAAGATTTTCAACAAAGGTCACTCAGCTGAGCTAATATACAGAATTAATGCCTACAACACATGCATGTAAAACTTTGTGTAAAGTATCCAGGGACCTCTCAGCTAGAGCTAAAATATAGCAGGGGTAAGGGACAGGGGGACTTCAGTTTCTCCTGATGTGTGACATCCTCGCTATACCAGAAGAGGGAGCCCACTATTCAGCGATTGAAGACTTGGGGACTGCTCTAGTTTGTTCAACAGTTCAGATTTTCCTATATTTTAGCAGCCGTTCTCTGCAGTTGTAATTAATATTTTCTCTTTCCCTAAAGCCCTGCCTCTGACCTGGTGCGAGACATCAGATAAATCATTTTACCTTTTTAAACTTCACTTTCCTGGTCTATAAAATGAGGATGACACTTAGCCCTCGTTTTGTAAAGTGCCTTGAGATGTATAGATAAGTGCTATGTAAGAGGTAAATTCTATTACTATGAATAGTAAAGACTAGTTCTTGGCTTCCCTCGACATACCCTATGTCTGTATTAAGAAGAGAATGGTATAAAGCTCACACTAAAGTAGTCTTTACATTTTCCCTTGCATTAATGTGTGTGGGGTACCAGTTAGCTTTAACTTGATGGGTCTTAGGGTCGTCAGCTGGAAATAATACTTAGCACTTCAGTAGTTCTTTCCATCATTATAACATCAATTTATATAAAGGAGTGTTCAGGGAGTTAATTATACCCATTTTAGCAATGAGACTGAGTTGGGCTGGTCAATGCCACAAAAGGAGTCAGTTCAGATCTAGGATGAGAAATTAGCTGTTCCTCTCTTCCAGTCCAACTCTGTGTCTCCATGCATATACAATCTTAAAAATCAATGGTGGAAAGAAAACAGATAATATTCCCTCTGGGGCAAGGATGATATCTTGCTTCGTTTGGAAAGCATGTAGCTCACTTAAAATTTTACTGTAATATTTAAAAATATATAGGTATCAGTGTGTCAAGCTGGGAAGAAGGTGTCTGTTGGCATTAAGAGTACACTCGTAACACCTTAGTGAAGAGCAGAAAGAGAGCAGATTATATTAGAAATTCTGAATAAAAGTTAGGACAGGAAAATGATATAAAACAGAATTAGAGGGAATAGACACATAGGCAGACAATAATCCAAAATACAGATGGGATGTCAGATCTTGCCATTCTCCTGAGCTAATAGATATTAGAAGGGTCAGATGCTGATGGGAGGAGTCGACATTTTCAGCAGGTCTAGAAACCAGAGTGAGAAACCTTTGGAACAAGAATGACATCCCCATCATGTTGTAAATTCATGTTTAAAATAGCCCAGGGCAGCCAAAGACTGCATGCTTGTGTGTGTGTGTGTGTGTGTGTGTGTGTGTGTGTGTGTGTGTGTGTGTGTGTGTAAAATATTATGTTACAGAGAAGAGGCAATGGTCCTTCTTTGGCTCTGGTGGACCACATTTAGGAAATTGCGTTTGGTTGGGTGCACCATGTTACCAGAAAGATGCTGATAAATTGAACGTAATCCAGAGGAGAGCAACAAAAAGTTCAGATGCCAGAGCAATTAACGTACGAAGAAAGATCAAGAGCTACATATGTAATATTTTGGCTAGGATTATTAATGTATGACATAATTTATTACTGATATTTGTAAGTAAACAAATATTTAAAGTTGTAAACACCAAAAAGGGGGAGAGTAAATACATTGCAGAAGATAGAAAAATTCTATTAAAAATGGCTATTAGAACTTTAAACACAGGAAACAGACCAGGAGAGAAGGGTAGCAGTAGCAGAGAGATGTTTTCTGTCAGTATTGAAGCAAGCATTTAAGACCTTCTTCCAGCTTCAGATATATTCTGTCCAAAATTAGGACATTCTGTAGTTCCATGACTTTTGATAGCTCTGAGGGGTATTGACAAATATGAGTCCTACTGATTTTTTTGAGAGTTGAACAGTGTATCTCATCAATTGAGCAATCTCGTTACATCTGATCACATCGGATCAAAACATCTTTCTCAGTTCAGTCTGGGATCTTTCCACTTTCAGCTCGCCCTCAAAAAGCTTGAGTTCTTGAATGGGGAAACTTTTGTCCTGCTAGATCCTAGAAACAAGTTCTGCTCAAAAGACAAATCAATTGGATGGAAGAAGCTTGAAACATGATGTGTTTCAGTCATAGTGTCTGCCTTCATATGCACTGTCTCTGTGTCACAGACCTTCCCTTATACTTGAATTGGTGACAGTTTTGTCCAACCTGGAGTAGGAGAATTATCAAAGGATTTTTGCATATAAAACTCCACATTTAAAAGGCTTTCATTTTAGACACATTTCACTGAATTGCTTGTAAAAGTTAATTCTCGTGAAGCATAGATATAATTCCCATTCCATTTTAAAGGGAATTGTCCACATGTTGAAGGGGCATAGACACTGTCCTAGTGTTTTTCAACCTTTTTGATACCCAGGATTGGCTTGCTGCCTTCCTAAACTGTGTCAGGGAGATCTTAGGGACTGGCGCTGGTCCATGGATGAGTTTACATACTACAGTCTGTGGTATGGATTGTGTATGGACAGTAACAGTCTGGGAATGTGTAAGGGAGGTGTAATTTGATTCGTAAAAATCTACAGAATCATAATTTCAGTGGTGTGCCCCTGGGTGGCATGGCAAAGGGGACTCACTCCCCCCACCTCCCTATCCCTCCCGTATACCATAGCTTCCAGTTCCAAGTCCTCCAGTTGGTGGAAATTTTGATAATACAGTGTTGTCAGAAAGGGTCAAGTTGGTTATCATTCAAAACCTTTTCTTTTATGAACACAAGGTACCAACTCTTGAACAATTACACCTCTACCTCGATATAACACTGTCCTCGGGAGCCAAAAAATCTTACCGTGTTATAGGTGAAACCGCGTTATATCGAACTTGCTTTGATACACCAGAGTGCGCAGCCCCACCCTTCCGGAGCACTGCTTTACTGCGTTATATCCAAATTCGTGTTATATCGGGTCACGTTATATATCTACATACACCTCTACCCCGATATAAGAAAATTTTTAAAAATCAGCTTTGTTTAATTATACTTTAACACAGGCATATCAAACATGCAGGCCTCATAAGGTTAAATTGTGACTCTTGACAGACTACTTTTAGCAGTTAATGCTCAGAAGAAGATTAATTTTCTTGATTTTTTTTTACTGTTACAGATTATTATAAATGGAAGGAATGCTTCAAGTTATTTGCCATAATCGGCAAAAAGGAAGCAGTTCAGTGGTACCGATAATCAGCTTTGTTTATTATGTCCAAAGAGTTGTCATGAGGAATGGTTAAGACATTAACATCCAGCATTAAATTACTAGAATCCATAACATACATTATGTAATGTAATTACATGTTGTCTTTGAAAAGCATACTGATACGTTTGAAGACATTTCCCAGAAAACGCAGGACTTGCAAGACCAGTTCCACACGCCCAGTGTGCATTCCACTCTCAGTGACGTCTTGCACACAATGGAGAGCTGCAATAAGGAAAGCTGGACATGCACAAGTCCATGGGGCCAGATGCAATGCATCGGAGGGAGTTGGCTGATGTGATTGCAGAGCCATTGGCCATTATCTTTGAAAACTCGTGGCGATCAGGGGAGGTCCCAGACGATTGGAAAAAGGCAAATATAGTTCCCGTATTTAAAGAGGGAAAATCGGGGGAACTACAGACCGGTCAGCCTCACCTCAGTCCCTGGAAAAATCATGGAGTGGGTCCTCAAGGAATCCATTTTGAAGCACTTGGAGGAGAGGAAGATGATCAGGAACAGTCAACATGGATTCACCAAGGGCAAGTTATGCCTGACCAATCTGATTGCCTTCTATGATGAGAACTGGCTCTGTGGATATGGGCAAAGCGGTGGCATGATATACCTTGACTTTAGCAAAGCTTTTGATACGGTCTCCCACAGTATTCTTGCCAGCAAGTTAAAGAAGTATAGATTGGATGAATGATAAGGTGGGTAGAAAGCTGGCCAGCTTGTCGGACTCAATGGGTAGGGATCAATGGCTTGATGTCTAGTTGGCAGCCGGTATCAAGCGGAGTGTCCCAAGGGTCGGTCCTGGGGCTGGTTTTGTTCAACATTGTCATTAATGATCTGGATGATGGGATGGTTTGTACCCTCAGTAAGTTCGCGGATGACACTAAGCTGGCAAGAGAGGTAGATATGCTGGAGGGTAGGATCCAGACTGACCTAGACAAATTGAAGGATTGGGCCAAAAGAAGTCTGATGAGGTTCAACAAGGACAAGTGCAGAGTCCTGCACTTAAGACGGAAGAATCGCATGCACTGCTACAGGCTGGGGACCAACTGGATAAGCGGCAGTTCTGCAGAAAAGGACCTGGGGATTGCAGTGGACAAGAAGCTGGATATGAGTTAACAGTGTGCCCTTGTTGCCAAGAAGGCAAATGGCATATTGGGCTGCATTAGTATCCTTCAATTTGCATTAGTAGAGGCTTTGCCAGCAGATCAAGGGAAGTGATTATTCTCTTCTATTTGGCACTGCTGTGGTCACATCTGGAGTATTGCATCTAGTTTGGGGCTCCCACTACATAAAGGATGTGGACAAATTGGAGGGATCTAGCAGAGGGCAATGAAAATGATTAAGGGTCTGGGGAACGTGATTTATGAGGCGAGGCTGAGGGAACTCAGCTTATTTAATCTGCAGAAAAGAAGCATGAGGGGGAATTTGATAGCAGCCTTCAACTACCTGAAGGGGGGTTTCCAAGAGGTTCCAAAGAGGATGGAGCTAGGCTGTTCTCAGTGGTGGCAGATGACAGAACAAGGAGCAATGGTCTCAAGTTGAAGTGGGGGATGTCTAGGTTGGATATTAGGAAAAACTGTTTCACTAGGAGGGTGGTGAAGCCCTGGAATGGATTACTTAGGGAGGTAGTGGAATCTCCATCCATAGAGGTTAAGGCCCGGCTCGACAAAGCCCTGGCTGGGATGATTTAGTTGGGTTTGGTCCTGCTTTGAGCAGGGGGTTGGACTAGATGACCTCCTGAGGTATCTTCCAACCCTAATCTTCTATGCTTCTATGAATATCACAGAATGGATCAAATAATTTGATGAGGTTGAATCAGTGACAAAGCCAACTTTTGGGATGGTCCAGTGATACATGAAGATGGTAGAGTCTTTGCTCTTTATTCAGTTTTTCAGGACTGCAAATTGGAATTTGCACCTTGCTGCATTGGAAGACTTGGTTAAATCTAAAGCAAAAAAGTATTTAACGAACTATTCTGCAACGACTGTCTGGTACCTCGCTGAAATAAGAGGCGTAGGAAAGTCTGACCCCTGACATATGGGAGAAATTTCAAAAAGGAAATTGGGTTTTGAAAGGTCACAAGTCTCTGCTGTGCATTTGGTTTAGACAAAGCTCTAGAACCCAAAAACAGAGCAATGAAAGTCGTTGGGGAGGAAGGTTGGGTGGGCATAACACAACATCCAAGTGCTCTTTCCTGGGTTTTCCTGACAACCCCAGAAGTCCATTGAATTTTGAATGAAATAATCATGGCTGGGATGACTTCCCCAGAAATAACCAAGCATTAGCTAGATTTGTTAGGTGGTGATAAATGCCAAGTAGGGGCAAATTTAAAGGTAGAGAATGAGTTTACTTGCACTGACAATCCATTCATGTATGATGGACCAGAGCTCATTAATATTATGATGAAAGCAGTCTTCAGTGATGAGATAGCTAAAGATGTCAGTCAAATGGATACTTTGGGTCATGACTCGTATAAAGCCTTCAAACCCCAAAGAATTATCCAAGACACCATCCATCTATGGGCTCCAATCAAGAAGAACAGACTAAAGCTGTTCTCAAATGCAAAAGAAAAAAAGTCAGTCGTGGTGGCAGGTGCTGTTACAGAGCTAACTGCAGGCAGATCATTGTTTGTGTGTCTCCTGGTCATTGTCCAGATCTCTGCATGATATTGATCTGTGAGAGACTTTGGGGGAAAATATGAGTTCTCCATGGTATCATGATCAATGTTTGAATGCAACGGAACAATGCATATGTACCAAGCAAAAAGCATCTTGCGTGGTCTTTCTAAGCCAGCACCAAGTGACAATGTAACTGGTACCTTATGCCACAGAGGCCTTTCAGAGTAGCAATCATAGATGGTATGGTTGAGGAACAATCTCTCGACAAACCAGAAACTGTTAATACCTGCCAAGATTTGGCTGAATGCTTCCTTATGAGGCTATAGAGAAAATGGTGGACTGATGATAAAATCCACCTGAGGATTGATAATATTCAGAGATATCAGTTAAAAATATTAACAGAAAGAAGAGATTCCATGGTATTGCACTTGTCCAGTACAAAATCATTGACTCCACAGACATCTCTGTTGGTGTCACTAGGCATAAATCTAGGTAACTCGGGAGGATGGCTTTGGGCCTATGTGATCCAAAGTACCTTTTATGTAAAGTGCTTTTGTTAGCCTTACTAAACTTTTGTAACCTCTTGTGTTATGTGCTAATTACTGGCAGCGTCAAGGCTGCTTGATACTAAATGTAGCCAATACTAAATAAAATAGGCGGAAAGCAGGTGCTGTAATTAAAGTTATATGCATGAGAACGTAGCCCCCACGGTGGAAAAGTACAGATAACTGATCACAGAAAAGTTGCTAACGAGCTAAGGTGGTTTTTGCCAAGTATGACTTAACTGCTTCATGTAATTGCTATTGCAAAGTGTATTTGCTGCATGGGAATGAAAGGTGGGGAAAGAGGAGGAGTGTGGGGGTAATAAAAATGCTTAGCTAAAGTTATGTATAAAAAAAAAACCGCTTGTATCGGTGTGCAAAATTTAAAATTGCTATGTCTCCCTTGCACCTTATCTGGGCTCAAATAAACCTGGTTTTTGCTTCTCCACCTTGGTGTGTTTATTGAAAGCAAAGCACACCGGGCAACAAACCACTGTTGCTGTCGCCTCGGGCCTCTGTGCCGGCAACATCTCCAATGTCACAATGAGGAAGCTGCTGTCTTATACTCGCACAAAAGATGAGTTAACTTCATAGCTTGCAGGAAAAATGCTCCAGCATGCGAAGACATGCTCTAAAATTTTTGTTGTTATATGCCGTAATGAAACTGTTGCCTTGCACTGCTCAGTGGAGTTTCTTCATAGTTCCCGTGAGGAGGTTGACACTAAATTTATCTTGTATGCCATTAGAGAGGTGCTGTTAAACTCCAGATTTTTGCACAAGACACAGATGTTCTAGTGCTCTGTGAGATGCTACCCAAGTTTTCCACAAGATTCTTTTTTTGTGCCTGCTGCTGGGGAACAGAATCTCTATATATCCCTCAGAGATGTGTTCCTATCACTCGGACTATTAAAAGCCACCCCACTGCTGGATTTCCACACCCTTTGAGGATGTGATGCTACTGGAAGGTTGCCTGTAAAAGACCAATTTTTCTTATCGGAATTCATTTGATTCAGTCTCTGAAGAGACTTCTTGCTCTGAAGGTGAGATAGTCACTGATGAGGTCACAAATGCACTGGAGGCTTTCATATGCTGAGTTTACCATTTGAAGACTAACATTATGACACTTGCAGAGTTGTGTTGGTGGATGTCTCCCAAGAAGCGGATGAATGGAGAAAAATTGCTACTGACAAGGGGTGCATTTATACTTGCTATCAAGAGGGAAAATTATCAAGTAGTGGACTGGCTCTGAGATAATAGAATGCATCCAAAACTACTCTTCCTTATTTGTCATGGGTGGGTTTTGGAGGATGGATTGATCTCACCAGTTGTGTGAAATACTACATGCTTCTGAATCAACCCTTCAGCTAATCAAATGTTTGTGTGCAAAGACCCAGATGCTCATCACCGTGCAAATGTCTGGCCAGCAGCCTGCCTTGTACAGAGATGCATGAGTGCAGCCTGCATGAGGATCAGTGTGACAATGTATCTATTGGGGCCGTACATGGAGAGGACACTTATGATGACTGAATAAATGTTTTCTGTCCGTGTCAAGGCTGACTTCCCTAGGATGACCAAATATCAATGGCTCTTATGTAAGCCGTGCATCTTTGTTACAGTAATATTAAAAAACGTTGTTTTTTAAACACTTTCTCAAATACCTATCTAAATAATTGTTCTAGGTTTGTCATGTTTGGTTCTATTGTGTTTGTGGGAGAAAGGACTTTTGAATGATACTGAATTTGATCTATTTCCAACAACATTATATTATCCAAATTTCCACCAACTGGAGGACCTGGAGCTGGGAGCATAGGGTGCAGTGAGTTGTGTCTCCCCGCTACACCACAAAGGGTGACACCATTTAAATTAGGATTCTATACACTTTTACTAATCGAATGACACTGCCCTTACCATTCTGTCATTAACTTGCCCATGGAATGAGATTTACAAACTATAAACTGTTCCTCTGGTTTGACCCAATGGTCTTGCTGCTTCATCTCACTGAAGAGCATTTGAACTATAAACTACATTCTAGTGGCAAACACTTCTTTCTTTGTTTTCTGAAAATAAAGGAGATGTACAACATCTTACACCACAGGGAACTATTTCAGTAGTCTCTTCAGAAACTTATATTACTACTGGCTTATTGTAACTTTGTCCCAGACCTGTGTATGTGAAATCCAAGAAAAAGCTATCTTAACTGTAGGAGAATATAAAATTATTTTGTGAGTGCTCTAGCTTCATCCTTCTGATTACACACTAAAGAGATGGGTAAACTCCTTAAATTCCAGAGCAGCACTTGTCTTGAAAGCTAGGAGAATGAGTTCTAGCCCAGCAGCAGTTTCCCCATATTTAACGTGACTGTTTGTCTCTCTAGATGCAGAATTCTAGTATTAGAAGCAATATGGCCACAGCAACATAAACCTTGTACATTTTAACATTTGTGTGCACCATAGTTTAACTTTTACACTAACGTTCCCTACTGTTTATTTTAACGAATGAGAAGATTTTAAGTGGAAGGTTTTCTAAACTTTGAGACTGATTTCCCTGAACAAACTAGGACCCTTTCCTAAACAATGCTCCCGGACAACTGCTCCATGTCAATGGTAAGTATTTATCTTCTAGGTGGGGAGGGAATACAACTTTAAATGATAATTTAGAGGGGGAGAACTGGATATTTCTGGTGAATTACCACTGGAGAGTCATTAAAGTGGCAGTTAAGCTTCATGCTGGTGCTATTCTTAATGAATAGAAGCATTAAATTTAGTGCCTATTTTAAAACATAAAACAAAGGTAACTTGCTTATTACATAGTTGCATATTCCAATTGTTTTTTTCTGAAACAACTAGACTAGGAGCTGCAATTTCCCTGGATTTGAAAATAAATTGGCATGGTTCTGTAGTTCAGTATCTTTGCACTGGAATGTTGAATTGGTGGTAGAATGTGAGGCATGCTGCTTATGTACTTCAAGAGACTGTATTAGTGTTTACATTCACTCCAATCTGCAGTGACAATTTTTGTGTATCAGGTGATAACTGGCTTGACAATAAATGAATAAAGGTCCTCCAGTGAATTGTAATGTTAAGGGAATCAGGTATTGGGGGGGGGGTGTTTGTGTACGTACACACATAAGCCCCGTGATGGTAGTGTTGAGAGATTTCCAAACACATGAGAAACCATCAGTGCACAGGCAATGACGCACCCTTTAGTGGTGTACCAAAACATGTAAAACTTTAAAAATTGGAAACTTTCTGCAGCAAAAAGGCTGTCCTGAACACTCCCTTTATGGAAATATTAGGAATTGTCCATACTACCTAAAATGAAAAACATGTTTCATTTAATGTGTTAGCACTTTATATACAGGCAATTGCCAGTGCCTGACCACTTGGCCTGAAGTTACTGTCATTTTAGAGAGGAAGGCAAGAGCAGTAGTGGCATCCCAGTGGAAACCAGCAGTTTATCCATAAAATCACTATCTGAATGAAAAATCACAAGTTCTCTCAGTAACCACCAATAGGAGAGAGACTGCAAGGATGATGAGGGCTTTCTATAAATCATGACACATTTCTGGTATCCTATTGCCTCTTTATCAGTTTAACTTTTTGGCATTCTTTCCTCTAAGATCTGATGTCGTGTCCCCACTGCATTCTAATCCATAGATACTAGATCTTTTGCAGGTTTTAAAGTTATTAAAAACAAAATACCCTGTTCCTCAACTGGTTATCTATAAATAGCCAGTCACTAATAATGAATTGCTGTCTGATTTCCATATTGGGTGCCCGTATCCTGTCCCTAAACTTGTGCCATAACTGTCACTGGTTTTATAGTCTCTTAATTTGTGTAATTTAAGCACTGAATAGATACAGTTACATGTTTTTCAGGACTGGGTTTGTAATGTCACTGTTAACCAGCAGTGATGTAACATTCACTATGTAATGTATCTGACTGTCTTTAGTCACCCTATCTCATTCGTGAACAGTAATGAATAAGAAAGGCTTGATCATTTTAATATTGAGGAAAGAATTACTGTTTGTACTAATGCTGCACATACAGGGGCATGGGAAAGTTAATTATACATGCCTAAACATAAGATTTTCTTTGAGTGCTGGTAGCTATGTATATTCCGCATATGGGTTAGTTTGTCTTAATATAGTTAGTACAATTTTGTTTCTCCCTGAGATGGACTATGCAAAGAGTCCCAGGGTTTAAAGTGGGTATTCACCCACGAAAGCTCATGCTGCAAAACGTCTGTTAGTCTAAAAGGCGCCACAGGATTCTTTGCTGCTTCTACAGAACCAGACTAACACGGCTACCCCTCTGATACTTGACAGGGTTTAAAAACCTCTCCCGGCCCCACTCCTTATCTGTGAGTGACAAGCACCAATGTTGCTTTTATTGTCTGGGGGAGGCATGTATCTCAGCTAAGTTCGGCATTTGCTGCTAGTTTGCCCCATGAACCCACTAAGCACAAGAGCTCTGGCTGAGGAAACATCTTGTGGAGAAGGCTATGAGACCTCAGTCAGACCCAGCCAGGGAGACCCCTCCACCGTACATGGGCCTCTACCAGTGAGCAGTGCCCCTCCAAGCACAAGCTCAGGAGCCAAGCCAAAGCTGCTAAACCCAAGGAGTCATGAACCAGGGCTTCTCATGAAGGCTAGGGGTACTCTCATAAGCATAAGGACTAATCTCCTTCCAAGTCTGTTTAAAAAAGGAGGGATCCCTCCCTGACTCCATCCAAGTTGGGTGAGTCCTCACATGCAGGTCCTAAGGACTTAATGGCCTACTTTAAAAACCTGCTATCGTGAGGGCAAGGTGTGAAGGAGAATGTATCTGCTGATACCGATGTCAGCTCCACTTAATAAGCCTAAAGATCAGCATCTACTAACACCATGTAAGAGCTCACTATCAGACTCTTCAGTGGTACCCACCCATCAAGATAATACTTAGTCCTGCCATGAGTGCAGGGGACTGAACTAGATGACCTCTCAAGGCCTGTTCCAGTCTTACAATTCTGTGATTCTATCTCCATAAGGACCTACTGTTCACGATGACTACCAATGCACCATACCCTTGGTACTGACTACTAGAATGCACAGAACTTTGAGATTCACTGAAACCTACACCTCACCAGCATATATCTTCACCCTTCCTTATCCTCAGTCCCTTCTTCTTTTAGGTCCAGAGATATTCTGACACCTGTTCTCCTTCTTGGTCCAGAGGCAGGAACTTTTGCCCACTGATACTGACTGCTTTGCCGGTTGAGCAGAAACTGGCCTTTTCTTTGAAGGAGTTGGAAGATCCAGATGATTCTTCACTCCCCCATAAGGAGATGAGTTTGGACAGAGAGTCAAGGAGATCTGGGGTCTATTTGTCACACAAATATGACTGCCATATGACCTGATGCTGTGGGCTCCCCCTCAACCAGTCAAGCCTTCATATTGGCCCTACTGGCGCCCATGGTATTCCTACATTAGACATTCCAGATCCATCCATAAGTCCTATGGTATCTCTTCTACATGACATCTACCCGTTCCACTGGAGTAGGTGGGAGAGGAGTTTGATCCAGAGATACCGATGGATGTTTCATCATCCTCACCAGATAAGGCAATTCCCCATCTTCACCTTCCCTGTCTGGCGACCACAGGCAATATCAGAGTGGCGAGGTGGTCCTCCAGATTCCACTAGAGAATTCTAAGCATCATCTCCTTGAGATTTTGCAACCTTCTGATCCCAATAGGGTGGCCCTTCCAGTAAACGAGGCCATCATGGAACCATCTAGGGTAGTCTGGTACACTCTGGACTCCTGTGCCCCCACCCTAAAAAGGGCTGATAGGTGCGATTTTGTATCAGCCAAAGCAGCACAGTTTCTTTTCACACACCCAGCACCCAACTCCCTAGTGGTGCAAGCAGCCACTGAAAGGTCTAGGTTACAGCATCCCAAGGCAACAACGACTTGATCTCCTAGGGAGGAAGGCATTTTCGTCTACAAGTCTTCAGTTCTGTATTGCTAACTAGCAAGTTTTATTAGCAAAATAGCATTTCAACAATTACTTGAAAAATGTTGACTTCAAGGACAAACTCCATCAAGAGGACAGGGCCCAATTCCAGGCTCTCATTGAGGAAGGCAAACTGGTGGCCAGAGTGGATGCCACTGACATTATGTCTAGAGAGACAGCCACAGGAGTGGTCATGAGGCATGAATCTTGGCTGCACATCTCAGGGTTCCCCTCAACATACCATAAAGGACTTACCTTTCAATGGGTCTAATTTATTTAACAAGAAGACTGATGTCTCTAGGCTCATTGAAGGACTCTAGGACAGCCCTTCACTATGTGGGCACTTACAGCCTGGCCTCGAAGAGAAAAACCATAAACAGGTGTATTAGCCAAGACCACCTCCCCAACTGTTCTACCCCCAGTGCTCATTTGAACCACCACACAAACATTAGAGGGTACAAAGGCCTACTATACAGTTATTTTTACCACATCTGTAACTACTTAACCCAATGCACCATCCAGGGGTTATTTTTGATGGCGCAATTGAGAACTGCTTAACCCTATTGATGCCATCTACTACGCCCCCCCCCTCCAACCTTTGGTGGCTGCTTCACCCTCTTTGCCCACAATTGGAGGATCATCACAACAGACAAAGTGGGTACTAGTAATCATCCACTGCAGCTACTCTGTAGAGTTCCTTCCCCACACTTCCAGCTCCTCAGGGACCAGTATCATGAGCAGATTCTCTGTCAAGAGGCAGATTCTCTTGTGCAGTGAAGGCTGTAGAATAAGTGCCACCTCAGTAACAAGGCAGTTGTTCATATTTCATAGTCTCCAAGAAAAATAGAGGATGGAGACTCATTCTTGATCCTCAGCAATTAAACATTTTTATTCACAAGTCAGAATTCCAAATTGTTATGCTGGCATCAATAATCCCCTCCATAAAGGAGGGAATGCTATTCACAGCTCTTGGCATGAAAGACACATACTTTCATACAAGGATTCATCCATTCCAGATTTCTGATGGGACAAAAACATCACTGTTCAGAGTACTCCCGGTCGGGTTAGCAACAGCACCAAGGGTCTTCATGAAGGTCATCTCAATGTTGGTGGGCCAAATGAGACATTGCAACTACACAGTCTTTCCGTATCTAGTTGACTGGCTCATAATGGGTTACTCCATTCAGAAGGTACATTTGATGACTGTTCTTGCTCCATCTTCTGGCAGCCTTGAGAATCTGTGTCAACAAAGAAAAGTCCACTTTAATTCCAACTCGAACTATAGACTTTATAGGAGTGACTGTAGATTCAATCTCAGCATGGGCCTACCTCCCTATGGAAATATTCCAAGCCATGAACAATGTGATAAGAAAGTTACTTCTCAGACCATGAATCTTTGTCAAGGACTGCCTTTCTCTAATAGGCTACATGGCATCATACACTTATGTAATACCATTCACCAGTCTTCACTTACATTGCCTACAGGCCTGGCTCTGGTCCATCTACTGTCCAGACAGAGACCACATAAACACTAGAGTAAGAATTCCCATCTTCTCTTGTCTGGTGGTTGAACCTGGAACAAGCACATGTGGGAGTTCCTTTCATCACACCCATACCTGATGTGACCTTGTCCGACATAAGACTTATTGGCCAGGAATCCCACCTGGAAAACCATGCCCCCCAATGTGCATGAACTTCTTATGAGACCAGGATGCATATCAACCTACTGGAACTTAGAAAGCAGTCCATCTAGCCTGTAATGCATTCCTTTCACTTATTATTTGGATACGACGAGATGAAATATCAGACAACATGACACTCACATAAACAAGGTGGAGCAAAATCTCTTCCTCTCTGCCTAGAAGAAGTCAATTTATGGAATTGATATGTCAAATCACATAACTCTCTTAGCTACATATCTACCAGGTGCACGGGATTGTTTATTGAATATGCTCAGCAGGCGCTTCTCCTATTCATGAAGGATAAGTCCATCAATGGCTAGTCTCTGCTTGATAGAAGCTGGAAATGGGTGATGGGAGATGGATCACTTGATGATTACCTGTTCTGTTCATTCCCTCTGAAGCACCTGGCATTGGCCACTGTCAGAAGACAAGATACTGGGCTAGATTGACCTTTGGTCTCACCCAGTATGGCCGTTCTTATGTTCTTAAGTGGGAGATAACACAATTCCATCCTGAACAAGATCCTCACATGGTGAGGAACACCATCCTGGAATCTGTTTGGATCCCAGACAAACAAGTTTATTCTATACTGCCCTAGGGCTGCTCTGAACTGCAGTTCCAGGGGCAAATGCTCTTCTATTATCCTGGACAGGTCATCTCAGATATGTTTTTACTCCCATCTCTCCGCCACCACAAGTTCTGTGGAAGATTCGCTCTGACACAGCTTGGCATTCTCATAGCACCCAACTGATGACTCAGTTCTGGTTTCTGGACCTGCTAAAAATGTCGACTTCTCCCATCAGCATCTGACCCTTCCAGTATCTATTAGCTCAGGAGAATGGCAAGATCTGACATCCCAACCCAGGCTTCTTTCATGTCGTGGCCTGGTGTTTGTATGAGCATCGGATCTTAGAACATTCATGCTCAGAAACCATTCAGTCTGTTCAGACTATCTCCTGTCCATAAAAACATCAGGGTTTTTCATTAGTTCCCTGTAGGCCCATCTAGCAGCAGTCAGTACCTTCTGTCCTCCAGTAGAGGGACACTCCATTTTTACTCACCTAACAATAACTAGATTCCTGAAAGTCCTACCTAGGACCTTCCCACCGGTGGTGAAACCTGAACCACAATGGGACCTCAACCTCATACAGTAAGTACTTACCACACCACCACTTGAACCACCGGCTCCATAGTCTATGTCCCATCTTTACATGAATGTAGCCTTTTTAGTTGCCATCACATTGACCAGAAGGATCAGTGAAGTGGGAGCACTCCTGGTAGACATGCTGTACACCATTTTTCATAAGGAGGTTTCCCTGCACCTTCACCTGAAATTCATCCCTAAAGTAATTTGAATTTACCGGGATTCTTCCCAAAAACCTCATGCTTCCTGTTAGAGTAGACTTCACTCTTTCAACATCAGACAAGGTCTGACGTTATACCTGCAAAGGACAACGTGGATTAGAAAATCACCAAGGCAATTTGTTGCTACAATGGAATGATGGCAAGGCTAGGCATTATCTGCTCAGAGACTAAGTGTATCTCTGGCTGCATCATTTTGATATCAAGTGGTGTGTATTTCTCTCCCAGGTGGGGTGAGAGCCCATTCCACTAGAACACAAACAACCTTAATAGCATCTCTACAAGCAATACCTAGTAGATATCTGGAGCTCCAACCATATGTTCACAAAGCATTATGTATTAGTTCAAGCCTCCTCTGCAGATGCAGCTGTTGGGACTGCAGTACTACAGACATCTATACCAATTGCATCCTTCCACCCCCTCTTGTTTAAATATTGCTTATCAGTCACTCACATGTGGAATACACACAGGGATCAGCACTCAAAGAAAGGGAGGTTACTTACCTGTAACTGGATGTTCTTCAAGATGTGTGGTCCCTATCTGTGTTCCACTATCCACCCTCCTTTCCCACTGCTTTGGATCCTTCTGATTAGCAGTAATAGAGGAACTTGAGGCATCGGTCTGTATCACTGTATGTACCCTTGGTTCAGAGTACAAGAAGAACTGCTGAGGTGTGGACCAACTGATGTTACTTGCTAGAAATAGCGGATCTCAGGTGCATGGTGCACATGCATAACCAAATGTGGAATACAGATAGGAACCAGACATCTTGAAGAACCTCCATAAGTTACAGGGAACCTCCATATTTTCCATGTGTGCCATATACTAAACTAACTGAAGACATTTCATACCACAGATTTCAGTTAAGTCTGAGGCCTGATGTCATTATTTACTTGGGAGGGATGAAGGTTAATGTATTGGCCCCCACTTCCAAGGCAATTAATTCCATTTACACTGCGCTTAGAGGGTGATATCTCCAGTTTGTGGAAGGGTTTCCTGTACTGATGATTTTCTGCAGGAATGTGATGAGGAAATTAATGGGGTGGTTAGAGAGGAGGTGTTAGACTGCTCCAGAATGAAATATTAGTGTAGCACTTACTTAAGACTTTGTGGCTTGGGCTCTGGGAGGATGTTCTAAAAGATGGCTAATCAGGTTTCTGACAACATACAACCACTGTGTAAAAGACTCAGCTAGAGGGCTTTAGACAGAACGAACACCTCAGATGCCAGGGGGCAGGTCTGTATGCCTTTTGGATCCAGCCTCTCTGCTGCCATGTTGATTTCCTTTCTTTGAGTGGTAAAGGCCACGTTTCCTACTCACCCTAGGGATCACATGGCATCAGATAGAAACTGCTCATGCCATGTAATCGAAGAGTCTACTTTGGCTTTATATGAGCTTGTGTAACTGAAACTTAGCTGTTCTGTTTTGTGACTGTTGGCTTTTTCTTCCCTCTTTGTAGGGAAGTTTTTTTGTTTTGTTTTGTTTTTTACAGCAGAATATAGCTCAAACTCACCATAAGAGTATATGAGAGCTAATGAAGTGGTAAGATTGTATGTGCTTTGGGTCAGAGTTTATCTTTTAGCTCTGTGTTTGTACAGCGCTCAGAGCAAGGGTTCTTAAACTAAGGGTCAGGACCACTCAGGGGGTCATGAGATTATTATGTGGGGGGTGGCGAGCTGTCAGCCTCCACCCCAAACCCCGCTTTGCCTCCAGCATTTATAATGGTGTTAAATATATAAAAAAGTGTTTTTAATTTATAAGGGGGGGTCAGACGCAGAGGATTGCTATGTGAAAGGGGTCACCAGTACAAAAGTTGGAGAAGCACTGGCCTGGAGGTATGTCTAGGGATAGCTATGCGTGCATAACCCAGTAATGTAGACATAACCTGCTCTGACAAAAGGGTTTTTTCCATTGATGTAACAACACCACTTCCCTGAATGGTGGTAGTTACGTGGCCCAGAAGCATAAGTTAGACAAGGTCTAGCAAAATTGGGTCCTGGTCCATGGCTGGTGCTCTCAGGTGCTACAATAATACAAATAATACTTCAGAATTAATATTAAGATATGAAGTTGTTTTAAAAATTGTTATAGAAGTACAAAGGTGTCTTGAAATGGAGTTATTCTACACTTTTACAATTTATCTACACAGATTCACCACTGCCACCCTGCAAAAGTCATTCTTGTAAAACTATCAAGATAAATTGGGTTCAGTGGGAAGCATTGTTTTGGGGCCTTTTTATATTACCCCTCCAGAAATCTTGCTGGAACACAAGAATGCTATACAATGTAAGGGGCATGAAGATCATTGGCAGTTGCTATTTCTAAGTGTTGGCATAAATGACTGATCAGATATTGAACTGATACTATTGGGGATGGTATCTTGAACTTGGCACAGGCAGGAACACTGACCTAACATCTTTTCTAGCTCTAATTACTAAAATGCATTATATATGGTATTTTGGCCAAGAGTTATTCATTTATGAGTTAAACTTAGTTAAATTTTTTTTAAAAGGCTGGTCACTAGCTCTTGTCTGGTGCTTGTTTTCCTTAAAACTTTTCCTTAAAACTTTTCAGTAGGACTGTTGTTCAATAATATAAAAGTTAGGGATGTGTGTGTATAAGAACCAAGGAAAAGTTCTTGATTAAAAGCATGAATTATAATTATAGAACTGTTTTTTAAATAATTTTGCAAAATATTTGGATAGCATAACCATATATTTTTCCACCTCCTATTACAATTGGAAATAAACAGACCCTCATGCCAATCTTCCCTAATCAGAGCCAATCCTTGCCAAAAAGTACATAGAGAAAAAAATCTGTCCAGACCTTGATGTTTTTTCTAAAATTAGCACTCTAGGCTTTAAGGGGGATTTCTGAGATAGTTTGGAAATTGAGTCGGATCTTGTGTTTGGAGATGATGGCCTACCAAAGTCATTGTTGAGGTAGTTTATCTCAGGGCATTGGGATAGCTTATTCATCGATTCCAAGGCCAGAGGATCCATTGTCATCATCTGGTCTGACCTCCTGTATAACACAGGTCAGAGAATTTCACTGAAAATTCCTAGCGTGTGTCTTTGAGAAAAACATCCAATCTTGATTTTAAAATTGCCAGTGATGGAGAATCCACCACCATCCTTGATAAACTGTTTTACCCTCATGATTAAAAATTTGCTCCTTATTTCCGATCTGAATTCGTCTAGCTTCAACTTCCAGCCACTAGGTCGTGTTCTGCCTTAGTCTGTTAGATTGAAGAGCCCATTATTAAATATTTGTTCCCCACGTAGGTACTTAGACTGTAATCAAGTCACCCCTTAACCTTCTCTTTAAGTTAAATAGATTGAGTCCTTTGAGTCTATCACTATATGGCTTATTTTCTAATCCTTTAATAATTCTTGTGGCTCTTCTCTGAACACACTCAAATTTATCAACATCCATCTTGAATTGTGAATACCAGAACTGAACTCAGTATTTCAGCAGAGGTCACACCAGCACCAAGTACAGAGGTAAAATAACATGTCTACTCCTACTTGAGATTCCCTTGTTTATGCATCCAAGGATTGCCTTAGCCCTTTAGGCCACAGCATCGCCCTTGGAACTCATGTTCAGCTGATTATCCACTACAACCCTCAAGTCTTTTTCAAAGTCACTGCTTCCCAAGATAGAGTCCCCCATCCTGTTAGCATAGCCTAAATACATATAGATTTAGCAGTATTAAAACATGTAGTATTTGCTTGTGCCCAGTTTACCAAGCAATCCAGAATGAGTGATCTGTACTCTTTGTTATTTACCACTCCCCCAATTTCTATGTCCTCTGCAAACTTTATTAGTGATGATTTTGTTTTCTTCCAGGTCGTTGTTAAAAAGTTAAATAGCATAGGGTCAAGAACTTATCCCTGCAAGACCTCACTAGAAACACATCCATTCAATGTGATTTCCCATTTACAGTTATCTTTTAAAATGTAACTGTCAGCTTTTAATCCATTTAATGTGTACTAGGTTAATTTTATACACATGCTCCCCGGGTTATGCAAACCTGACTTACGCAAACCTGCACTTACGGAAAAAGTTCCGTAAGCTAGAAAGTGGTTGGGTTTTTTTGTTGGTTTTTTTGCATAATGGTTGGGTATACGTTCCTTACTTACGCAAAATTCGAGTTGCACAAGGCATTCTGGAATGGAACACTGGCATAAGTTGGGGAGTGTCTGTATTGTTCTAGCTCTTTAATCAAAATGTTGTCCAGTACCAAGTCAGATGCCTTACAGAAGTTTAAGTATATTACATCAACAGTATTACCTTCTCAATCAATCTTGCAATGTCATCAAAAAAATAAATCAAGTTAGTCTGACAGGATCTATTTTCCATAAATTCATGTTGATTGGTATTAATTATATTACTCTCCTTTTGTTTTTTATTAATCAAGTCCCTCATCGGCTGCACCATTATTTTTCCCAGTATTGATGTCAGACTTACAAGTCTATAATTACCCAGATCATCCCCTTTATCCTTTTTAAATATTGGCACAACATTAGCTTTCTTCCAGTATTCTGGAACTTACCCAGTGTTCCAAGTTTTATTAAAAATCAACATTAATGGTCCAGCCCATTCCTCAGACAGCTCTTATAAAACTCTTGGAAGTAGGTTATTGGGAGTTGCTGATTTAAATGCCTCCCTGTTAATAGCTGCTGTTTAGCTCCTGAGATATTAGTGGAATGGAAAGAGTGTAATCATATGATATGACAATATCATCCTTTTTCCTCGAATACAGACTGCAATATTTATTTAACACTTGCATTTTCTACATTGACAATTCTACCATTTCCATCTAGTAATGGACCAATACCATTGTTAGGATTCCTTCCTATTGTCCTTAACTCTGCTGGCCATAGATTTCTCCTTGTGTTCCTTTGCTTCCCATTTCAACTTTCTGCAGTTCCTAGCTTCTGGTTTATATTCATTACTATCAACTTCCTTTCCCTTCCATTTGTTTTTTATTTATATATATATATATATATATATATATATATATATTGCTGCTTTAACTTCCTCTCTAAACCAGGTGGCTTTTTAATCAATACCGCCTTCTTCCACAATTGTGGCTTTTTGGGCATCTAGTAAAGTGGTCTTAAACAATTCCCAATTATCATTATTCCTATTCTTGATTAAATTCTTCCTCCCATCTTAATTGGCTAATAATTGTTTTCAGCTCTGTGAAATTGGTCCTTTTAAAGCACCACGTATATATCTTGCTTGTCTGGACTTTAGTCTGTTTGTACCTTATAAAAGCTTGCATGACTACTGCCCTCATGTGGATATAGGTTGTGTACATGGTGTGAAAAAGCTGTATTTCCAGCTGAATTGTGTTAAGAAAACTTTTCTTTGCTTGAATGGTCCTGAATATTTCCTACATGTAACTTGATGTTCTCATTCTGTTGTTAAAGGAGCTGTAGTTTAAAAACAAAAACCACACATGCAAACTGGGACTGCTCTGACTTCATCACTAGAACAATAAACTATAACTTCTGTGCCTGTGTACATATATTGCATATAATATTCTCACATTCATACTAGAAGACTTTGTTCAAACAATACTTGGCCTGGGTCAGGAGTGAAATCTGATTAACGTCTTTACCTCCATCTGGTTTCTAGTAGGAATTATTTTCTATTACATAGATGGCATAGTCTCGTCAGAAGAGAATGTGTTCTTTAATAAGTGGGATTCAGCTCAATAGCAAGCTGCATTGGAAGAGCTGCCTACCAAAGTTAGAAGAGTACCTGCGTACACTACCATTAACTCTGGCTAGTGCTTTTGCCCCTCAAAACCAAATGAAAATATTTTTTCACTAATTTTTTTTTTCACTATTCAAAGAGGAGGATGGAGGGAAGGATGGATGGATGGAATAAAGAACTGGAAACTATTGAATTCTGTTCCTAGGCCTGCCACTGGCTTGGTTACCCCTGTTTGGCTATCTGTAAAACAGGGGTCAGACCTGCCCCACAACATCCTGGTGATATTTGTTTGTGACATTGTTTGCAAATCATTTTGAAAGTTTCTGATGAAAAGTGCTATAGAAGTGGAAAATATCTGAGATAAATTGATTCTCCTACTGTACTGATATTACCAGTGCCGATGAATTCACCAGATTCACTGCACATAACTTCTTGACACTGCCAAGTTACACTGAATAATATAAACTGCGTATGCAAAATATAGTCTTCAGTTTCCCTAGAGTGACTTGGGTGGAGGTTGGGCAGAGGGCAGGCAGCTGCCTCTGGGAGGGAAGGATTCCCTCACTCTGTATCTACAGTCCTAGCCATCACGAATGTTTTCTTTCCTTTTTTTTGCAGATGACACGATTGGTGCTGCCCAGCATGCTGGAAAGGTGAGTCACACAAACACTATACAGACAAAGTCATCATTATTTATAGGGGAGAATCCTTTCTTTGAAAAATTCATTACTGTGACTAATCAGCCTACCCTCCATGTTTTAACAGTAGAGTATTGCCGGGTGAGTCACGCCGATGGTGCATGAATCATCAGACGGTGGAAGCCTTTTCCACTCGATTCCCTTTTTATTTTTCCTCTTCCCCCTTCTCCACTGTTGTGGTGATTTCTTTTAGAACAGAATTAAAAAGCCCGTCTGACTCATCGGCACTAACTCAACAACCTGCTATTCTGAGGGGGTGGTTAAAGTTCCTGGGAATAACCTTCTTAAGGCTATTTCTCAGAGTCATTGTAAGTAAAATGGATTCAGAGAGTGTGCTCTCATTATACAGTAGGAGGCATATTGAGGGAAGTGTGTGATCATATAGTAAATCAGAATTGGAGGCAGTTCTTTAAAATAACAGTTAATGCACACCAGGCTTTCGCTGCTGGAGTCATGTATTGACTTCCTGGTTAGATCCCAGGTAAAACTAAAGCCACAGAGTCTCAGCCTAGTAGCAGTTTTCTAGTTGATGTTGATTGTTCCATGATTTTCACAGTTTTGTTCAAGAGCTATGCCTGGATTTCCAGGGGTTGTGGAGCTATGTGGAAGATTGCATAGCACCAGGCATGATAGCCATCATGATTAGTATGCTGCTTTTGGCATCACCAAGTAAATGCAGTGGGAGGGGAATAAATACAATGATTCAGTACTATTTGCATAGGTAATGCAGACTGGTGGTGTTGGTATGTAAACAAACCTAAAATATTGACGAGTGCTTAAAGAATTAACCTTTTGTGTCTGTATACCTTGGGATTCACTTTCTTAGCACACATGAGGAGGGTTCTCCTAATTCATAGGCCAAAAATTATTTCTTGACCAAAGTGTAGGACTCATTGCTGCCCTATATGAAGCTGGCAGATGTAGTTTTGCTCATGACCATAAGTAGTATATGCCTGACTTCAAAATCAAATGCAGTAAAAATATTCTGAGTAGCTCTACTGTTGCCATGAAAGGAAGAGAGATGGACATTACTGAAGTCACTCAGCTTTTCTGAGGCATTTAACATGGTATATACTGGGATTCTTTTAAACAAAATTAGAAATTGTAATAAATGAAAAAGGTGTAGACCATATATAAAACAACGCTGTTTAGGAGATTTTTGTGGATGTGGCTGGCAGAGATGATCTTCAGCTGTTCTTCTTCCCTTTGTTTTCACTTTTGATTGTTCCTTTTCTCTATTCACCACACACCCAGCATTGTGGCAGACTTCAAACCTCCTGTCATTTTAAAGAGGCCTCCTACTCTGTCCACTAAGCAGCCTCTTTTTCTTTAAATATCTCCTTTTAAAAGCACCTCTTTCATAAAGTTATCCTACATTCCTTTTCAAACCTGGTGTATAGCACTGTTCGGTCTTCTATTTTTGTCTTGTATCTTTTTTTGTTTGTTTCAGTTAGATTGTCACTTTCTCAGGGCAGCAACTTTGCTTTTCTGTTAAGCATAGTATACACTTACATACAACTTGACAAATATTGAGTGGCATAGTCTGAATATAGACCAGGGAACTAATATATGCTGAGTTCTAGTTCTGACTAGCCATGGGCAAGTCACTTCATCTTTCTGCCTCAGTTACCCCATCTGTAAAATGGTGATACATACTTACCTCACAGGAGGGTGAGACTTAATATTCAAAAAGCGGTTTGAAGACAAAAGTCGTACTAGTGCTAAGAATTGTTCACCAATCTGAAAAACTTCCCCCCCTCTCTTCCTTCTCCTGCTCCCCCCACCCTCCTGGTCAGAGCCATTTAAAATGATTAGCGCATCCTGGATGGCGCTCTCAGTATGGAAAGGAAAGATGGGTGACAAAAGCTTCTACATTCTTGCTGGCTCAGTTTTTGTTTTATTTTTTTTGACCTTATAGGGTACAAAAACCAGTTCTGCAGCGCTCTGCACCCATGATATAAATTATTAGGCTATTAACACTGTTCAGAATCTATAGCCACAACAGATCTGGTGGCTCACCAGGCCAAGAGTATGAATGGCTGTGTTTAACTGTTCTGTGTGGGCCAAACACAAACTCCTCCTCTGGATTTATGGGCCTGGACAAAGTTAAGGGGGCCAGGTTGATCTGTCCAAGTGTATTATACTGAAGATCCCTGATCACTAGGCATAACCTGTTCAAGGAGATAAAACTTAGTGTAATGCACTTTGGTGTATCATGTAGTACTGCACTTGTGTGTCTGTGTGCGCACACATTTTTACAGTGTATACCCATGTAATGTCTCAGGGGTGAAGGAATAGCAGAGCAGACTTTATAATCTCTAATTCTTTGTGTCTGTAAGGAGAATTTGACCACTCCTTGTATGTCTTCCCTCTTAATTTGTGTTAAGTACAGCACTAGAAAAATACCTTTTCTGTAAATGCTGGCATTTAGGCTTTGTGCTCTGGCTCATCTTCTGGTCCCCTAACGCTTATATTTTAAATATGACAATTATAATCTGCACTTTGTATTACACTTAGATGAGCTGTTCTACTGTAGATGTCCAGACTTTAGTCTGCTGTTTGCAAAGGTGGGAGCCTCGTGGAACTACTCAAGAAATTAAGATTTATGTCTTTATGAGCAAGAAAAATCAGTTGACTATTTTTCTAGACAAATATCAAACTATAGTATATATTGCTATAGAAGTAGCAAGTGCATAATTACATTATGGAGGAAGCTTGCTCTTTCCACTTTGCGTACAGCTGGAGCAGGCGGTGGTTACCATAGCAACAGTGGGAAAGCTAAATATAGCATCTCTTACACTGTACTGCTTAAGGTAGAATGATGGTGAGGTGTTAGGGTGTGTTAGGCAAGTCACCTTTTTATTTATTAATGCTAATCAACTTTCTTCAGCGAATTGTTGAGGAGTGGGGCATATCAAAAGTTTAATTTACGCAGTCAAGTTTGGCAAACCAACACCCTCTACTTGTTCAAATCCCTCCTTAAAAAACCTGTTTCTTCTGTGATACCTGAAAGAAACAAAGCCATAATCATGGGGTGATTGGAAACTGTTATCCCTACCTCTGGATTCCCTGCCCTCTGTGGTGTTTAAATTGTGAGCTCTTCAGGTCAGGACCAGTTTTTATTTTTGTCTTTCACAGCACTAAAGCCTTTTGTCAGCACTAAACAAAATAGTAATATATAGGGTTCTCAGTCTGTTGCATGGAGGCTATATTTATGACTTGTGGAATTTTTCATAGGGATTTCCATACTGGATCAGACCAGTAATTCACCTAGTTCAGTATTCTTTCTCTGACAATGGCCAGTGCTATCTGCTTCAGAGGAAGAAATCTACAGTAGGTTGTGGTATTACCTGCCCCTATGGAAAGCTGCTTCCTGACCCTCAATAGAGGCTGGCTTATGCCCTGAAGCTTAAATATTTATATCCTTTCCAAGACTTTAGTTTGAGTTTAAATATTTACTATTCTTGTTTATCCACATAAATGTCTGATCCTTTTTTTGAATCCTGATAAGCTTTTGGCCTCAATGAACTCTTGTGGCAATTACTTCCGCAGCCTAACTGTGCATGTGAAAAAGTATTTCCTTTCATCAGTTTTGAATTTCCAGTATTTCATTTTAATTAAATGTCAACTTGCTTTTGTATTACAAGAGGGTGAATCCAAGGTTCCGATCTCCTATCCCTATACCATTAACTTTTCTGTGTGCTTTTATCATAGCTCCTCTTATTTAATCTCTTCCATAAGGTAAACAGTCTGTCTTTTCAAATTCTTTGTATCACTGTTTTTCCTTCTTCCTAATATTCTCATCAAATCCCCTGTATTTCTGCTATATCTTTTCTGAGAGAGGATGATCAGAAGGACCTGAAAACAGTATTTCAGGTCAGGGTATACTATTAATTTAGAACTGCATTATATTTTCTGTATTGTTGACCTTCCCATTCCATATGCATCCTAACAGTTTGTTTTTTTGACCATTATTGCACATTAAACATTGAGTTGTTTCCTTAGTGGTGTTCAAGTCTTTTAGCTGAGTAACTGGTTTTTAAATCAACTCTTAAGGGGTTGAATTAGTTCAAATTATTTTCTCCAGTATGTATTATTTGCGTTGTCAATATTCAGTTTCATCTGTCACTCCGTAGCCCATTCATGTAGCATTGTTGGGCCTTATGAAGTTTTTCTTAATCGTCTCTAGTCTGAGTAATCTAAATGGTTTTGACATCTGTAAATTTAGCCATCTCACTGCTCATTCCTGTTTTGAGCTCAAGAATAAGTATACTAAACACCTGCTATGAAAAACTTGTGGCATCCATTGTTAACTTTTTGCCACAGTGAAAGCTGACCATTTAATCCTATTTTTACTTTGTCTCAGCTACTTTCTGATCCATATTAATACTTTGCCTCTCCCTCATGGCTACTGGGAAACTTTGACAAAGGCTCTAGGGAGACAAGAGGGCTGCTACACCAGTAAATAATACCATGATCAGAAACTCTGAAGCTTTAGCAGGAAACAAACAGAAATCAAGATATATTTTGTGGAATTTGTTCTTCTCGTGTTAAAGTGTACCTATCAAAAATAATGTCACTACATCCTTGTGCTTCCAAAGCAGCCTTTTTACAGTCAGTTCACAATGTGCAGTTACATGGCTATAAGGATAGATATTTGCCAATAGACTGGAACATTAATTATGGTATTTGCAGTGGTGTTATGATACAAAAGATTTGTGAGTGCTTGTTAGTTTATGACAGAAGCTTCAATTCAGAGATATTTCAACCTCAGTTTTCCTGTTTGCTTAAAACTTCCTGTAGCGGGGTGGTTACCCCGCTCCTGTCCCGAAGGGCTTAAAACAGCCCTGGGAGAGGGCTGTGGCAGGGGAAAGGCTGGGCTGATTGGAAAGCAGCAACAGCTGTGGCTGGCTTAATGAGGGCCCGGCTGGCTTAATGAGGGCCCAGCTGGCCCTTATAAAAAGACTGTGAACCAGAGGCCCAGAAAGAGTCTCTCTCCAGGCTGGGAGAGAGCAGGGCCTGGCTGCCTGCAGAAAGGGTACTGGGAGTGAGGCAGGGCTGGGGAGACCCAAAGGAGCAGGGGAGCTCCAGGCTGGCAACTCTCCAGGCTGTAGGACCTGGTCCAAGGCCCATAGAGGTACTGGGAGGCAGAGGAAGGCAGCAGGTCTGAACCCCCTTCCCTATGATGAATGGCTTTTACACTGCAGTCTGCCCCAGGGAGCGGGGGCTTAGTGATGACTGCCAGTAGCCCAAACTGAGGCAAGGTGGAGATTAAAGGGTTGGGGGTTTCCCAGAGAGGGGAGACCCATAGAGACTGGTGGGGGTATTGCCAGGAGGCAGCCCCCGGGTAAAGGGGCACCGGGTCCGCGAGGGACACGGGGGCCAGCGGAAGCGGGACACTGGCCTGCAGAAGGTGCTCCGAGGGCTGGAGAGCTAATTCCCTGAGACGACCAGCAGGAGGCGCTGCAGGGGTGAGTCCCGCACTGTTTACACTGTCCCATTGCAGAAGAATAATGTGCAGTCGGAATACTAAAGAGTTACAAGATACTTGAAGGAACTTTCATTTGCTAAATCTTAATCATTGTTTTGTCAAATGATAGTCTGAGGGCTTGTTTTCACTACCACGCTACACTCTGTGGAGCTGTGCCAATATTGCGCATCTGGTGAAGACGCACTATGTCATGATGTAATTAGTCCACCTCAACAAGAGGTGGAAGCTATGTCAGCGGGAGAGCATCTCCCACCAGTGTAATGCGGCATAGACACTGCTTTAAGTCGATGCAACTTGCATCACTAGGGGTAGTTTTTTCACACCCCAAGCAAGGTAAGTTACATTGACTTTAGCAGTAGTGTAGACAAGCCCTGAGTTGGGGTTTGGAAGGTAAATACAAGGTCAGCTGATAGCCAATGTGTCAGATCAATGCTTAAAATGTAGGCTTTACTGTGTGGGGTACCAAACATGTTTGGTATCTAGAGGATTGTGTCTTCTGTTGTGTATTTCTAGTCTATCCCGTCCATCAACAAAAAAATTACCTCAAAATTTGAACAGTGGGTATGGGTACTTGTTACTACCTCACAAGGGCATTGTGAACTGATGTTTATAAACCACGCCAGGTCCCCTTATGAAAGATACTATTTTTCTTTTATTTAAATGATAAATGAATCTGCATGATGCCTACTGAAAGTAAATATTTCCCTTTAGTTAACAGACACTTCTGAAGCCTGTACGTCATGTGTTCTTTCCTGCAAGTGACTGTGCTTTCATTGCCTTTCAGATCTACAGGAATAATCCTGAATATCTCTTCAGCTGCTGGCATGTATCCATCTCCACTGCTCACTCTGTACTCAGCAACCAAGGTACGCTTTCTTTTTGGTACGCTCCAATCTGAACTGTCAAACAGAAACGTAACAATAAAAGCTATAAGAATAAATGTTTCTGGGGTCCCTCTATTGATGGTTTGATGAAGTAAGGGTTTGTCTACGCTGCTCTGCATTTCTGAGTACGGGGATGTGAATATCAGTGTGCACTTAGTGCTGTGTTGTGACTCCCCTGTGTGGATGCTGTGGGCATGAACTGAAAGGTTCCTAGCTCACATTAATGTGATCCCCTTCAAATAGGACTACATTAAATGTGAAGTAGAAACCTTTTTGTTTGTGCCTGCAGTGTCCACGCAGGGGAGTTACAGCTCAGCACTTTAATGCACATTGTTAGTCACACCCTCATAGTATGAACTAAAGGCAGTGTAGACATGCTCTAAAAGTAGTGGTTACTGCAATGAAAGCTTGGGTGGGGTAGGAGAGAAAAACAAGGCATACTGGTTTTGTTATCATGTCAACCTAATGTTTTGTGAGGTCTGCATACACTTCCTTATCACATGCTGCATTTTTTTAAATGCTCAAATAATTTGATATCTTATTTAAAGGAGGACATTAACAAAAGGTGAACTTGGTGTGGGGTGGACCCACGGGCACAGAACGTGTGTGAAAATTAGTCTATATACAGAAAGATATTGGCACTTTTCTCCCTCTGGTCTTACTGAAGATATTTTTTAACATGATTCTCCTGTTGTGTGACGGGACTAAAGTGTAGGGTGTAATCTGTCCATTGTTTCTATTAAAGTTACATCCTGTTTCCTCCATTGGGCCCTATATGCACAACTTAAGACAACCACTTACAAGTTTTGACTCTTTGCATTTGGAAAAAATCAGACTAGTTCAAAAAGTTCATCACTGGAAAAACAACATTCTAAATGTTTCTAGCTTTTTATAATTTTGTTTGGCTGTCTCATTTTACAGTTTCAGTAAAATGTTGTTCTGGTCTATGAAAACAATCCTGTGCAGTACATCTTCACTCTTTTAAAAGTATTGTCCAACCACCATGTCACCACTTCAACCCAATTGTATGAGCCCTGCCATCCCCGGCCTTAGTCATCCAGGCAAGTTATAGGAGCCTTATTTAAAAATGTTTGTTTTATTTCTTTATTTCTCACTGTGTGGAGAAGGGATGTCAAAACAGCTTTTTCCCAATAGCAGATAGTATGAATCTGTGCAAGTGGACCACCAGTGCAGTTCACACAGAATATTATTTATTACTACTTGCATTAGTTTGAATGCTATTCTTGTAGCTTTTAAAGGGTGTTCCATACTAGGTATTCCAGAAAATTGTTGGCTTTCTTTCTCCCTCCTGACTTCAGTGTTCTAGCTAGTTAATTTTTTTTTGAAGTGATATAAAACACACAGAAGCTACTCGTCATTTATTGAATGTGTTTACAGACTTGCACAGGCTGTGATTTTAAAGAGATTTCACTGCATTTATAATGTTGACTTCTCCAAAGATACCATCTGTGCAGGATTCCCAGTCCTCTCCCTTCTCCTAGCACCCAACAACCATAGCTCCCTGAGCTATTTTTGTGGCAATAGTAGCTAGTAGAATTACCAGCAATCCCTCTTCCCTCAGCTGGTGGTAGTGAACCACCACTAAGCTTAACCATTACCCTATGAAACTTTGTCATTTCCTTTTTGAACTACGGTCACTAAAGAAGTTTCCCACAGGAACTGCAACTATCAAGCTACTTTTCATTGCACTAAATTTGTCTGCCTTGATATCCTTATATGTTCTCTCATCGGGTCTGCCCCTCCCTTTTTTTGTAATGCTGTGGCTCTTCAGCTGCCATTGGCCCTTGAGGTAACCAATAGGGTATTGTCCTACAGTTAGAGATCTTGGCAGAACCACAGTTCAGTGGTTGAAGTCTTTCTGATTGGCCTCAGCATTCAGCCTCTATTTTTACCTTGACGCTTCATTTTTCTATGTTTGGGAATTAATTTGACTCCAAAGCTACTTATTGTGTGGGTTTTTAGGATGTCCTCCATCCACTTGAGCCCTAAAAAGGCAATAAGAGTCGTCAGCAGCTTCAAACAGTGCCCTTGGGACAGAAGAATGTCTAATGGATGAGTAGAAGGGGAAAGTATCGGATCTGTGTTCAAATGTCAAGCTGAGCACTCAAGCAGTATGGCACTCCTAGAAACTACCTTAAGTACAGCCCAAGGCCTAGCCCCTAGTGCTTCAAGGGTTTCTTTTTCTAAGAACGTGTTTGAATCAGCCTTCAGCACTAATCACCAGACTGTCAGTGCCACCCATGTCAGAGCAAATCCAGTTTCCCTTTAGACTCAGCAGGATAGTTTCGTCTTCAGAGTCCTGAATCCTCCCTCTGGAGAGTAAGGACTCTGCCATGCAGTCGCTAATACCTTCCAGACCTTGCTACCTGAAGTCACAGGTTCCTGAGTTCCACCTGCTCTGAGGCATTACTTTCTCACAAGAAGAGGCACTGAGTGATCAGCTGCCATCTGATGCATCCCTGCTAAAGTCCTTTAGATATGAAACTGTACTCTGTTCACACAATCCCAGCTGCCATATGCCTATCAGGAAGAAAGAACACAGTCTCATGCAAACTGAGTTGATCCATGATATATCCTCACATGTGGTGCATATATCAAATAGTGATGCATCAGGTTCCTATAGAGAATCCAGTGAGGTGGCTCACTTCACCACTCACCTACACATGCGCCCCCTTCAGCTGTAGCTCCAAAGAGTCTACTCCCCCACTCATCAACCTATGCATACTCTGCTCAGCATGCCACCAGAAGTTCTCTCCTCACTACAATGGTAGATGGTCCCACTGTGACTATCATAACAGATGCATCCCTCACAGCCTGGGGCCCCCACATGGGCAACTGCATGAAACAAGGCACCTGGACACCATGGGACACCAGGATGCACATAAGCATATTGGAACTCTGGGCAGTACGCAAAGCTTGCCAGGTGTTCCTGCCAACATTTCAGGGTTGACACGTTCTCATCATGTCAGACACCACCACGGTCTTTTACTTAAACAAGCCAGGGGGAACGAGATCCCGAGCCCTGTGTGCCAAAACTATACACCTATGGGAATGGTGCATAGAATCATAGAACTGGAAGGGACATCAAGAGGTTATCTAGTCCAGTCCCCTGCACTTGTGGCAGGACTGTTTATCTAGACCATTCCTGACAGGTGTTTGTCTAACCTACTCTTAAAAATCTCCAATGATGGAGATTCCACAACCTCCCTAGGCAATTTATTCCAGTGCTTAACAACCCTGACAGTTAGGAAGTTTTTCCTAATGTCCAACCTAAACCTCCCTTGCTGCAATTTAAGCCCATTGCTTCTTGTCCTATCCTCAGAGGTTAAGACAAACCATTTTTCTTCCTCGTCCTTGTAACAACCTTATTTGCTTATTTGCATGAAAACTGTTATGTCCCCTCCCAGTCTTCTCTTTTCCAGACTAAACAAACCCAGTTTTTTCAATCTTACCTCATAGGTCATGTTTTCTAGACCTTTAATCATTTTTGTTGCTCTTCTCTGGACTCTCTCCAATTTGTCCACATCCTTCCTCAAATGTGGCGCCCAGAACTGGACACAGTATTCCAGTTGAGGCCTAATCAGTGTGGAGTAGAGTGGAAGAATTACTTCTCGTGTCTTGCTTACAACACGCCTGCTAATATATTCCAGAATGATCACTTTTTTTGCAACAGTGTTACACTGTTGACTCATATGTAGCTTGTGGTCCACTATGACCCCCAGATCCCTTTCCGCAGTACTCCTGCCTAGGTAGTCATTTCCCATTTTGTATGTGTGCAACTGATTGTTCCTGCCTAAATGGAGTACTTTGTATTTGTCCTTATTGAATTTCATCCTATTTACTTCAGACCATTTTTCCAATTTGTCCAGATCATTTTGAATTTTAATCCTATCCTCCAAACCACTTGCAACCCTTCCCAGCTTGGTATCGTCCGCAAACTTCGTAAGTGTACTCTGTATGCAATTATCTAAATCATTGTTGAAGATATTGAACAGAACTGGACCCAGAACTGATCCTTGCTGGACCCCACTCGTTATGCCCTTCCAGCATGACTCTAAACCACTGATTACTCTCTGGGAACAGTTTTCCAACCAGTTTTGCACCCAGCTTATAGTAGATCCATCTAGGTTGCATTTCCCTAGTTTGTTCATGAGAAGGTCATGCAAAAGCTTTACTAAAGTCAAGATATACCATGTCTACCACTTTCCCCCCATCCACAAGGTTTGTTACGCTGTCAAAGAAAGCTATCAGGTTGGTTTGACACGATTTGTTTTTGACAAATCCATGCTGACTGTTACTTATCACCTTATTATCTTCTCGATGTTTGCAAATTGATTGCTTAATTATTTGCTCCATTATTTTTCCAGGTACAGAAGTTAAGCTGGCTGGCCTTTAATTCCCTGGGTTTTCCTTATTTTCCATTTTATTGATTGGCATTATATTTGCCCTTTTCCAGTCTTCTGGAATCTCTCCTGTCTTCTGTGACTTCTCAAAAGATCATTGCTAATGGCTCAGCTATCTCCTCCTTGAGTATTCTAGGATGCATTTCATCAGGCCCTGGTGACTTGAAGACACCTAATTTGTCCAAGTAATTTTTAACTCATTCTTCCCCTATTTTAGCTTCTACTGATCCTACTTAATTTTCACTGGCATTCACTACGTTAGACGTCTAATCACCACCAACCTTCTTGGTGAAAACTGAAACAAAGAAGTCATTAAGCACCTCTGCCATTTCCACATTTTCTGTTATTTCTTTCCCCCCCCCCCCCCCCCCCATTGAGTAACGGGCCTGCCCTGTCCTTGGTCTTCCTCTTGCTTCTAATGTATTTGTAGAATGTTTTTTTTGTTACCCTTTATGTCTCTAGATTTCGTTTTATGCCTTGGCCTTTCTAATTTTGTCCCTACATACTTGTGTTATTTGCTTAAATGCATACTTGTAATTTGATCTAGTTTCCACTTTTTGTAGGACTCCTCTTTTTTTATTTTTAGATCAAAGCCAGGGTGGTCTCTTGCCATACTTCCTATCTTTCCTATGCAGTGGGATAGTTTCCTCTTGTGCCCTTAATAAAGTCTCTTTGAAAAACTGCCAACTGTCTTTTCTTGTTTTTTCCCCTTAGACTTGCTTCCCCTGGGATCTTACCTACCAGCTCCGAGTTTGCTAGTCTGCCTTCTTGAAATCCATTGTCTTTATTTTGCTGTTCTCCCTCCTACCATTCCTTAGAATCATGAACTCATCATTTCATGATCACTTTCATCCAAGCTGCCTTCCACTTTCAAATTCTCAACCAGTTCCTCTCTATTTGTCAAAATCAAATCTAGAACAGCCTCTTCCCGGTAGCCGTCTCCACCTTCTGAAATAAAAAATTATCTCCAATACATTCCAAGAACTTATTGGATAATCTGTGCCCTGCTGTATTATTTTACCAACAGATGTCTGGGTAGTTGAAGTCCCCCATCACCACCAAGTCTTGTGCTTTGGATGATTTTGTTAGCTGTTTAAAAAAAAGCCTCATCCACCTCTTCTTCCTGGCTAGGTGGTCTGTAGTAGACCCCTACCATGACAGCACCCTTGTTTTTTATCCCTTTTATTCTTACCCAGAGACATTCAACAAGTCTGTCTCCTATTTTCATCTCAATCTCAGTCCAAGTGTATACATTTTTAATATATAAGGCAACACTTCCTCCCTTTTTTTCCTGCCAGCCCTTCCTGAGCAAGCTGTACCCTTCGATACCAATATTCTAGTCATGAGTATTATCCCACCAGCTCGCTGTGATGCCAACTATGTCATAGTTATATTTATTTACTAGCATTTTGAGTTCTTCCTGCTTATTCCTATACTTCTTGCATTAGTATACAGACATCTAAGATACTTATTTTATTTCCCCTGCCAGTTCTGTCTTGTCTCTCCTTTATCCTTATTGTAATAGCCCATGCTCCCCCCAAATTCCAAAACTTCTCCCAGGTATCCATGTTCTTGACTTACCTGTGGGCTTTGGTCACCTCACTAAAGCCCTCCTCACTAGGTTAGCCAGTCTGTATCCAAATATGCTCTTCCCCTTCCTCGATAGGTGGACCCCATCTCTGCTTAGCAGCCCTTCTTCCTGGGACAGCATCCCGTGGTCAAGGAAGCTGAAGCCTTCCTGGCGACACCATCTTCGCAGCCAGGCATTTATCTTCGGGATGCATTTCTCTCTGCCTGGGCCCCTACCCTTGACCGGAAGGACCGAAGAGAACACCACCTGCACTCTCAACTCCTTCACCCTTGCTCCCAGAGCCCTGTAGTCACTTCTGATCTGCTGAGGGTCATAACTCGCAGTATCATTAGTGCCCACATGGATGAGTAGCATGGGGTAGTAGTCAGAGGGCTGGATGTGTACGGGGAGACTTTGGCAAACCAGTAAAGTGCCTAAAACCACTATGGCTTATTGTTAAAAAGCAACCTAGTCAGCAAGTTGTAAATTGATCATTCAGCAAACTCAGCTTGACCAAGGCAGGAGGGGAGGGGGTTTTGGGTGCCACTGAAAGGGCAGCTTGACCCTGCGTCCTTCCTGATAAGACTTGTCTTGAAGTTGTTGATACATACATTTTAAAAAGAGCAGGAATGTTTATTGGGATCTCAGAGCTGCAGACTCTGGAAAACCCACACCTGGTTAATCAATAGTCAGAAGGAACCTCTTGCTTGAAACTGCTTACTTGACAAGGTTTCTTTAAGGGATATGTCATTCTATTACTAATGTATAAATAAGGGGAAAAAGCTTGAGATAGTTGGACTTGTTTGGGGACTCTTTTGGACTCTCCCTCTGGATACATCTTGTGGTCCCCACCGGCAGACGAAAGATTTGGCCACCGGAGGGCTGCCGCTGTGTCACTTGAGAGCCACACTCAGCTTTGGTAATTATCAAGGGTTGGGGGTATTTTACTAACTTGTTGTGGACGTGTGTAAGTGCTTGAGACTAAGTAAAGTTTAGCGTTAAGTGAAAGCACTCTTGTGTTGTCCTGTTTGTGCCAGCCATCTATCGGTCGGATGGCCGTGTCTCCCCTGATTTATTTCCTGACACCTCCTCGCACAGAGTAAAGTTACCAAGAGCTTTGGGTTGAAAGAACCCTGGGTAACAGATGATCCTCGACAGTCCTTCAGTAAGGTCTCTGATATGGGCCCCTGGCAGGCAGCATACCTCCCGGATGCCGTGTCAGGGTGACAGATGGGTGCCTCTGTCCCCCTCAGAAGAGTCACCAACCACCACTACCCTACATTTCCCTCTGGGAGTGGTGGCTGTGATCCTCCCAGCCTTGGGGGTACATGGCGTCTCCTCCTCCTCTGGGTGTGATTCCTCATTGCTTGTTGCCAGGGCAGCATATCACTTTTCCATCACCATGGTGGATGGGTTTGGGAGTAGGGGTGGAGCACTGCCTGCTGCCAGAAGTAATCAGCAGCCAGTGTCTTCCCTGTGACAGAGCCATATACTCCTCCCCAGGTGGTGTGACAGCAATCCTCTGTAGCTGGATAGCTTCCTCAGCCAGATTTGAATACTCTGAAGGAATTCCTCATGGGCACAGATGCTCTTCAGCCTAGCCACCACCTCCTGTAGCTCTCCCACCTGCTTCCTGAGAGATTCCACCAGCAGGCACCTTTTGCACTGGATGGTTCTTCTCTCTCCCCCCCCCCCCCCGAGCCTGGCTTTCTGAGAGTGGGAAATGCAGGCCACAGTCTCTGCAAATCCACACCAGGATCTGGGTAAAGGCATCCATGGTTAGGTTGTCTGGATACAGGCGCAGGTGGAGGGGACAGGAGCAGCGTTGGCACTGGTGCTGCAGCCCTTCCTAATCATAGTGACTATATTACAACTCCCTCTTTCAAATTCCTCTGTTTGCTATGTCCTCTTGGTCACTTAGTCTCTTGCTAAGTCAGCCCTGCCCCGATGTTAATCACACAGGGGGAGGATGATCACAAGGCTGATTGAGGATGAGCCAGGGAACAAAGACTCTCAGTCCCCAGACACACAATCGCAACTGACCCAGTAACTGAAATAACCTGAAAGAGAGAGAAACACAAACAGCCAAACAAACTCACCTATACCCCAAAGTTAGTACTCGCACCTTGTTCAGTCAGCAGGGGGATCTCCTTGTCCCCCTCTCAAACTTCCCTGTTTGTCGTCCCCAATTCGCTAGCTCCCCTTGGTCACTTAGCCTCTGGCTTTTAAGGCCTTCTCTTCTAGGTCAGCCCTATCACACATCGCATCCTTTTGACAGCAGCCTACCTATTGCACACCCAGAACATGATTGCCGATGCTCTCATCAGAAACTTTGCAACCAACCACGAGTAAGAGTTGTACAACTCTGTGATTACTGACATCTTTGGTCAGTGGGGGAACCCCCGTGAGGGATCTTTTTGCATCCCACACCAACACCAAATGCACCCGTATTGTTCCAGGGGAGGAATTGGAGCTCAATCACAGGGAGAGGCCCTAGTCATTGGTTGGTCGGACCAGATGAACTACACCTTTTTCCCCTTGCCCTTCCTACCACGAGTAATTTATAAGATCAGATGAGAGAAAGCAACAACCATCCTGATTGCCCCCTTCTGGCCTCGTCAGTTCTGGCTCCCACTTCTTCCCTGCATGTTGAAGCACCCTCCACTCATGCTTCAAATGTTCCCAGAGCTACTAACCCAACACAACAGCAGACTCAGACACCCCAACCCACACACACTTTGACTGACAGCTTGGTTTTTGGATGGACACTTCCACTAGCAGTGAGAGAGGTCCTTTCAAGAAGCAAAAAAAGACTCCACAAGATGCTTTTGTTGCACCAAATGAACACATTTCACTTCTTGGGCTACACAGCAGGGCCTTATCCCTGAAGCTATGGGCATCCGACTACTCTTTTTTTCCATTTGTCATATGCTAGGAAACTGAGACATAGGAAAGGGACAGATGATTTCTTTCAAGAAACACAACTACAAGGTAATTGTTCCATTCTTTGCTGTTATGTTTGGAAGAATTGCTTTTCTTCTGCCACAGTGGCTGAGATTAGCAAATTACTCTCCTGAGGTCTAGAATCTGTAGAAGGGCCCCATCTGCAACTCTGAGATTCTCTCCCCCTCAACATATGTTAGTTTCATCTGCAGCATTCTTCAGGGCTAAGTTGGTGTCCTTAGCTAACTAGACAGAAGATGGAGGAGAGTGTTTGACTCTCACTCAGCTTACCTGTGGAGATGTCAACATTTACAAATTCGGTGAAATATTCTTAAAGGAAAACTCCTCCTCCTTTGTTCTGTGTTTTGGCATGTGAGGGAAGTAGGTATAAGTGTTGTGCCAGGCCACTTCTCAGTGCTGTTGATTGGGTTGGGGAATGGAAGTGTGAGAGAGCTATCACCATGGATTACTTTTGCTGTTGCAGGCACTATGTTTACTGATACTATTTTTTTAAATTTTTTTTAATCAGGGATAGAGGGAAGAGAGTGAGTGATGGTTTCTAAACTTCATGCTTATTTGAAGCATGTTGTCTATTCTTGAAGTTACTATTTTCAGTTATTTTAAGGCTCTCCGAGGACTCTGGGTGCCAACAAAGTAAAATCTTGTACAAATATCTGTCTTCTTCAATGATTTAGAAATACATATTTAATTCATTTGCACAGTAGAAGTGGCTAAATTCCTGCTTGTTTAATCTATGTAAAATGAATATGCTATTTTTGGTTGCAAAATAACTTTCAATAAAAATTGCTGGCAGTTCCTTTTTCCACCTTATTATATTTTAAAGTCAGTGTTTGATTGTGGGACTACCAGTCATATAAGATCTGAAGTTCTGTACCTGAAGTGAGGAAAGGGAATCACTTTGTTGATTAAGAGAATACCAGGGTTAGCCAACTTACATAGGAATAATGTATAGGCCCGATTTTATTTATTTTAAATAGGGTAGATGCATGATTGCATGTCTCTTGTGGTGAATGCACACCACATATGCAAATCTGGCAGTGGAACATGGAAATGCCCAACAAGCTATTTGCATATGCAGGTACCACTGGGCCCATGCATGGTACATGGCAGCTGTTTACAACTGCATATCTAACTTGTTTAAATTATAGATATTTTAGTAACTGACTTGGGTGTGGTCTAGATGGCTTGGTAAGCTTTTCTTCTAAACGCTAACCTAATTTATACATGTGACTTGAAGATGTAAAATACATGGACCCATCTGTCATGCAGTAAAATCTGGGGGGGGGGTTCAGCACTTGCATATGCTCAGGTAGATCTCTATAGAGATAATATTGTATTGTGTGGGAGTATACCCTCTTTGCTTTGTGTACGGGCTGAGAAGTTCAGTGAGATGACCACTTAATAGAAATGAGGATGGATACTATGAATTTAACAAAGCACTGGGTATAAGTAGGATTTTTATTAATGTACTAGTGTTGTTGACATGATCAATGAAAGAAAATAGCAAAACAGACGTAATATTTTTTCTTGGCTGTGTCTCTGACGCAGCTCTGAAGCAGCTGCTGCTATCTCTAGTTTCTTTTTTTCTCTAGAGCTGATTTTTTTTCTTGAATAATTGAAGTTAAAGTAAATGGTAAATAATTTTATTTAACTTTATAATATGAATAAAATGCATTAGTTCCTTCATTGATCTGTACAGCCTTGTTCTTGTAAGGCATGATCCTTGCATCTGACACCTTTTGTGTCTTACCTGGGTGAAAAAGAAACAAAGGAGAAATATGGTTTGGAAACCTTATGGTCCTAAAAAATGTTGGAGTTGGTGAGTAGCCTTGGGTTATTACAGCACTGACAGAGTGTTAAATTGCAAGTGGTGTGTTCATCATTTGGGAGTGAGTATGGAAGGAGGGGGAAACAGCAGGATCTGTTTGCTGTATTAAGCTGTGAGATGGTGTCTTGATAATCCTTACCAATTTCCTTCCTTTATCACCTTCTCTTCCATAGGATGTTGTACTTGTAAACCTCCAACTGAGGGAGAATGAACAGTGGTGTTCTTCAAAGCCAGCAAATGCCACTCTTGTAGTGGACATACTAGTGTAAAATAAGGTGGCATTTCTGTGAAAGCAGAACTGGAAAAAATTCAAATATCTAAACACTTCACTTTTGCAAAGAGAGAAACAATTTTAAGTGTTGCCATTTTTTTAAACGGAGAAGTAAACTGGCAGATAACTACTGTACCTTTCTATAAGAGGCTAAGTAAATCAGGCATTTAGTGAGAAGCCATTTTACTGGACTTTGTTATATACCAGCTCCAGTCCCTTTTCCCCTTGGACTAGAGAGGGGCCTAAGCCCCAAAAATTAAATCTGCCACCAGATTTGAACCTCCAGTAGTTCCAAGGGGTTTGGATCTTCTCTTTTGTATTGGGGACATCTTTGTTCTGAACTTGCATCTCACTTGTATAACGCACTATGAAGCTACGGTTTTGCTGTAATCTACAAACTTTATTTGAAAACCAGTTTGTCTTTTTTTAAAAGTATAAGATGTGTAAATAGTCCTCTAGAAACTCCTGAGAAATATTGGCAAACTACGTACATATTAGTTTCCACTTTGATATATACTATTTGTCCTCCCCCTTCTCTGTAGGCTTTTGTGGATTTCTTCTCTCGAGGCCTCCATGCGGAGTACAAGAGCAAGGGCATCATTGTACAGGTGAGTGGAGTTTGTTTCATTTAAGTATCCCTGTTATTGTGTGGTTACCACAGTAACAGTTGCTGTCTTGGCAACAAAAGGAAATCATCCCATTCACTAAAAAATGTGACGATGATAAACCATTAAAGATACAGTTTCCTTTTTTGTTTGTCCCAGTAGCAGTTGTTTCTGAACTCTTCCTGTTGAAATTAAGTATAAATAACTTAAAAACAAAAACCAAAGATGAGTGTTACAAATCATTCAATATTAGAAGATCAATGTAATTGACAGCACCTGTTATGATTTTAGCTACAATATAGTCCATAAAACTGATTGTAGTTACGTACTAAACTAGTTACAACATTCCTTAATCTCCTGGTATGTTTGTCATGACATTATGCACCAGAAATCCAGTAGCTAACCACGCTAAGGACTAGAACACAGAACCTAAATATCCTTTAGTTTATCACTAGTTAGGAATGATGCTGGCAACTCTAATAAAGTTTGTAACAGTAAGATCTCTGCACTCGCAGTTGCTTACACTATGGGGAAACATAGCAGGAAGAACAGCTTTGCATCGGGGAAATAGGTTCATTTTGAATATCAGATTCCAGTTGTATAACTTCATAATTTGATATTGGTTTTACCTTGTTTAATAGGTTTTTTATCTTTGCCCTCTAGTTTACTGCAGTAGCTTAGCTGTGTTTACAGTAGACCAATGAACCATCTGGGTACAAATTAAGAAAACCAGAGCTTAAGAGCACTGAATCAAGCTTTGTGACACTGACTGGCTTTGTTTGCAGGACCTTGTGCAAACCTTTCTGTAGTTCTGTTTCTCACACCTCTTGCGGGTTCGCTTTGAGTTTCAGAATTGTTTGAACTCAAAAACTCAAAGCAATACTCGCATGACACCAAGTTTTGCCTGGTTTTGGGTGTCACAACCAATGATTTTTTTTTCATGGTTTTCACCCCAGAGCACAAATCATCCCAGGGTTGGTGAGAGTTTCATAAGGCCCTATCTATTCTACAGTTACAGATGTTATGTTTGTAAACAGTTTGGAACACTCATCTGATCTGGTTACAAACATGGTTGAGTTGCGTCCATAGCTACCACTTTGCCTGCCCATATTTTGTATCATGTGATGTTAGAAAATCATGGTGGGTTTCTTAGTGCTTTAGCAGCAGTTAATGCTCAGAGGAGATACATGGGGAATATCAGGTGCAACATATGAGGCAATCTACTCTGAGATGTCCTACCACAGAAAGCTGGGAAGAAAGGAGGACTGACCAGGCAGGTTACACAGTTAGGGAAGCAATGCTATATGATGCAAAAAAATAGAAATAAATATATTTTTAAAATCTTTCCAACAAGGTACAGGAGAACAGTTGTGAGCTGCCAGTGTTAGTGAGTACTAGCCATGAAGTGTCTGGACACAAACTAGGTTTTCACTAATTGGTTAAAAATGTCTAAAATTTGTTGAGTACCTGTATCCTTAGGCAAGGAACATCTTGTCTGTTTCATGGATTTTCCTTTTTAGAGCATAATAAAAACATATTACTTGAAATGCCTTTTGTCCTTATTTCTCAACAGTACTGTGCGGACAGTACTAGGAAAAGGACAACTGATTCAATAAGCTATTGCATGCAATGTCCTTACGATGGCTTCCTTGTTTAAACTGTGGCAAATTGCTGGCACTATTATGATGGGTCTTGCGCTTTCTCTTCTTTGGAGGGGGTTCAGGGCACCATTTCTTGCCCCTAAATTGGAATATTAATTGCCCCGCTAGTGTCCTAGAGGAGGGGAGTGGAGAGGGAGGGACCTGGGCCCGCGCTCTACTCCAGGTCCCAGCCCAGGGGCCCTGAGGAAAGTGGTGAACCACTTGAACTGACGGTTCCTTCCCCTGGGCTACTTCCCTCTCCTGCCCTTCAGCTTGTGGGGGGGCTTCCTGCCCTCCCTCTGCACAAGCCAGGTGCCCCTTACCTAGGGTCTAGGACTTCTTAGCCCACCGCAGCACTTCTTCAAACTGTTCTCTGCTCCAACACCAATCCTTTCTGCTCCTACTCCCACACTGTCTGATTGAAGCATGGGTTTTTATCATGTGACTGCTTGCAGGTGCTCTAATTGGTGTCAGGTACTCTATAGCAAACTTTCTTCCCCTTACAGGGAATAAGGCTCCCTTCTAACCCTCTCCTGCTGCCCTCTGGCCATGCTGTATCACAAAACCTATGCTAAACTTTTTCTTAAAATTCCCAACTGTTGCTACCACTGGTGCAATTTCAGTAGGAGTACCAATGGTGAAACTTTAGTGTTGACAAGGCACTGGCAGCTGATAATGTTTTAAGTATTGTTGTGCAGACCTGCTCTGAGTAGGAATAGATGACATGGTAATGAAAATGCAGTCAGCATGACACTTTTACACAGTCAAGAAAACTTACTGTAAACATTGGAGAGCCTCCCCGGAGTATAGCTTCTAAAATTTTCTGGCACTGGATGTAGAGAAGCTGAGAACTTGTGTATTTTGCAAACTTAAACTTTACTGAAAGCTGTTACTCTGTGTTAGGTTTGCCTTTCTTCCTGCTAAAAAAGTTTTCCCCTAGCTAGCAGCATGTTTTCCTATAGACTTTGATATCCCAAATGCGTCAAGGTAATGAATAGTGTCAGCCTGGCTTCTCTTCTCTGGCATGCTGGCTGTGGGCTCTCTGTTGTTGGTAGCTCTCCATCTCCTCCCTAAATTTAAATTAATAGCCATTCTGAGTTGTGTGGTCTAATAGCTGGTGATCAGAATTTCTTATGCTAATTGTACTAAGTTATTGGTCTTCTTTCTTCCCTTCCCCAGTCTGAGCCCCTGTGCCTACCACTAATGAACCTTAGAAGCATATCTTTAAAGCTTGGCCAACGTGTCTCGTTCATTCTCTTAGGAGTACTTCAGCCTCTTGAGATCTAAAGTATGGGGTTCATTGCTACAACTTTCTCAATAGTGAATAGACTTTGAATTCCAGACTTGCATTTCCACTTGAGGTAGCTGTTTGAAATGGCATGTCCTCAGCTTATGCCAGACCAATAGAAGACACTTGTGTGAAAAGCAGAAACACACAACAGCATGTTAATATACTACTTCTGAAGCTCAGTACAAGATGTAGCAATGCTGCCCGAGTGAAAACGCCTTCTCTTTGGAAGCCAGGTTTGATCAGTGTGGTTGTACTGTAATGCAGAGAAACTTTTAGGTTCAGAAACAAACTCCTCTCTGGCTCCAGAGGCCACTTCCAATCTTCAATTGGAGAATAGCAACTACATAGCCTCAGGGTCAAGTATTCCTGTGCGTGTATGGAGAATAGGATGAAAATCTATAGTGGAAAGTAGCTGCCAAGAATGAAAGGAATATGGAAGAATCTAAGGATTTCTCTCAACACTAACTTGCGAGTTTCCTATTAATGGGGGTGCCCATGCTCTGTCTGCAGAAACATGATTCTCCATGGGATAGTCAGTCTGAAGGGGTCATTGGGTGGTTCTTCCTTCTGTTCATTCTATTCTTATTTTCTGCTTCAGAACAATAGGCAGGGAACAGCTTTCTGTCAATATTGGGCATTTTTGCCTCTTTTCAAATACTTTTACACATATTTTAAAAGTATAAGGAAGGAAAAAATCTTAACGCTATTTACATTTCTTCCTAATACCTCTACTATAGCATCCAGGCAGTGGTATAGTACTGGATTTTCTTTCACACTTTTGTCTTGTTTGAAGGATTTTCCTTGAATATCTGAGATTTTGTTTTGTTGTTCTGTATAAGTAGGTTTTTTTTGGGGGGGGGGGGGAAGGAAGAGGGGGGCATTAAAGAGGCTTTTTCATAGTACCCTGAAAGAACCTTCCTTTACCTCCCAGGTGGGTGGTAGTACCAGAAGATCTGAATGCAGCAGTTTCTCAAGAGGCATCAGTATAAAAAGATTATGGTCCAATTAGTTTTCCTTCATATAGGGAGTGAGTGTGGTTTACAAGCTAGTGCATAAGACAGGGACACAAGACTCTGAGTTCTGTTCGTTGGTTTCCGCTGATTTATATGATCAGCTGCTCTACAGACTTTTCTGGTCTGAACAGTGTAGTGTCATATGCAAGCACCCAGTTTTACCCATAGCAAACCTTGCTTTGCTTACAGCCTTTCAATCTCTTGATCCCGGTTGAATAAAACATACCTCTGAATAGTTTTACGACTTTTGTATTCCCTAGGAAAAATTAACAGCTTTTAGGACATATAACAACAGCATTATCCCAAACAAAAGATCACCTTCTTAGTGAGAGATGGTAGAGCTAATGTTTCTGAAGCATTTTTTTCCACTATAGAATGCAGGAAATAAAATGTTGTTCCGTAGACTTATAACTTTTAACTACAGTGAAGTATTTAGAATAATGGCTATAGAACGCTATATATAAACTATCAGCGGTACAGCTTATTCCCACTCGGTGCTCAGTTTCTCTGTGCAGACACTGAATTATCTTTCGGCACCATCTAGTTGTACATCTTAGTAGTGCAATTTGTACATACATTTCTTTTGTTTCAGAATTGTGTGGATAGTTAAGATTGAAACTATATTTTGCCCAAATTTGCAGAAAGGTGTTCAGAAAAAAAAGGGTATGTCTTAAAAGAAACACTTGCTTTATTTTACTTTAAATAGCTTGTCCTCAAAACTTCGTATGAAACTTACTGGAAAGATGCTGGCAAGATTTACAGCCTGGAGACTTGAAAAGGGATTTTGGAGAATTTATTCATTGGTGAATACAGAATTGCCAAATAGTCAGTCAAATTCCAGCAGACTTTTGAAAGGCAGCAGATGAAAAGTAGAACCTTTTTAATTTAAAAAGTACAGGCAAAGTGTTCAAACTTGGATGCCTAAAGTTAGGCACATACATTCATATTTAAACACCTGAATGAGTGGTGTGGTTTTACAGAGATGCTGCTGACCTATAATGGGAGCTGAAGGCATTTACACTTCTGAAAATCAGATCACTTTTTAGGGTGAAAAATCGGGACGGGCTTTGGGGGGTAATAGGTGCCTATATAAGAGAGCCCCAAAAATTGGGACTGCCCCTATAAAATCGGGATTTCTGGTCACCCTACCACTTTTATTAAAGTGCCTTTATCCACATTTGAAAATTGTGTGCTAAGTCTTTAACCCTTTTATTTGCAAAGAGCCTTGAAAGTATAAACTGATCACGGGGAGTCTTGTTATGATGACTTTAAAAAAATGCACCTGGAGGAGAAGCAGGGAAAGGAGGAAATCCCAATCTGTATTATCCATTCTTTTCCCCGAATTCCCCAGTTAAGTCTTGTGTGCATGGGAATGTTTCAGCCCACACAGAAATGTACCCCCTTGTGGAATGGAACACATCAACTAGCAATACTTTAGAATGGGAAATGGACTTCCTTATGCAACTAAAGCAACAAGGAAATCTGGGAAAACAGAATGAAGTTACCCAAAATTGGAATTAGCTCAGAACACTGGAGCTGACGCTATTCTCAAAGTTCCATAAACAAGTACAAGTACACTGATTTGAAATCCTCTGCAAGAGACTTACCCATTACCGCACTCCTTAATGTCACGCTGCGGCATTGGTTCGGTATCAGCTCTGCCTACTGAATCATGAGCCCCACTACTGCACCACCTGGATTCTCCCAGCAGTTCTTCTGTCTAAGTACTGGTCAGGACCAATCCTCTTTAGCTTGTGAAAGCTAACAACATAGCCCTAGGTTATATGGCTGTGGATTATTAATTCTCTTGAATCCTGATTGTATTTATTTGTGTGTATATATGTACATAATATACACATGATAAATTGTGATTTCACCAAGAGGTGATCTGATTTTTTTTTTTTAAGTTTAACTAAAGTTCATACTTTTTTTAGAATCCAGTACTGCTAGCTACAGTCACCTAATGTACTCTGAACTTTTTTGCTTCTTGCCATCTTCAGTAGATATATGTAGAAACTGTCTGAAAACACACTTGGGACTATTTGGGGAATCTGTTTTTACAATTTATGATTCTGATAATGTTACAAAGTTTGTTAACATATTCATAAATGATCTGGAAAAAGGGGTAAATAGAGAGGTGGCAAAATTTGCAGATGATACAAAACTACTCAAGATAGTTAAGTCCTAGGCAGACTGCGAAGAGCTACAAAAGGGTTTCACAAAACTAGATGACTAGGCAACAAAATGGCAAATGAAATTCAGTGTTGATAAATGCAAAGTAATGCACATTGGAAAACGTAATCTCAACTATATATATAAAATGATGGAGTCTGAATTAGCTGTTACCACTCAAGAAACAGATCTTGGCGTCATTGTGGATAGTTCCCTGAAAACATCCACTCGATGTGCAGTGGCAGTCAAAAAAGCAAACAGAATGTTTGGCATCATTAAGAAAGGGATAGATAATAAGACAGAAAATATCATATTGCCTCTATATAAATCCATGGTATGCCCACATCTTGAATACTGCATGCAGATGTGGTCGCCCCATCTCAAAAAAGATGTATTGGAATTAGAAAAGGTTCAGAAAAGGGCAACAAAAATGATTAGGGGTATGGAACGGCTTCTGTATGAGGAGAGATTAATAAGACTGGGGCTATTCACCTTGCAAAAGAGATGACTAAGGGGGGATATGATAGAAGTCCATAAAATCATGACTGGTGTGGAGAAAGTAAATAAGGAAGTGTTATTTACTCATTCTCATAACACAAGAACTAGGGGTCACCAAATGAAATTAATAGGCAGCAGGTTTAAAACAAATAAAAGGAAGTATTTCTTCACACAACGCACAGTCAACCTGTGGAACTCTTTGCCAGAGGATGTTGTGAAGGCCAAGACTATAACAGGGTTCAAAAAAGAACTAGATAAATTCATGGAGGACTGGTCCATCAATGGCTGTTAGCCAGGATGGGCAGGGATGGTGTCCCTACCCTCTGTTTGCCAGAGATTGGGAATGAACGACAGAGAAAGGATCTTTTGATGATTATCTGTTCTGTTCATTCCCTCTGGGGCACCTGGCATTGGCCACTGTTGGAAGACAGGATACTGGGCTAGATGGACCTTTGGTCTGACCCAGTATGGTTGTTCTTATGTTAAGAAATTGCAGTGTCAGGGAATGCCTCTGTGTAAATGTGGAATCCATCTCTTGCTGACAAGGCTGTAAGCGTGTCTCTCCCAGGCCGGGCACAGTGGTGAGTCATTAAAACTGAATAGCTATCTATTCAGGTGGAAGGATCTTGAGGACAACAGTTTAGCTGGAGCCTCTGAGAACCAGTTTTCTCCTACCTAGTTTGTGGAGGCTGGTGATATGAAAAGCGGGGGAAAAAACCAGCAGTAGAACAAAGGAACCAGGTGTTGATAGTGAGACACACAAACTCCAGGGACTTATTGAACAGGAAGCTTTGGATAGGAAAGAAGAAAATAGAGGCAGGCTTTTGTAGCATGGGTCCTTTCTAAATTCTGACCAGTCAAGGTCAGAGACAGCTAGCTGAAGTAGAGAAAGGCTCCATGCTTTTGAAGGGAAGGCTATAGGGGAAGGATCCTTGGTGCACCAGAACAGTCTGTCCAGGCCCAAAGAACTCTCCATAGTGATGAGGAAACTGAGGTAAGGGAAATATATACAGGCATGTCTTATTTTCTTGAGATCTGTGTGTGTCATGCTGTTAAGTAAAGAGCAATGGTCTTCATAATCCTGTGGAAGTCTGTCTGAAGTTTTCGGGGAAAGGTTGTGTTTGAGCTACTGGGAGGAGCAGAGGGGGACGGCAGTGGTCCCAGGGGCTAGGCAGTTGGACTGCAGGGTCTCTTCTCTCAGAAGCAAGCGCTAGCTAAACAGAGGCGCTATACTTGGAGAGCACAGCTAGAGACCCCAAGCCAGGATGTACAATATGAACTTTGTTTCCTCTTGCCATGTTCAGTAGATGTACATGGAATTTTATTGAAAATGCACTTCACTTACTGTGATCTCTTTTCCTACTTGCAGAGTGTTCTACCGTATTTTGTGGCTACAAAAATGTCTAAAATCCGCAAACCAACCTTTGATAAGCCCAGTCCTGAAACATACGTAAGAGCTGCCCTTGGTACAATAGGCCTGCAGTCCCAAACCAACGGATGTCTGCCCCATGCCATTATTGTAAGTTACCTTCAGAAAGGGTATGTTACTCATTTTGTGTGGTCCTGAGTATGTTCTGCATGTACTCTGACCATGGAGGAAAGAGAATTATATTAGTTATGTTTTTTAAAATCCTGAGACTGACACTTGTTCTTTCGTACTTAGTCCTAATTTTGTCACATTTGAAAATGTAGAAGAGATTAATTTTAAGTTCATTTGGTGCAGGTGATAACAGTTGGAGTTTTTTCTTTTAATTTCTTAGGGCTGGATCTTTTCTTTTCTTCCCACCTCAGCAGTCATCAACTTGACAATGCAAAAACACAAGCAATTACGGGCTCGCTACTTAAAGAAAGTGAAGGAAAACTAAGTTGCAGCAACTTGATCAGATGTTTTGACAGATGGTGGCTCAGTACCCACAATTCAGCACCAAATAGACTTAATCACATTTAAAATTTTCTCTTGTAGTTTTTACTTTTTAATGGGACCAAACACCAATTTGGGGTGGGATTATGATATAACATGATTTCTTTCTGGCCTTGACTTTCCAATATTGATTTCAAAATATGCTTGATTTGTTGGTCATATGTGACTGTGATACTAACTGGATTTAATCATTAGCTTTATGTAATGTATTTATACCAATGAATAAGGAATTGTATCCCAGTGCAAGTAGCTTGGTGATAAAATCAAAAACCCACAATAAAGCAAGACAAAGTGCTAGAGGGTCTTAAACTACATTATTGAAGTCAGATGGCCTGTGCTTAGTTAAAAAGAAAAATGGAAGTTGAGGCCATCACTTTATTTTTTTCATTTTGGAAAAGGCCAGTTATACAACCACCACCTGTTTTCTGAGTTGTGCTTGTTTGGGTGAAGGGAAGAATGGTGGCAGTTTGGATTTCAGGAGAAAACATGGTTATTAAAAAAGGAAAGCTAATGTTCATTGATGTAGCCACTCCCCAGCTCAGCTTCAGAGCGCTTGCTAGGATGCTATATGGGTAGTCTTCTTGTGATGTCTCCCCATGTCTCACTTAGCAAGCTGTATGTGTAGTGGGACACCAGGGAGAAGTATGTGTAACTTCACCTGGGCAGAGCTGCTATGTATGAGTCTCCAGTAAAACCATTTCTAGGCTAGTGTCAAGTTAACTGAGAAAGACCACCCATTTTTAGTTATTTTTTGTTTTACATCCTAAAAGACCACTCATAGCTTTCATCTAGTGTACTAAAATGGATTCTTGAACCAACATTTGATTGTTTTGTGTAAATTTGAAGGATATACTGTAATCTGTTTTACGAAGTGGAGGGAAGTGAGCCAAAGTATACAGTGGGAGTGATTGCTATATATATTTTAACATCCTAAAACCGCATTTGTTTAAATTCTTGCATCTTGAATATTAATGCTAACTTTTCAAAAATATATTATCTTCTGGATTTGTAATGACCTTTTAAAAAGATTGATGCCTGCTGTAATCTGTAGACAGTAGTTGCACAATGTAGGTAAATGCTATCAGTTACACGCTGCTTGTTGGTTGATCTGTAAAACACTGTATTAGTACTTGAAATGCAGATCTTGAAATTCAGTGCTGTCTTTGTTAGGGCTGCTGGTTAAACTCTTTTTCTGGCACATGCACCAGTCTGTTCTCCACTGTGGGCCTGCTGATATAAGAAGCTGAATCTTTGAAACCAATTTCTAAAAATGAATGTGCAAATTAAAAACAATAAATGCATTTAAATGTAGAGAAGCTGCAGAATCAAGTGCTTCAAAAGTTTGTTTCTAGGCTGAGCCATGAATGTGTTTTTACAAGCGACTTTTACGCCATGAAAAAATCTACTCGGGGAGGGGAGTGTGTTTTTGGATTACAAAACATTGGATTGTAAAATATTGGATAATTTTTAATAGGATATGTGAAATAAAAGCCATCACGGTTGGTGCCGTTAGGTTGAAAGTTTTAGCCCAGACGGAATGCTCCATTGAGGCTGCACTATCCTTATCTCACCATGGGGGAACATTGATCAGCATGTGTGTGTAAAGTCCATACTGCCCCTGCCTGTCTGCTCTGTGGATAAAGATTTTGTTCTCCATTGACATCAAAATCTTTACCAGCCGTAAATGTACTAAAACTGTACTTTAAAAGTAACTTACATGGGCAATAGCTTCATCATTTTTAGTGGTGCTAGAAATCTGTGATCTGGAGTTGTTTATTGCCCTTGCGAGAATAATTTAAAGCTCTGCTTTTAGGTTAAATGTGTTGTATTGAAGCATGAAGGGGCTAACATTTCTGTACATTGAAAATACATGAATACCGATGCAATGGTGCTGCTCAGGTATGAGATGAGGATCTTATCCCATAGCTTTTATTTTGGAGTGGGGGTGATTGAATGTGGGTGGATTAGATTGCATAAGGCCACTGTTGCTTGGCTTGCTTTGGAGAAGACATGGGGTTATTTGACTAACCAATTCTGTGTATATTCTTTTTCTAACACACACACAGAGAACTGAAATAGTTAAAATAAAAGATTTCTCCTGAACGGTTAACTCTCGAGTTTCCTTTTTTAAATGTTTTACCCTGCTTCATTCAAATAACTGGTGTCTTGTATACAGGGCAGCACAATACTTGAAATGATCCTTCCCCACCCCAAAGAGAACTCCATTACTGTGGCTTCCTGCTTGTCAAGAATGACAGCTAAAAGTGGCATTTGTTTTTGTTTGTTTGTTATATCAAAGTAAACCACTAAAGGGAAATAATTCACTTTCCTGCATGTGTTCCTGTTAGTTTGACTGAAGCTTGCTGCATAGCGAGTGCTAACTTGGAAGAGAACTCTTACATTCAAGCAGCGTGTTCAGTTTTTGAATTGTATGGTATTAAGCACGTTACTAGCATCATAAATTGCAGCCCAGGAATTGCATTCTGATTCTCTAAAATCTTTTCTCTATTTTGAGTTAAAGATGGAAGCCTTCTCCACGTGTTCTCCTAAACGGCTTTGTATTTGCAGTTTAAAAACCTGCTACATTTCAGTAATTGAAGTGATTCCTATGTACAGTATTTTGTGATGTGCTATAAAAATAAGGCAACTTTCCTTTTCTACATTTTTTTCATTTTAATATTTTACAAATGTTCTGAATTATTTTTTAACTTATGTAACTCCAGTTCTTCCATTATTTGCACTCCCTTTTTTCTGAGTGAGATGGTGGAACAGAAGTGAGGTCAGTCACACGGTAGGTAGATCTAAGAACGTAGTCTGCACAGAAAAAAAAATCGGTAACTATATGGACAGCACAATTATTATGATGCAAATTTGTAACATGGAGGATAGAATCTGTGACTTTGGCCTTAAAAGGCTTCTACCACTTGTTCTAAAGAATCTTCAATAACTGTAGCAATGCACTGATACCACTAGATGGTGACAGTTACACACATACTCAAGCAGGTCAGACATGTTCTGTCTTCGGAAGACAGAAGTGGATGGCAAAAATGTAACCAGAAGTAAAGAGGCAGAGGAAATCAATAATGTACTTGGAAGGCTGATTAATAGCTCAATCAGTGCAATAGCATTTATAGTGATGCCAAGCATGGTCTAGGACCAAAAGGTAGTTAGCACTCATGACTATGTACATATGTGTCAGACAGTTTTCTAAACTTTTTTTTTTTCATTGTTGGAAACCCAAATGCTTGGGCTCACTTTGGCTGAGTTGAGACTTTTAGCATTAGAGGTAACTTTGCAAACTTCTTGTTCTCTGCCCTGACAGGAGCGAATGCTGCTTCGTATACAGGCAAGTGAAAAATGTTTTCATTATAAGGATGGCAGGTAGATCTTGTGTAAGTTCTCATAACTTTTACAGGGCTGGATTAGCGTTTGCATGTTTGAAAAGGCAAGTTTGAGTAAACTCCATGTCCATTACCCACTCCCAGCAAGAAATTTGGGAACTGGATTTCCCTTTAATCAGATACAATTCATTCACCATGAAGCCCCAGTGCCACAAAACAGCAAGATTTTTTTTTTTTAGTAAAAATTTTTGAAAGCGTTACGTGTCCTCATTTTCAAATGTGCTGAGCACCTGCAGCTCCCCTTGACTTCTTGGGATTTGTTGGATGCTCAGTGCTTCGGAAAATCAACTGAGCATTAGATAAATTTACAGAGACCAAATAGAACAAAAGATTCATGAAATGTTTCCCTTTTAAGTTTTCCACATATTGAAAGTTACAGTTGTTCCAAAATTTTACATTACTTTCATTTCTTCTTCTTTTTTTTAATCTTACTGGATTGTAGGTTCATAATGGTCAATTGCCACTTAATCGATATTAAATGAAAACTAGGAGGAGGAAAGTGTGATCACACTGGGCAATAAAAGGGAAATGAAATAAGAGGAGAATGACGTAGAAGAGAAGCTCATATACAGGCTCCTTGCCTGAGCAATGTGAGCAGAAGGACTGAAAACACTGAGCAGCAAGGTCTTGAAGTTACACTTTCTCTATTTCCCTCAGCCATCCTATATTGCATAGTCATTGCAGACTGACGCACATTTGGCAGTGTGCAGAAAAGGATGTCTGCCTTAGGTTAGGAATGATGGTGGTTCTACCTGGCTGATTTGTTGGGGAAGCTTGCAAGAAATGCTCTTTTTAATAGCGAGAAAGAGAAGTCTAAGTTGGTACCAGTAAAGTAGGGTTGTCCTGCTTCCTGAGTAGGACTGGGTGAAAAGTTTGAAATACTAAGATTTTTCTCAACGTGTTATAAAACATTTAATAAATTACCATTGAAAAGGTTCCAAAAGGATGGGTGGCCTCTTCTCTCTTAAATAGTAGAGAGGAAAGATTCCTTATCAACACACCTAATACAAATCTGTAAAAGAGGAGTTAGTCCTGAAAGTCATCAGAAAGGGACAAGCCAATTTTGAGCAGGAGAAAAGGGAGACGCACACAATTCAGAGACTGTGCTGCTCTAACACTTAAAATCAAAAGGTTAGAAAGGCTGAAAGAAGTTAGTATAGAGCAATGGTTCTCAACCCGGGGTTACGCGTACCCCTGGAGGTATGCAGAGGTCTTCTGGGGGTACATCAACTCCTCTAGATACTGGCCTAGTTTTACAACAGATACATAAAAAGCACTAGTGAAATCAGTACAAACTAAAATTTCATACAGCCTATGACTATACTGCTCTATATACTATACACTGAAATGTAAGTACAATATTTATATTCCAATTGATTTTATAATTATATGGTAAAAATTAGAAAGCAAGTTGTTAAGTGAGGTGAAACTTGGGGTACACAAGGCAAATCAGACTCCTGGAAGGGGTACAGTTGTCTGGAAAAGTTGAGAACCACTGGCATAGAGCACACTACTGTATCTTTGACTTACCCAGAACAGGGCTCAGAGAACGGAGACTTTTAAAAGTTCTACTGCAGTATGCCTAACAACTTTCATCCTTTTAATCTTCACTAAGCTATAGACTGTTAACTATTTTAGAGGAAAAATCCTCCTGAACAAGTGAGTATTTGAAGAACATGGTTCTGAAGAGCCAAAAACCAGATTTGCTCGACATGAGACCAGTCAGATTGAACCTGAAGGAAGCAACTGCCTGCAACAGATGTACTTAGAAGAAACCTGAGGATTCTGCTGGACACCCATTATCCATGCTATCCCATCAGTTGGGAATCATCCAGGATAAGCAACTTCCCAGCTGAGGTGAAAAGACACTCTAATTATAGAGAGACAAGGTGGGTGAGGTAATATCTTTTATTGGACCAGCTTCTGTTGGTATGAGACACAAACTTTTGAGCTTACACAGGGCACTTCTTCAGGCCTGGGAAAAGCTACAACACCACTGCATATACTAAGTATAGACAGACACTTCCAGTAAAATGGATTAAACATAAAATGTATCCTGGTCGTATTGCTTGTATTCTGCCTATGCTGAAAAGTTGTTTCATAAACCTTTTTCTGAAGACCTCAGTAACTAGAAACCTTATCTGCCTGAGCAACTTGCTGACAGGTAACCTCTTCTAGGGATTGCTTAAATCTGAGTCCACTGACTTACTTTAAACCAAATATACCCAGTTGTTTTATAGAGGCACACATCTGTATCTAAGTTGTCTCTGTCTACAACTTCACAGATGTTCATTTATTTGGGGGTGGGGGGAAGAGAATTGAGAGAGAAATTAGCCAAAGGAGTTATCTGCAGAATTGATTATTTGATTCCTACTTTTTAATTTTCTGGGTTATTCAATATACTTATGCAGGACAGCCATTAGTGTAATAACCATTAATTTTAAATATATATAAGGTTTATATAGCCTACATATTTACAGGCATGGACTTAGATATGGAAAGTGATTTATGGATTTTAACCAGATTTAGTGTCTAGAAATTCGCCATGTCTGTTCCATCCACTTTTTTTTACCAAGCTAAACGCCTGGTACCTTTGAATGTTTGTCCGTACCGCTGTCATCTCACTGGCAATGACCCTGTTCGCCTATTCCTCTGGTACTACATCGCCCTGGTATCTTAAAGTGGTCTCTTAATCTGATTCTGAGAGTTCCTACAGATCAGAATTCTTTTCTACAACCCATCCATGTATCTCCTCTATCTTCAATGCACAGCTCGAGCTCTTGGCACTGAGACACACAGAGATTGATAGAAACACTATTGTGGGGTTGGGCCACAATCCTATACCAGATGCAGCACTTACCCTTCTGGCGTCCTTGGGGAGTTCCCCTAGATTCAAGGGCAATTTCTCCTCAGCACCAAACTCCAAAATGGTTGAGGCACTATTCTCAGTCTGCTACCATCTTTAGTGCTGATGCTGGCACAAGATCACTATCCAGGTGCTCTTCACCTATGGGTACTGTCCTGTTCTCATGGATGCTGGCACATGATCTCCACCTGGGTGCTGGTCTCTGGCCAGAACCATCCTCTGTGCTGACATTGCTACCCATCAGGTGAGAGAGGCTTTACCTCCAGCTCCAGTTCTTCTCCCTTCTGAGCTCTTAGTCCACTGGACCAGACAGACATTTTGCTGCCTCCAGTCAGGGCCGGCTCTAGACCCCAGCGCGCCAAGCAGGCGCGTGGGGCGGCCCTTTCCCGGGGGGGCGGCATTTGGCTTCGGCGGACCTTCCGCAGGCATGCCTGCGGGAGGTCCACCGGAGCCTGGGACGAGTGGACCTGCCGCAGTCATGCCTGCGGCGGGTGCCGTGGTCCCGCAGCTCCGGTTGAGCTCCCGCAGGCATGCCTGCGGCAGCTCAAGCAGAGCCGCGGGACCACGGCACCCGCCGCGGGACCGGGGAAGGGCGGCGCAGCGCGCTGCGCTGCTTGGGGCAGCCTAATTTATAGAGCCGCCCCTGCCTCCAGTGAGTACCACCTCATCCTCCACAGATGAAGCAACTGTATCTGAGTCATCTACTCCAATCACTGATGACTATAAGGAATACCAGGAGCTCATGAAGAGGTTAGCTAACTCTGAGGATCCAGATTGCATTAGTCCAAGATAACCCTCTTTGGCTTGTGGACATCTTGCATTCTTTTGGTCCAGCTAGAATGGCTCTGTCTATTTAATGAGATGACTTTGTGCCCACAGATAAGTGCCCTGAAAAGAGGTATCAAGGACCTTCTCAAGGACATGAATAACTTTATTCACATCCCACCCAGGGTGCTTGATGTTGGTGGCTGTGAATGAAAAATTGAGACACTAATGAACAAAATCCATTCCCAAGGAGACAGAAGCTAAAACACTTGATTTATTTAGAAGAAAAGTTTACTCCTCATCTGGCCTACAATTTAGAATAGCAAATCACTAGGTGTTACTGGCCAAGTATGACTATTCATATTGGGATGCAATGTCTAAATTTCAGGACAAATTACCAGAGGAGGCAAAAGAGGAGTTTAAGGCCTTTATTAATGAGCATTGTCCAGTTCTCCACTCTTCTTTATAGGCTGCAATAGACAATGCAGACTCAGCAACTTGAGTGATGGCCATGGCCATTACTATGCATTGTGCTTCATGGCTCCAGGGATAAGGCATTCTGCTTCAAGTGCTGCAGACTATAGAAGATTTGCCAGTGAAGGCCCTAAGTTTTTCTGGCAAAACTGACAAGGCTCTGCACTCTTTTAAAAGATTCCAGGGCAACTCTGAAGACTTCAGGGATTTATACCCCTGCTGTAAAGAGGAAGTTTTTTCATCCTCCTGTCCAGTAGAGAGATCCCTTTTATCCATTATGGCAGCCTAATTACTCCAGGAGATACCAGAGGTCTCAGAAAAAGGGACTGCTTCTCCATCATCTGCTACCACTAGACATTCTTCTACCTCAAAGCAGTCTATTTGACTTCTTGGTTGAGGACCGTGAACCGCTCATGGAGAGTTCTCCTCCCTATGGCAGCAGGTTATTCCACTTCCTAAGGGTTGGATCACATCAGACCAGTGGGTTCCAAACACAGTGGAACGGGATATACTCTACAGTTTGCATCGATGCCTCCCATTCCCTGTCCCTTTCCAGTGACCAATCCCACAAGCCCATACTGATCAAAATAGTACAGTCTCTATTGCATTTATGGGCCATGCAGGAAGTGCCCCCTCGTCTTCAGGGGAGGGATTTTATTCCCAATATTTTATCATAACAAAGGCCAAGGGATGCCTCAGATCCATTCTGGACCTGCAAAATCTCAACCAATTTAAAAAAAAAAATTGTATGGTTACTCTGTCCTCTACTATTCAGACCTGTCTCCTAATGATTGGGTGCCCTCAACTTAAGGATGTGGCTATACGCCAGAGTCATTCTTAAGATTTGTAATAGAAGAGGTTCCTTATCAGTTCATAGACCTTCCGCTTGGCCTGTCTTCTGCCCCCTGAGTTCTCAAAAAATGCACGACAGTGATGGCAGCACATTTTTGAAAGATGGACAGCCAGGTGTATCCATACTGGATAACTGGTTGCTCCATGGACAGTCTAGACAGCAGGTGTAAGAAGGGGAGCAAAGGGATCAGTCTTGCTTCCAGTCCTTGGGCCTTCAAAGACAAATCATTTTTTACCAATCTCATGAGGGGGGCTGGCTCAGGGTGTCTGTCTGGCTCTGACTAGACACTTTGCCTCTCCCAAGAGCCACTGCATCCCCACAATGATGAGGAACTGCCTGAGACTGCTAGGGCATGTGGCAGCTTGCCACATATGTGACTCAGTGTGCAGATAGCACATGCGTAGCTTCAACTCACCTCTGGATCATGTAGTGGCGGTTGAAGTCAGTTAAAATCCACTGGATAGGCTGACTTACGTACATTCAACTCTCCTGTCCTCCCTGAACTGGTAGATGGACTTGGCCAAAATATGCAATGGAGTTCCCTTTGCTCTGACTCTTCCCTCAGTGACTCTAATCACAGATGCTTCAATACTTGGCTGGGGGGGGGGGGCAAATCTGTGTTACGAACTCAGGGTCTATGGTCACATCAGGATCTCACCATCCACATCAGTATCTGGGAGCTTTGGGCTACATGCCTGGCCTGTTGAGTATTTCTTCTTCACATAGCTGGCTGCTCAGTGCAGATTCTCACAGCCAGCACTGTGGTGATATTTGACCTCAATGAACAGGGAGGGCCAAGTCTGACTCCTCCCTGCCCTTCCTCCCCCTCCCCCCACTCCCTTTGCCAAAATGCATTGGGCCTTTGGAATTTTTGCATGAAGAATGGGATATCGCTGAAAGCATAATCTCCTGTCTGCTGGATTTCAGAATTCACCAGCAGACGGACTCAGGAGGTCATTCATTAGAGACCACAAGTCTCCCTCAGATCCACATGGGGTATACCAGAGTTGGACCGGTTTGCCACCTGCCAGAACAGATTCAGTTTGACAGGAGGCCTCAGCCCTGGGTCAATAATGGGTGTCTTTTTGATGTTATGAAAGGGCAAGCTTCTTTATGCTTTCCCCCATCCTGTTTAGTGTCCAGAGTACTAGCCAACATCAGACAGGACCATGCCAGTTTAATCCTAATAGCACCTGGCCTTGTCAACATTAGTTTTTCAGTCTGTTGAACTTCTGAGATCCAATTCCCCTCCCTATGAATCCGAATGTAATCTCACAAGATCATGGCCAAACTGCATCCCAGCCTTGTCAGTCTGCATCAAACTGCCCAGATGCTAAGTGGTTAGATCAAGAGTCTGCCTGTTCTGCCACAGTGCAGAGTGTTCCTTTGAATAGGAGAAAGTCTTCTACAAGATATACAGATCTTATGAAATGGAAAAGGTTTTCATTTTGGTCCTGATAAAGGAATTCCTTCCACGGCTATTATCCATTTTAACTTGGACAACCTTCTTCATCTGTCCTGTCAGTTCATTCAGGGTAAACCTTGCTGCTATTTGTTTTACCCTCCTATAGGGAAGTGGCAAATCTGTTCTCCAACCCAATTGCTATCAGGATTTTAAAAGGTTTACCTCCTGTAAAGGATTCAATCCATTCCTGGAATTTAAACTTGGTTCTATTAGGGTTTATGGGACTCCTTTTCAAACCATTGGCCATCTGTTTATTGTCCTGTCTACCAAGGAAGGTTGTGTTTTTAATAGCTATTACCTTGGCTAGGCGGGTTGCTGAGCTGCAAGCTTTTATGGCTGACCCTTTGCATACTTTTGTTTTATAAAGATAAAATGATTTTATGTGCTTACCCCAAATTTCTTATTAAGGTGGTTTTGGATTTTTATTTGAATCAGACTCTATCTGCTAATTTTCTTTCTGGAGCCTCACCCTCAAGGACGGGTACATGGGGTTCTGTTGTAGATCAATAAAACGTACATTGGGTATTAGAAAGAAGCAGCTTTTTGCTTGGCCAATCTAAGGGATTTCAGGTATCCCCTCAATTGTTTGTTTCATTTGCTGATTGTATGAAAGAGAAAACAGTTATCTCCCGGAGGATCTCCTGGATTTCTAGTTGTATTTGTTTGTTAGGACCTGGCTACTGTTTTATTCCTGCACAGAGTGCTAGCTCACTCCACGAAGGCTCAGGTGCCTTCAGCAGCTTTCTTGGGCAATGTTCTGGTTTCCAACATTTGCAGGCTATATTTGCAGCGTGGTCTTTGATTCATATGTTTACCATTCATTATGCCATCTCCCAGGCTACCTGTCCTTATCTTCTTCTAGCAGAAACTGCATGTGAATCACTTAAAGTGGAACTGATGTGCAATGAATCAAAGACAAAACAATGGTTACATACCTGTTCTGTAACTGTTCAAGATGTGTTGCACATGTCCATTCCACAACCCACTATCCTTCCCCCTGCATCCTGGTTGCTAGGTACATTGGTTTCTGCTGTGAGAAGGAACTGAGATGGCTCAGGGAAGCTCTATCCCATTATTCTCTAGGCAAGCAACACGAGTGGATAGAGGATGAATGTGCTGTCCTGACAGGTACCATGATGGGAAAAAGTTATCCAGTTCTGGTGCATGGACAACTAAAGTAGAATGGACATGTAAAATACCTCTCTTTGAACAAGTTGTGGAACAGGCATGTAGCCATATATTTAGCATCAGCAAAATCTTGCATCAGAATGAATTCTTCTCCAAACATATTGCGCTAGGTGGAGTAAGCAGCCATCCTTCCACTAAAATATAAATAGTCAGAGCTGTGGTTCTGTTAATAGCATTACCACTGTCAACACGAAACACATTCCTTTGTTATAACCATTGAATTTTTCTGCAGGCCAATTTTCATCCCTCCTGGGATTCATGAGCGGTCAGTGCTCTATCTGTAGGCATATAGTCATGCATGTGGCATAGTGAAGAATCATTACTCAGCCCTTTCTCATCTTCAAAGCATTTTACAAATCACTAATGAGTCAGGATCATAATTTCCCTCTTTGTAAAAGGAAGATAGAGAGACAGAGGCAAATAACTTATTCAAGGCTGTAGCTAGTCTAAACTTAAAACTAGCTGCAGTACCTCCCAACTGCATCCCTTCGTGGAGAACATAAATAGCTTATCTAGCTGAGGCAGCAATGGGGAAGGAAATACAAAAGCAGCCCTGAAATTGCTTCTAGCTTTGGACTTTTGAAATGGGGAACTGAGGCCGCAAGCCCCCCTGCTCACTGCCCTCTGGAAATAATCATTGGCATTTAGTAGCCAGCAGCATGATTATTGCTGTACAAACAGCAAGAGCTTCCCTGGCCTGAGGTGATGAGCCTCCAGCATAGATCAGATAATAAGTAGCTGCTAGGACTTTGGGGGCTACACTGCCAGTTCAGTGGGAGATGGGGGTAGGGTGTGCTGGAATATTGTGGGACCAGGGCAGCTGATGGGTGGGAACCTGTGCTCTACCACTGAGGCTGCAGCCACAGCTGGAAGGTTTAGGGTACCCCACTCTTTCTTCAGCTGCTCAACCCCTGCTGATGTGTTTTCTAGCATAACAATTGTGTCTGAGTGTGGGGGTGATGAGTTACTCTTGAAGTCCTTTCCACCTCTCCTTTTCCGTCGCTGGGCTATGGAAATGGATGTGGCTGGGATAGCAGGGTCTGTCTAGTTGACCATGGTTACTGGGATGAATGAGTTATAATTAGAACCCTACCAAATTAATGGTTAATTTTTGTCAATTTCACAGTCATAGGATTTTAAAAATTGTAAATTTCACGATTTCAGATATTTACGGTAAATCTGAAATTTCACAGTGTTGTAATTTTAAGGGTCCTGACCCAGGAAGGAGTTGTGGTACTGCTACCCTTCTGTGCTAGTGCTTTCAGAGCTGGGCAGCTGGAGAGTGGCAGCTGCTGGCCAGCAGCTGCCAGCTCTCAAGGCAAAGCTGCCACCAGCAGCAGTGCAGAGGAATAGCATGGTATAGTATTGCTACCCTTACTTCTGTACTACTGCTGGCGGGGCATTACCTTCAGAGCTGGGTGCCCAGCTCCCAGCAAGGCAGTGCAGAAGGGTGGCAATACTGTGAATCCCCTGCAACTCCCTTTTGGGTCAGGACCCCTAATTTGAGAAATGGTGGTCTCCCCCTGTGAAATCTGTATAGTACAGGGTAAAAGCACCCAAAAGACCAGATTTCACTGTCCCAGGTGCGTTTTTTGTGGTAGTGAATTTGGTAGGGTCTTAGTTATAACGAGGGATCCTAGAAATACATTTGTGCCTTAAAACCAAGGATTTTGAATTTTTACAGAGTATTTTTACATTTTGTGGAAAAAATAAAAATATTTACACTAGAACCCTGTTTATCTGAGTCCCCAGTATCCTGCTTAACTAAACCACCACCTGCCTGAGAGTGGCGCCTGTCAGCCTAGGGTGCGTGGGGACTGGAGAGTGGAAACTTGGCTACAGGGGGTTCTGGTGCAGATCAGTAAAAGATGCGCTTCACCTGCTACCGGTTGCGGCGAGGAGAACGCGCTAATGATGGGGGGTTGGAGGTTTTTGTTTTGGGGGCGAATTTTGGATTTTTATATCCCCGCAAAGCGCAGTAGGAAGCCTGGTTCTAACGGGGCAGCGCGGCCAGGGACCGCCAGCGGCCGTGGGGTGTCATGGGAGAAGCGGCTTCATGTGAAAGGGGGTTGGGAGGGTTTCTAGCCCCTCGGGGCTGCACGGAAGCGTTGCCTCGGAGTCCCCGTCCCCGTCCCCCGGCGGCGGCGGCTCTGGGCGCCGGGCTGGACACGCGAGACGCCGCCGGCCCTGGGCGGGGCCGAGCCGCCTTCGTTTAAGGGCGGGCCCCGGGCAGGACGGAACTGGTGCGCGGGGAAACGGAGCCGGGTGGCCCAGGAAGCGGCAGCAGCAGCAGCAACTTCCGGGCGGAGCGGGGCTGGGGCAGGTCTGGGCGCCGCGCTCGGATCCCCGCGCAGCTGGGCAGGGTGAGGCGCCGCCGAGCTAACCCCGCGCTGCCCCAGTGGGGGCCGGGCAGACAGATGCTGCCCCTCGGTGGGCGGGAAACCGCAAAACCCTGAAGGGCGCAAACGCGGGTGGAGCTGGGGCCCGGCCCGGCCCGACCCTCAGCCAGGGCCTGGCGGGCCTCGCTACTCCTGCGTTACTCCGCGCTCATCCAGCGCTGCGCTCCCAAGACCTGTAACCGCCTCCACTCCCACCCTCCTCTGCATCCTTCACCGCCATTGCACGCCGCCCCGTGCACCCCCCTTCTCTGCTGCATCCTGCCCTGCTTCCCCCTGCACCAACTCAGCTGCACACACACCCCGGCCGCCCCATGCCCACTCTCCTCTACACCGCTCCCCACCGCCTGCACTGTTCTGCAACCCTCAGACACCTCCTTTCACACTCCTGCCCCATTTCCCTCCACACACAATTCCCTTCATTTTGCTCCTCCTCACCCCCCCTCCCCACGCAGGGGTGCTAGTACTGGTGCAGTGGTAGCACCCCCTGGCTTGAAGTGGTTTTCATCATACATAGGGTTTATAGTTTGTTTTTTTTAATGTCTTTCAGCAGCCCCACTATACAAATCTTTCTAACACCACTGCCCACGCATGCTCTCACACTTTCACCAGTATTTATTCCCTCTCCTGTGCCCCCTCATGCACACACATACATAAACTCCTCCTTGCCCCCAATAGACGCACAACTACTTCTCCCAACACTCCCCTCCACCAACCACCACTCCCTTGCACCTGTGCGTGCACACACACACTCACTCTCCTCCTCCATGCACACGCAAACAGTCTCTTACACATGCACAGATGTGCCCACTTAGCTTCTCTGGTGCTCTGGGTGCTGCATAGTAAAACTAGAGTAAGTTAAGTAAAACTTAACTGCAGTTAAGCATAGGCACAGCCTATTGCCTAGTCATTTGTTGGTTTGTTTTATTTAGGATTGTGTATTCATTCCCTCCCTCCATCTGTTAGTCTTTAAGGTGACACTGGATGCCTTGTTGTTTTCATTCCCTCCCCGTATTTCTTTTTCCTCTCTGAGGAGGTACCCTAGTTACTATGGCAACATAGATGTCATTAGACTAGGCGGTGCTAAGTAACATCCGCAAGGGCAGCATAAATTCTGTTTATAGGATATTCTGACACAGCTAGCAGGTTTGCAAAATGTACTAACCTAAAGGAACACTTTCATGGCCACATGTTTGAAACAGGTGCCTAGCTTGCTGTCTGTCTAGAAAAGATGTGGAATGTCTGGACATGCATAATACAATACTCAGATATAAAATCCCCCTCCTCCCCCCCCCTTGCAGGGGGATGTGTAGGTCATCTCCCTGTAGAGTTTATGGATTAGAAAGCAGCATTAGGGAAGAGTGTAAGAAAAGAAGTAAATAGTGAGGAAAGGGACATTTATAGGAAATCAGAATTACTTACTGAGGTCTGCCTGGGCAGGTTTTGTTGGGAGGTAAGCAGTGCCTAATTTGTAATGAAAGAGGTACCAGGGCTCAAGAAAATTATGTGCCAGGGCTCAAGCAATTTTTTTACATTCATAACTGCTGCAGCAAGACCAGAGGTGCTGGGGCTATGAACTGTCAAGCCCTGGAACAAATTAAACAGTGGGGTTAAGGCAAATGATGACGTCCATAATGTGTAATGCACCAGCTCACTAGAAAAGTGTTTCCATAAAATCTGTTGATATTTTAATACTGTACTTGGCTGTAAATTGCCTAACCAACTTGTTTTTTATGTTTGAAACACAGTGGGGCGCGGGGAATTAGACCAGTCTAAGGTGCTGGAAGATGCTGTGAAAAAGCATGGAAGATAAAAGACGGAAAGCCAGAGTACAGGGTGGTTGGGCTGGACCTGTTAAGAGCAGAACAGCCTCATATGCAGGCAAGATATTGTGTATTTCTTTGTGTGTTCCTGGTTATGTTAATCTTTTTTTCTCCTGTCTTTTTAAATTTTTCCCTAATATTTTATAGAGATATTCTAATCCTGAATGAATTTGATTTCTTGTGTGATCCTGGACACATCATTTGATTCAAGTAGCCCAGCTGGAATATTGGAGAAAGCTATAATTTCCATGAGGATTGATACTATAGTTTAGCTGAGTTGAGCTGCCTTGAGGAAATTAATTATATAAAGACTTACTACTCATCTGTGACCCAGACATTTAGTATTATAGGGGAAGCTGGTAAGAACACCTGTAGCTTGGCTGTCTAATGCTTTGCATTAGAAGCCCATGTTTTTTCTAGCACGGGGTCGGCAACCTTTCAGAAGTGGTGTGCTGAGTCTTCATTTATTCACTCTAATTTAAGGTTTTGCGTGCCAGGAATACATTTTAACGTTTTTAGAAGGTCTCTTTCTATAAGTCTATATTATATAACTAAACTATTGTTGTATGTAAAGTAAATAAGGTTTTTAAAATATTTAAGAAGCTTCATTTAAAATTAAATTAAAATGCAGAGCCTCCTGGACCAACGGCCAGAACCTGGGCAGTGTGAGTGCCACTGAAAATCAGCTTGCGTGCTGCCTTTGGCCCACATGGCTTTGGTTGCCTCCCCCTGTTCTAGCATATAACTTTGCCACATTGTAACATGAAGATTGAAACTTTCCATGCTTGCCCTCTGCCTCGTGCAGATTTATTTATTTACTTATCTGTTTTTAAATTTCAGAAAAATAGATTATCTATTCTGAGAGAGAAGTTAGGGGAAACAGGTAGGGTAGTTTTGCCAGTGTTAATTTTTTCCCAGCCATTTATTTGAAGAGCTCTAGTATTTTCATGCTTTGAATAAGAACTTGAAATTTGGTAAGGTAATAGTCCTGAGGTGAGAGAGAGCTTTTTGCTACCCCTGTAGAAATGTACTGAAATTTGCAGACTTAGAAGCAAGGGAAAGTCTCCATTTGCACATGTAGAACTTGTTATAGACTTACTTTTAAAATCTCTATACATTCTGTCTGCACTGAGGCAGCTACTCCCTACCTTCACTGAGCCTTGTGCATACTAAGCATAGAACTAGTGATCCTGCCTTGGTGGACAGTGCTGCAGCAGCAACAAAATACCATTTGGCCTAGGGGAAGGTGTGCAGGAGGAGACCTTCCACTGGCTAGTGTTAATAATTCCATGCTCTTCACACTCATTATCAAGAAAGTCCTTATATCTCTGTCTTAGCAAGCAGACAAATCTGATTCCCAAAATTCACGTTGGGATGACTGAGAGGTTGCACAAGGACACTTCAGAGCTGGGAGTAGAATTCAGGTTTCAAAAATGGTAGACCCAGGTCTACTCCACAGCCTCTTTGCCTTTTAGAATGATGTGCCAATCTGTGTGGGGCTGTGCTCTCCATAAGTGTTGTCCAAACTCCTCTGCAGAGCCAGAAATAGAATCCAGGATGCCTGATTCCCATGCTTGCAAAAAACTAATTATGTAAGTCACCCCAATGTATATTGTCTCCCACTAGTGGCTGATTCATACAGAGGATCACAGCTTATAACCAGTTTCTTCTGTAGCACAAATTGTAGTGGTCTGTGCTGGGTATCCGGGTTCCAGTCTTGCTGATGACCAATACCAGAGTGGGGGTGCTCAGTATGTTTCCACATGAAATGTGGGAGCATGTGTAATTCTGTGGGCCAGTTAATGATAGAAAGGTAAGGGAGGTGTCATTTGATTGGTAAAAATCTACAGAATCAAAATGACACCTCCCTTACCTTGCTATCGCTAACTTGCCCACAAAATGAGATTTTACTACATTATGCTCCCAGACTGTGATGGAATTCTCTTTTTTTTAGTTTTTTTTTTAACTTAGAAAATTACACACACACAACTGTTAAAAGAGCATTGCAAACTGAAGTGCTCCGAAGGTAGGAAATGCTGGAATTAAAGTTGCCTCTATCACCTTAATTCAGCCCCCCGGTGTGTAGATTTTTTTGGGTATGTAATAAACACATTTCCTAAATATCTTTTGAGTAGAACCATAATATTCCCTAAAGCCATGCCACTCATATTTTCAGCACCATAGGGGGATGAGCTCCTTGATGGAAAGCCTCTACTACCTTTAACTTACCATAAACAATGACCACTATGATTTTAAATGACTCTTTTTTGTCAATTGGGTTGAAACAATTTTTATTTACTTCAGTTTATAAATTAGTAAAAAATGCTCCAGTCCTAGATTTTAGGTGCTTTTAATGATTATTATAAACACGTCTGACTCTTCCCTTGCTTTTTTTTAAAACTTTGACGTAAGGGGGAAGTCCTTGAAAACTGAACAGTGATTCCATTAGTTGTCCCTTACTGGAATATTGGGTTTTCCGCATAGTGAGATGTTCAATTCTCTGATTCCACTATTTTGCTTGAGCCTGTTCTTTTCTTTGCCTTAGCTCCAGGGGCTTCTGCGGCCAGGAACCTTGTGTCAGTGGGCACTGATCAGACCTGGATGAGAAGAGAGCAGCTTTCATCCAAAAGACAATTTGTGTTTAAAGAACCAACAGAGGTAAAAATGTAGATGAGTGTCCTGTCATTTCATCTTTTTGTTGATAAGTGGAAAAACAACTTATTTTTTAAATTAGTTGGCTGTATGAGGAGTAGTTCAAGAATACAGATATCTCAGTCCAAGCTTTTTGGGCCTCTATAACACACACTTTACAAACATTTTGCATGTGTGGCTTACAGAAAGCTAGGATCATCTTAACTGACCCCAAATATTTTGATTTTCATTCTCTACCAATCAGTGCCACTTTGTTCAGCAAAAGCAAATAAAATATTCCGGTCTAAAGCCAGAAAAGTGAGCTCTGCCTATTGCTCCTTCTGCTGGGAATGCTTCGTTGGCAGCATAGTCAACTTCTGACTTCTGGTGGGCAGAGGAGAGTTAAGATCCAAAGTTTCAACCCTTACCTCTTGGTCTGCCAGGGGATTACAGGGTAATGTGCTCACCCCAGTGGGAAGTGAGTTTCTTGAATGGAATTGGAGATTGGTTGCTTAGCCTTGTAAGACTGGAAAGGCAGTGCCTCACTTTTTTCTTGTAGCTGTGCCAACATGCTCTCTGAATGGGACTACATCCTGCTTTGGCGACCAGCTTGGTCGCCAAATATGGCAATATGGCAGGCGACCAGCTTGGCTTAACAGTGAAATCCTTGCTCGTCTTAAACACAAAAGAACAGCTTACAAGAAGTGGAAGATTGGACAAATAACCAGGGAGGAGTATAAAAGTATTGTTCAGGCATGCAGGTGTGAAATCAGGAAGGCCAAATCACACTTGGAGTTGCAGCTAGCCGGAGATGTTAGGAGTAACAAGAAGGGTTTCTTTAGGTATGTTAGCAACAGGAAGAAAGTCAAGGAAAGTGTGGACCCCTTGCTGAATGAGGGAGGGAACCTAGTGACAGAGGATGTGGAGAAAGCTAGTGTACTCAATGCTTTTTTTGCCTCTGTCTTCACAGACAAGGTCAGCTCCCAGACAGCTGCACTCTGCAGCACGGTATGGGGAGGAGGTAACCAGCTCTCTGTGGAGAAAGAAGTAGTTCGGGGCTATTTAGGAAAGCTGGACGAGCACAAGTCCATGGGGCCGGATGCGCTGCATCCGAGGGTGCTAAAGGAGTTGGCCGATGAGATTGCAGAGCCATTGGCCATTATCTTTGAAAAATCATGGCGATCGGGGGAGGTCCCGGATGACTGGAAAAAAGCTAATGTAGTGCCCATCTTTAAAAAAGGGAAGAAGGAAGATCCAGGGAACTACAGGCCAGTCAGTCTCACCTCAGTCCCTGGAAAAATCATGGAACAGGTCCTCAAGGAATCAATCCTGAACCACTTAAAGGAGGGGAAAGTGATCAGGAACAGTCAGCATGGATTCACCAAGGGCAAGTCATGCCTGACTAACCTAATTGCCTTCTATGACGAGATAACCAGCTCTGTGGATGAGGGGAAAACAGTGGATGTACTATTTCTGGATTTTAGCAAAGCTTTTGATACAGTCTCCCACAGTATTCTTGCCAGCAAGTTAAAGAAGTCTGGGCTGGATGAATGGACGGTAAGGTGGATAGAAAACTGGCTAGATGGTCGGGCTCAACGGGTAGTGATCAATGGTTCCATGTCTAGATGGCAGCCGGTATCAAGTGGAGTGCCCCAAGGGTCGGTGCTGGGGCCGGTTTTGTTCAATATCTTCATTAACGATCTGGAGGATGGTGTGGACTGCACCCTTAGCAAGTTTGCAGATGACACTAAACTGGGAGGAGTGGTTGATACGCTGGAGGGTAGGGATAGGATACAGAGGGACCTAGACAAATTAGAGGATTGGGCCAAAAGAAATATGATGAGGTTCAACAAGGACAAGTGCAGAGTCCTGCACTTAGGACGGAAGAATCCCATGCACTACTACAGACTAGGGACCGAATGGCTGGGTAGCAGTTCTGCAGAAAAGGACCTAGGGGTTACGGTGGACGAAAAGCTGAATATGAGTCAACAGTGTGCCCTTGTTGCCAAGAAGGCTAATGGCATTTTGGGTTGTATAAGTAGGGGCATTTCCAGCAGATCAAGGGATGTGATCATTCCCCTCTACTCAGCACTGGTGAGGCCTCATTTGGAGTACTGTGTCCAGTTTTGGGCCCCACACTACAAGAAGGATGTGGATAAATTGGAGAGAGTCCAGCGGAGGGCAACAAAAATGATTAGGGGGCTGGAGCACATGACTTATGAGGAGAGGCTGAGGGAACTGGGATTGTTTAGTCTGCAGAAGAGAAGAATGAGGGGGGATTTGATAGCTGCTTTCAACTACCTGAAAGGGGGTTCCAAAGAGGATGGATCTAGACTGTTCTCAGTGGTAGCAGATGACAGAACAAGGAGTAATGGTCTCAAGTTGCAGAGGGGGAGGTTTAGGTTGGATATTAGGAAAAACTTTTTCACTAGTAGGGTGGTGAAGAACTGGAATGGGTTACCTAGGGAGGTAGTGGAATCTCCTTCCTTAGAGGTTTTTAAGGTCAGGCTTGACAAAGCCCTGGCTGGGATGATTTAGTTGGGTTTGGTCCTGCTTTGAGCAGGGGGTTGGACTAGATGACCTCCTGAGGTCCCTTCCAACCCTGAGATTCTATGATTCTATGATTCCTCACATGGAAGGAGGTTTACTATGATGAGGCAAACTGAAAATGGTATAGTTGAATGGGCCCTCCAAGAGTGACATTTTCGTGAGGGAGAGAAGCTGGTCTCACTGAGACAACTGGAATGATTATCAGGACAACATGGTTGCTGATGACTTCCATTCTAGACTTAAGCCCTACTATGTAGGTGCCGACTATGTGGGTGCTCTGGGGCTTAAGCACCCACCGAAAAAGACTAGGGGGTGCTCAGTACCCACGAGCCACCAATAGGTGCAGGAGACATGTACATGGCTCACAGTGAAACCAGAAGATGGAAAGCATCCACCAGCAAAAACAAAAGTTAGTGCCTGTTTCCCCCCCTACCCTTCCTTTCTGTTGCAGTGGTAACGATTAAACCACTTCTGGCTTTCACAGGAGACAACCATCCCAAGCTATGCAGGGGATTTTAGACTAGTAACTCTTGCTGGCTAGTCTCTCTTAATATTTTTTGCTGCTTGTCTGAAACTGGAGAATTGCTCAGCCCCTCCCTCCAGGGAGTCGCTTCTGATTTTTAATCTGTGAAGGCAGGGAAAGGGATTCTCCAGTCTCAGCTGGTGTCCAGCATCTATATGAGCAAACCAATTCTCCTCTAGCTAGCCATACTTGCTGTAATTAGCAGGTGACTCCAAAGAAGTACTAGCTGCTGGTGGGTGTTTAAGTGTGATACTATCACAGTTCCAAAACTGCCAGAGAATATATCTGTGTGTTGATTAGCATTTCAGTACTGAGGGGCAGGCAGGTGTTGAAATCCTAAATCCATTCTACTGGAGGTGGAGCTGGGACTAGAATCAAAGCCCCTGTGAGGTATCTACACAATCACCACAGGTCTAGGAGTTCAGCCCTGTATAGCAGAGGCATGTCAGCCCATTGGTGTACTTACTTATCTGGTTTTCTTGTTGCCTGTCAGGTGGAACGCAAAGCTCCAGAGCCAAGAGTAATAGAGTGAGTATAATACTGGATTCATTACCCTCATTGTGTTACTTTCTCCTCCCCCAGCTCATGGTGGGATGGACTAGATGGGTCTTCTGCGTTTCTAATTGCTATACCCCTGGAAAGAATTTTCAGTACAAAATATGATGTCCAGACTCAACTCTTTGATCCAAAACAGATTTTATATTCAGTAAAGTCCAAATCAATTTTCATTTGTTTTAATTGTTTTGTTGGGTTTGTACAAACCAGTAGGAAAGAACAGTGGGGCTTTGTAATAAATTGGTCAATTATTCATAATGGTTTTGGATCTGTGCAAAGGTGGTAGGATCAACACACATAGCTTTCTCCCATCCTCTTTATTCTTTTGCCATGACAATGTTGTTTCTATGCTTCGGGTTTGTAACATGTGGGGATAAGGCGTTAGGTTGGGTGTATCTGGAGGTTTGTAATCCAAAACTAGTGTGTGTTCGGGGGTGGGGGTGGGGTCTCCACACTGAAGAATTTTTCTGCTTTTCTATTCAGAACAGGAGCAGATTCAAGTATATTTTTAACACTTTGGTCAGTGTGTTAATGGTGATGATGAAGGTCCCTAGATTTAAAACCTGTTTTTCCTTCCCAACAAAGTTAGCTTGCTGTATATGTATTATCAATTCTCCCTTGTTAACATATTTATCTGGAATGATCCTTAATATAAACTGTTTTGGAAGTTACAGCTTGAAATCCCAAACTTCTTGATGTAAGGGCAGATCCAGATGCAGTCAAAATTCCAGGCTACATCTGTCCCATGTTTAGTGCAAATAGCAGGGATGGCAGATCAAACACTTTTTATCATGAGGGCTGAAGAATTGTAGCTGTTCATAGGTGTGACCATCAGACTGATAGTGGGGCTGTGTATTCAAGTGCTTCAGGCCATTGATGATCTTCCAGTGTGACATGGAGAGCTCATTCCCAGGATATGCTTATTCCTTGTGTGTCTGCATGTGTCATCCAATCATTAAATTACAGACTTTGGAATGGAGATTTGTTTGGGGTCAGAGGAGTTTCCTTAATGGGCAGTTCCTCGAGTTGGGTTGTAGAGATAACTCTTAATATACTGTGCCAGTCATTTATTATTTCTTTCAAAAATTGTAAATATTTCCCTTTTGGGGATTTTACATCTGCAGTTCAAGTACTAGACTAGATAGCTATTGGTTACAGAAAACTAATCCAGGTGAAACACCCACGTGCCCAGCACTGGTGTGGTTGCGAAAATAGTTTCACTTAATGTACTCTTGTTATGGGACGTGCAGAGAGTTTCTGTCCTGATTCACTGAGAAATCATTGCTCTAGGATGTTACTAAATAGCATTTCACTAGAGGCACCTAGAAAAGCTATGAAAGTAGCTGACCTTTCCGTCTGTTTATTAAAGCTTCACAGTTCCTATTTCAGAGTGGGTGATAGAATAATAACAGAAAGGAAAGTACAGCTGTATCAAGAGAACTTAATAAATACATAATTTTTAGAAATACATTGAAGGCCCACTGGCCCTTTTCAGTTGTTCTACTTCTGTTTAAGTGGGGATCAGGGTCGAGGAGACCCCAGCTGCCATTATGAAAATCTGGCAAGCAGGATAGAGTTCATATAATGCCCTTTTCTTCACTAAGTCACTGTACATTATTGCACAGGTCTTTTGGGATTACTGCTTCATAAACACCTCATGATATGCAATACACAGTTCATTAAATATCCTCATAAACACCTCATGATATGCAATACACAGTTCATTAAATATCACTTTTCTCACCATGATATACATTAGCCTCTGTGGGCATGCAAATGTGCACAGTACTGTACAGTAAATAATTGTGCAGCACAGATCAAGAGTTCTTGCCTCAAAGAATGTACATTCTAAAGCAAGAGTGTGATGTAGGGCTGCCCAGATGATTCAGGGGGCCTGGGGCAAAGCAATTTTGGGGGCCCCTTCCATAAAAAAAAGTTGCAATACTATGCAATACTGTATTCTCGTGGGGGCCCCTGCGGGGCCTGGGGCAAATTGCCCCACTTCTTCCCCCCCACCCCCGAGCGGCCCTGATGTGATGTTGTTGATAGAGCAGAAGACTGAATCAGGAGAGGTGAATTATATTGCTTGTTCTACCACTGACTTGCTCTATAGCCTTGGGCAAGTCGCTTTAACTCTCTATACTTCATTTTCTCCTTCATAAAATGAGGATGATGATACGTACCTCACAGGCAGCATAATTAATGATCTATGCTTTTAGATTCTTGGACAGAAGTGATGTACAAGTGCAAAGTCTTGTTTATTAATAAAGCCATTACAAAACATCATACATGGATTGGGTGTGGATGTGAAATCAAATGTATGCGGAGGAAATGCTTCAGAGTACCGTACATTTACTACAGTTCTCTGAGGGTGGGGAGGAGGTGGGTAATGGTGGTTAGTAGGCTGTTCAGGCATATGGGACAGCATGAAGTTTGGAGCTAGTGAAGGAAACAATGGAAGTAGTTGAGAGACAAGCTCAGGCTGACCATTTATAGACCAATATCTGCACTTCACAGCAATGCAGCAGGTAGCTGATAGAACAACTATTTTACCTCATGCAGCAGTTAAAATGTCATTTTCAAATCTGTCACCTGGTTTATATGTGGCACATAGCACTTCCCACAGCATATTTATTTTGCTGGGCTAGGTAAAATGAGGGGAACTGTCTTCTAAGTGAAGTTCCTGAGTGTGGTCTCCTCAGTATGAGTCAGACTGTGTATGTTTATATTATGTATTTGGAAGGGGAATAGGGCCATGAGGTCCTTTTTCCTTTAGCTCCCCTCCATCATCCCCCTCTACTTTTCTCTGGAGCCTGTAAACCCTGTAGTGAGTATGTGGCCAGAGTGGAGGCTCCCACAAGCAATGCGAGGTGATCTGTGAGGGTAGAGCATGTTGTTTCCACAGCACTCCCAGCTTCTGCTGGCCCTGTCTCTGGCTTCCTTCTCCCTAGCCTCATTGCTTCTTCATGGTGGTATGTTGCACTGCCCTTAGACCACTTTCCTTAACCCAGGTTTGCATGTGACTGGACCATGCAAGTCATCCATATGTATTATCTGTTTCTTGTATTTCATCCACCTGATGGCTGTTTCCTCTCCATGTCCTCAGTGAACAGGGCCTGTATGAGATCAGCACGTTGCCAACAGGAGTGTCTCGGTAAGTGGATTTATTTATTTATTAGCACCTTGGTTGCTATTGAGTAATGTAATGGCATTCAGTCTTTCGAAGGTCTAATCTCCACTGGGATTTTGGTGATGCAGAGGATGGCTCTGGCAGGGATGTTGTTTCTCCCATGCCACCTTATGTGTAAGATGGCGCTGGAGGGGGGATTCTGGCCCCTGGCATAACTGGTACATCAGGCTGCAGTGATGTGGTTAATTCTGAGCAGCATGGAAAAAGTTAGGAATCTATTGTTGGTGTGAGTGAAAATGAATTTATGCAGGTTATTATTGTGTTCAACTTCCAGTGGTGTAGTGGAATAGATAAAGTGGCCTTGATTGATTAGTCCATACCCTAGTGTAGGTCACTATAAACTCTTGGCTAGCACTGGGCTAGTAACTCCATGTGTTCCTGGGAGTACAGCAGTGTAACAGAGGGGCATACTAATGGCTAGAGCCCTGCAAATATCCGCTTTATATCCACTGATCATTTTTGTGGATCATGTATCAGATGTAGGTACAAATTTTGTATCCATGTAGGGCTCTACTAATGGCCTAAGGAGCCTTGGTACAACAGGATCCAGCTTTTTAACAGATTGCTAGTAGTTGACTAGCTATAGCAAGGCGTTCAGGCTTCTCACCCTTCAAAATGACTACCCCTTTTTATTGCTGATGGAATATAGGCATATTTCAGCAACAGTTCCACTTGAAACTGGTATATCTGGTAGCAGTAGGTGCTTATTTGCAGAGAATACTTTTTAGTACTTCTAATCCAAAACAGAAGGAGATGGAATGCGTGCAGAAGACACTAGTCCACATTTCCAGTGATCTGTGATCACAACTCTGTGCTAAGGAAATGAAACTCATTCCATACACAGCCTTCCTGCCAATAAAAACTTCTAGGTAGTCCAGAACAGGAACAAGGCACTCCATGGCTCGTTGTATCACATTGGCCAAGCTTACTGCCAGTCCAGAAATCCCTGCAAAAGCCATGAGAACAGTCCTGATGCTACATTCTAGATCAGGGGTGGGCAAACTTTTTGGGGCGAGGGCCACATCTGGGTGAGGAAATTGTATGCAGGGCCGGGGCAGGGCGGGTGGAGTGCGGGATGTGGAGGAAGGGGCTCAGGACAAGGGATTGGGGCAGAGAAGGGGTGCAGGGTGTAAGAGGGGGCTCAGGGAAGGGGGTTGGGGTATAGGAGGGGTACGGAGTGCAGGATGGGGCTCAGGGTAGGGAGTTGGGGTGCACGGGGTGCAGGGTGCAGCAGGGAGCTCAGGGCAGGTGGTTGGAATGCACAGGAGTGCAGAAAGGGGCTCAGGGCAGGGAGTTGGGTGCAGGAGGGGTGCGAGGTACAGGCAGAGGGCTTAGGGCAGGAAGTTGGGGGGGGCGGGGGGCAGGAGGGGTTTGAGCTCCAGCCCGATGCCGCTTACCTAAAGTGGCTCCGGGGTGGCAGTGGCGCACACCAGGGCCAGGGCAGGCTCCCTCATGCCTGCCCTGTCCCCACGCCACTCCAGGAAGTGCTGCGGCCCCTGGGGGTGGGGCAGAGGGCTCTGCATGCGCACATGGAGCCCTTTGCCTCCCGGCCCGGGGGCTGCTTCTGAGAGCAGCGCCGGGCCCGCAGCACCACCAGGGGTAATCCCGCGGGCCGGATCCAAAGCCCTGAAGGGCCGGATCCGGCCCGCGGGCCATAGTTTGCCCATCCCTATTCTAGATCCTCTACATGGAAGAATTCTACAAATCCCTCAGAGCCTCCTTGGTTAGCTAACCATTCTTGTTTGTCTGTGACTAGCAGGAATCATGATCATCACAGATGTGTTTGTGTGTGGATGCAATTCTTTTGGCTTATGCTTTTCAGGTGTTTTGCAACAAAAGTACTGAAAGAAACAAAGGTCACAATTTTACCTGTTTGTTATTCCATCACTGAAAATGTGGGTCATAACTGCAAAGACTGACTTCAGATCCTCCTAATTCTTGATGTCTAGCTTCTGAAGCATCCCTGGGAGGCTCCCCACTCCCGGTTCCTGCCTGCCCTCTTCTTGTTAGGATTCTAGTCTTTTCTGATTAGACAGAGATTTAGGTGCATTAGGATGGTAATACTCTATGCCTCTAAACTGATCTCTGAATATTATTTATAATCTGACCTGCCAGCAGTGGAGCAAAGACAGCTGTTCTGTCATCTTTACTTATATTAGGATTATCTGTCTAGTTCTACTTTTCATTAATTTATATCCTTTTCCTGGTCAAAGCTGTGATATCCTGTCACCTAACAGGAAAGCCAGACAGGTAACTTCTATTTTCCGCTGACGAATGAATGCATGGTGGCAGTATTGTATGGCTAAAGAAGTGATAGAAAAATTTTAGGTATGAAATTTGACTTGCTTTAAAATAATGAAAATATGAGCAGAGAACAGTCTTGTGGAATTTAAGGCACTGGTTTAGTAAAAGACTTACGCACATGCTTAACTTTAAGCCACATGAGTTTAAGCATTTTGCCTGATCAAGGCCTAAAATGTTACTGCTTCAATACATTTTAAAACAAAAGCTGATAATCTCATGTATTTAACTAGCTAAATGCTTTTAGTTTCCCCTGCTTTATTTGCTTCAGAGTTAGCAGTAATACTTCCCAGATTTTTCTGCCTATCAATAATACAAAAATGTGTGGGGCATGACGAGGCACTGTATAGACTTGAAGGTTTTCATTTTGGCTCCATCTAAAAACTTGAAAAACATTTATTTTCTAAACACAAAAGGACAAAATCATTGACCAGCAGGAAGGGGGAAGTGACACACTGCTAGGAAGGTTTTACTTTTATTCTTCAGAATTTGTATCTTCTGTATTAATTTGGGGATTCTGTTTGTATGTACAGTAGGATACAAATGCCAGTTATTGTAGGAATTGAAAGTCATGCTGTAGATAATCCAGAAGCAGTTTTCCTTAGATGTGCAGTAACATCTCAGGTTCAATCTAAGACCTCAGAATTGCAATAGCTTGGTCATTCTTAATATACCAGAACCTCTCCCAGTTCCTTTATTACGTCCTTTTAGTTGAGTTTCCTTTTGGGGTTGAACACTTCATAAAATCTCATGTTGTGCTGCACTGTGGGAGGATATAATGGCTAGAATTTTTAAATTGTGACTAGTGATTTTGGCTACCCCTGTTTCTGGGTGCCCAACCAGAGAGATCTTAGAGAGGGTAGATTTTCTAAAGGTCGTGAGCACCTACCTTCTAAACCCTGGCCTTTTTAACTCATCTCCTGTTGGTCACGTGAAAATGGAGGCACCCAACATCATTAGATGCTTTTGGAAAATCTTGGCCTGTTTCTACAGGAGGTATAATTGCATTTAAATGCAGTCCCAGATTATCTGCTGACATCTGCACTATTAACCCTTGAAATTGGAGTATTTAATAAAAACTCAGGTATATGCACGGTGTCCGTTTTCTACTTACTCTCTTCAATCTGTAACTTTTCTGCAATAGGGTTCATTTGATTCCTGGCTTCATTGACTCAAAACAAGCAGACTGGATGTTTGAACAACTGCTCCAAGAGATCCCCTGGAGGCAGAGAACTCACCTCAGGCAGGGTAAATGTGCAGTATTTCTTTATGTAATTGCCTTGACTCCTATGTCAAAATCCTTACTCTTGTTTTCATTTCCTATCACCTTGACTGTTAGAACTCCCTTGTCTCTTCCCTCCCAAGTCTCAGTTTTCCAGGCTCACGGGTAGAAGGTGCTGCTTCTGCTCAGTTTTTACATATCTAAAGAGGCATGTCCACATCATCCTATCCTCAAACAACTCTGTGATGTCCCATTAATTCCAGAACAAAGTGAAAATTCCCCTCCTAGAACTGCTCTGCTCTGTCCCTTCAAACATTCTCACCATTGATGTTGCTAGAGTCTTCTCCTCTGCATTCCCTGCTTTTTTCTTTCTCTTCACACATCATCTCTCATTTAAAATCTCAGCTGTAAATAATTCTCTTCTCCCTTGTCTTTGCCTACTACATTTTCTTTTTCTGCTTCTATTCTATTTTATTTAATTCTGTAAAGCATGTTGGTTGCAATTTGTTAAGACTGAAGAACACCGCCTTACTTTAGACTGAGACACACTTATGTGTTCAGTAAGCGTGTGAAATGCCTGCTATTCCAGTTGTGTTCACTGGGAGGCACCTGTGCTATTTCTTAGCCGCTGTTACTCAGCGCTGGGCATAAGGTTATATTATTATTAACTGGTATAGAACAGGCCCAGAGAACCCTTGTCCTAGTCCTGCCAAGCAAGCCATTGGTCCTAAACAAACCTGTTCAAAGCCTGCATTTCTTCTTTGAGTGCTTGCTCATGTCCATTCCATATTAGGTATGTGTGCTCATCATATGCACCGGTGCCAGAAGTTTTTCCCTCAACAGTATCCATAGGGGACCGGCTCTGGTGCCCCTGGAATGGTGTGATATAAGGGGCACCACCAGCTCCCCCAACCCTCAGTTCCTTCTTGTTGCCAGTGACGGTGCTGGAACTTCTGCTGCTTCGGCTGCCATTGTTTCGTTCTCAGTTCTTGCGAAATTTGAAAACCTGTAATATAGTTATTAGTTCTTAGTTACCCTTAGTAGTAGTTCTCAACTCTTCTTTAGTCCTGAATGGGATTCATCCAGGGGATGGGGCATGCCCCGGTCCCAGGCTTTAAGCCCTGCGATCGCTGCAAACAGCCTATGCCCATCAGTGATCCACATACCAGCTGCCTAAGGTGCTTAGGCGAAGGGCACATAAGTGACAAGTGCTGTATCTGCAAGTCCTTCAAACCTAGGACGAAGAAGGAGCGTGATGTCAGTCTGAAAGCACTCCTGATGGAGTCGGCACTCACTCCGGCACCAGAGCAGCAGTCCAACTCCGCACCGAGCACCGCGGCATCTGTACGCAGTGCTCCACCAGGACCGTCCACGAGTCGGCACCGATTCCCCCTCCACGGCTTCTGTGAAGAAGACAAAAAAGATTGTGAGAGGAAGATCTCCTATCTTCCAAAAGGGAAAGGAGAGGACTGGGGGCGAGCCACGACCTGTGTCGGGCAGCTCAACACCCTCATTGGGAACTTGGGCCTCAGGTTGAGCGGTGCAGCCCATCCCATACTTCACTTGCAACTCCAGATAGCGGTGCAGGCCCAGGCCAGCTTCAGGTGCTGTTGACGCCTGAAGTCCTTCAAACAGCTCAGGAGATCCTGACCCTCACGGTGCTGCCCACACCAACTCCAGCAATACTCCGGTCTTGGGGAAAACCCGCATTGGGACCTATATGTGTGTCCCCGCCTCAGTGGCCCCGTTCCCCATCGAGAGGGATGTCCCGCTATCGCTCGCTTGCCTCAAGCCGTCATGCCTCAGGACTAGAGAGGAAGGCTCAGCTGAGCCCTCTTTGGTCCGCGCACCAGGGGCATCGATTTAGGGACTTAAGGCACACCTCACCAGTGGAATGGCGCAGACCCTCTGAGGCATGCGCCACCCAGCAAGAACTCCAGGACCAGCCCCGACCTTCTCCCAGGGCTCGATACCAATCCCGGGACCGATCAGATACCAGAGACCGCCGATCGCTGGGCCGTCTCCGCCCGTCTCCAAGAAGGAGATTGCCCTACTCAGGACAATCCTCCTGGCAACCGGCCCGTAGTAGCTTCCAGTTGACGTCCCGGTACCGGTCAAGTAGCGTGAGGCATGGATCACTGGATATCCGATGCAGATTCGCCGACTGCCGTCAGTCCCCAAGAGCCTGACCAAGACAGTCTCATTTGGACAGGTTAGCTTCAGGCCACAGCGGCTAGCACCAGTCGGACAAGAGCCACCACTTAGCTCGATCCTGGTCACCCGGTACCGACCGCTACGCTGGTAACTCTGGCTCGGAGCAAGGTTCTCTGACTGCAGGACAAGTCCCGGTACCGATGGTGCAGACTACATTATCAGCAGCGAAACTAGCCCCATGGCCCCAAAAGCAGTGGCCGGTGCCATGGTACCCGACACAGCCTTTCCAGGCTGCCCGATCAGTTTCGGGAGCCTCAGAAAGGCCAGCAGCCTTGGTATCCTATCCCTTTCTGGTGCTCGAGGCTTCATGCGGTAAGACCCTGCAGGTTCAGGAGGACCCAGGGGAACAAGCTGCTGGACCACCAATGGACGTGGATGTTCCTGTGGCACTGGCATTGTCCTCGTCGTTTCCGGACAAGGCTATCATGGGGCCCCCTTACCCAGCGCCTTCAGGATGATGCCAGGGCTCACTAGGAACTTTTGAAGAGGGTCACTTCTAACCTGGGGCTTCAGGCAGAGGAATTAGAGAGTCCGAGGGCTCTTCTGTGTGATGTCCTTGTCTCCCGCAAGGTGGCCCTACTCCTTCATTAAGGAGTCTCCAAAACCACTAATTCCCTGTGGCGGACCCCCACTTCCCTGACCCCATCTTTAAAAGGGCCAAACTTAAGTACTTTTTGCCAGCCAAAGGGCATGAGTACTTATATTTCCCATTCTGCCCCCAGTTCCCTTGTGGTCGAGGCGGTTAACCACAAGGTGAGGCAGGGATAACCTGGGGCCACCCCCAAAAATAAAGACTTGAGGAGGATGGATCTTTTCAGACATAAAGTGTATTTGTCTTCCAGCCTTCAGTTGAGAGTAGCCAACCACCAAGCCCTCCCTGGCTGATATGACTTCAGTATGTGGCAAGCCATGGCCAAGTTCAAAAGGTTGCTCCCCGACTCTTCCAAGAAGGAGTTCGGAGCAATCCTCGGGAGGGTACAACTGCAGCCAGGGTGGCCCTCCATGCGGCATCTGATGCTGCTGCCTGCAGCACGGATTCCACTATCTCCGTGCGGTGAGTCTCTTGGCTGCTCCTCTCTGGGTTGTCCCTGAACACCCAGCAGTCAATGCTGAATTGCCCTTTGACGGCAGGGCCCTATTTGCGGAGCAAACAGACAGCAAGTTGCATGGCCTAAAGGACTCCCGCACCACCCTAAAAACCCTGGGTCTCTACACCCCAGCGCATAAGTGGTTCAAACTGCAGCGGGGCCGGGAAGTCAGCCTCAACAGGACCAGCCCCATAAATGAGCCACGGGTTGCAAGTGCCACCTGCCACCAACCTCTGCCCAGTCGGGCTCAACCTGTAATAAGCAGGGAGCCAAACAGTTGTTTTGAGTGTGCGCCTGAGGGTGGCCTACCAGACTCTTCCCCGGATCCATCTTTCCCAGTGTTCTCTAACTGCCTTTCCCCTTTCCTTCCAGCTTGGACTGCTATAACTTCGGACCGCTGGGTCCTCAACGCAGTGGAACAGGGTTATACCCTCCAGTTCCTTTCTATCCTCCTTTCCCACCCACCTTCCCCAGCCCTCTTCAGGGACCCCTCTCACGCAAGTCTCTTCACACAGGAGGTGAAGGGGTTACTACAGCTGGGTGCGGTGGAAGAAGTTTCTCTCGAGTACAGGCACAAGGGGTTCTATTCCTGGTACTTTTTAATCCCACAGGCCGAGGGCGGTCTGCGGTCCATCCTGGACCTGCAAGTCCTCAACAAGTACCTCCAGAAGCTAAACTTCCACATGGTCTCTCTGACTTCTGTTATCCTCTCCTGGATCCAGGAGACTGGTATGCCACCCTTGCTTGGACTCATACTTCCACATAGCGAGCTTTCAAGGACACAGACACTTCCTCCGGTTTACGGTGGGGCCCCAGCACTACCAGTTTACGGTCTTCCCGTTGGGCCTGGTGACAGCACCGAAGATGTTTACCAAGTGCATGTTGCTGGTAGCGGCTTACCTCAGGTGCTGGGGTATCCAGATCTACCCGTACCTCAACAACTGGCTCATCAAGGGCAGCTTCAGGTCTCAAGTTGCGGTGCTTCAAGCCATGTGTCGCTCTCTGGGCCTGCTGGTGAATGACAAAAAGTCAACGTTTGTGCCAGTGCACAGGATAAAGTTCATCAGAGCAGTCCTCAACTCTACCTGCACCAAGGCGTTCCTGCCGCTGGAAGGGTTCCACACGATGGTGAACCGCATTGCGGAAGTCTCCACATTCCCTCTGACTACAGCCAGGGTCTGTCTGTGCCTGCTGGACCACAGGGCAGCATGCACTTACGTGGTCTGCCATGCTAGGCTCCGGATGTGGCCCCTGCAACAATGGCTGGTGACAGTCTATTCCCAGTCCCGAGACCCCCTGGAGATTGTTACCATTCCCCAGGCGATACTTACCTTGCTGCAATGGTGGACCAACCGAACAGTCCTGGAAGGGGTTCCATTCGACAACCCTCCTCACTCCATCGAGTTGGTGTCAGACGCCTCGGCTGGGGGCACATCTCAGCAACCTTCAGACACGGGATGTGGTCGCCAGAGGAGAGACGGTTACACATAAACGTCAAAGAGCTCCGAGCAGTCCAGCTGGCATGCACAGTCTTCTTGCCCCACCTGTCAGGCAAGGTGGTACGAGTCCTGATGGACAACACAGCCTTGATGTTCTACATCAACAGACAAGGGGGAGCGCACTCGTCAGCTCCCTGTCAGGAGGCACTCCATCTGTGGGACTTCTGCATCAGCCATGAAATCCAACTGGAAGCTTATCACCTTCCCGGCGTCAGGAATACACTCGCAGACCAGCTCAGCAGGGACTTCTCCTCTCACCACGAGTGTTCACTCCATATAGAGGTAGCCTGCATGATCTTCCAAAGGTGGGGAACTCCAAGTGGACTGTTCGCTACCAAACAGAACAGGAAATGCCACCAGTTTTGTTCTCAACAGGGTCTGAGCAAAGCCTCCCTCTCCAATGCCTTCCTCCTGTCGTGGTCAGGGAGCCTGATGTACACATTCCCTCCGATTCCATTCATCAGCAGGGCCCTGGCAAAGATCAAGCGAGACCAGGCACGGGTCATCATGATCGGCCCAGCGTGGCCTCGCCAGCATTGGTTTGGCATGCTCATGAGCCTGTCAGCGGCCCCTCCCTGGCCCTGCCCAACCGACCGGACCTGCTGTTGTAGGACCGCGGTCGGCTCTTAGACCCTGACCTCAGATCCCTCCACCTCTCGGTGTGGATGCTGCAGGGCTGAACCCGGAGGAGCGGACCTGTTCGGAAGAAGTCCAACAGGTCCTCCTGGAAAGTAGGAAGCCCTCAACTAGACTGACTTACCTGGCCAAGTGGATGAGGTTTTCCTGCTGGCCATCTGAACAGGCATCTCTTCCTTGCTTTCCTCCATACAGGCTGTCCTGGACTACTTGCTCCATTTGAGGAATCAGGGCCTGGCACACTTCCATTAGAGTGCATCTTGCAGCCATCTCCACTTTTCACCCACCAATCCAAGGACAGATGGTGTTTTCCCATTACATGATGGTCAGATTTTTGAGAGGGCTGGAGAGTCTCTTCCCAAGGTGTGGGCTCCTGTCATGCAGTGGGATTTTAGCTTGGTCCTCTCTAGGCTCACTGGCCCGCCCTTTAAATCTCTGGGTTCTTGGTCCCTTTCCCATCTGTCATGGAAGGTCACGTTCCTGGTGGTGGTGAGGTTGGCGAGAAGGGTCTTGAAAATTTAAGCCTTGACCTCAGAACCACCATACACGGTCTTCTACAAGGATACGGTTCAGTTGCAGCCCCATCCGGCCTTCCTGCCAAAGGTGGTCTCCACCTTCCATATGAACCAGGAGATCTTCCTCCCGGTGTTCTGTCCCAAACCACACAAGACGAGTGAAGAGAGGCATCTTCATGACCTGGACATTTGGAGGGCCTTGGCTTTTTACTTAGAACATGCCAAGCCTTTCCGAAAATGGACTCAACTCTTCATCGCTACAGCGGATAGGATGAAGGGTCGTCCAGTGTTCTCACAGAGGATTTCCAATTGGATTGCTTTGTGCATAAGAACCTGTTACGACCTGGCAGGGTTCTGCCACCGCTGGTTGTCAGAGCCCACTCAACAAGAGCACAGGCATCTTCAGCGGCCTTCCTGGCATACATCCCTATCCAGGACATCTGTAGAGCTGCAACGTGGTCCTCTGTCCACACGTTTACCGCTCATTATGCCATCTCTCAGCAGGCCAGGGATGGGACTGGGTTCAGCAGAGCTGTGTTGAAATCTACACCTCCGTGAACTCCTACTCGCCTCCAAGGGTGCTGCTTTGGAGTCACCTAATGTGGCATGGACATGAGCAAGCACTCGAAGAAGAAAGACAGTTACCTTTTCCGTAACTGGTGTTCTTCGAGATGTGTTGCTCATGTCCATTCCACATCCCGCCCTCCTTCCCCTCTGTCGGAGTTTCCGGCAAGAAGGAACTGAGGTTGGGGGGAGCTGGCAGGACCCCTTATATTGCGCCATGCAGGCGCCACTCCAGGGGGTGCCAGAGCTGGTCCCCTGCGGATATTGCTGAGGGGAAAAACTTCCGACACCGGTGCATGTGGTGAGCATGCACATCTAATATGGAATGGACATGAGCAACATGTCTAGAAGAACACCAGTTATGGAAAAGATAAGTCTTTTATTGAGGCATGCTAAAGGGAGTGCAGAATGGTAACAGTTACATATCGAACACATGAAGTAACCACTAAGCTAATTCTGCCACAAGCTGAAGATGGTGAAAGTGCTTTTATCCTGTTTTAGGCTCAAACCACACACTAGGGATATCTGGCAAAATGTACTGGTTCAGCCCAGCTGCAGACAACTTACATTGTACCTCAGCAATGCTCCACCTTCCCATTGCTCCATCCTTTTCAGTAGACATTCCCTAAAACTGATGCAAATGTTTTGGGCAGCATTTAAACTAACAGAAAGCAAAGCAACCAAGAGCTACAGGTAAAGCTTCAGGTTAGCCTCACTATCCCTTGGGGGGGAGGGATAGCTCAGTGGTTTGAGCATTGGCCTGCTAAACCCAGGGTTGTGAGTTCAATCCTTGAGAGGGGCATTTGGGGATTTAGTTGGGTTTGGTCCTTCTTTGAGCAGGGGGTTGGACTAGATGATCTCCTGAGGTCCCTTCCAACCCTAATAATCTATGATCCATACTTCACCTCAACGTGCCTACCTGTTGTAGCCCAGAAAATGAGAAATTTTGTGTGGTTCTGAGACCTCTGCAAGGCATGGACCCCACACAGAGAGACGATTAGAATTTCAGGCCTGTTTCTGAATTTACTTGCTTCATTGGGTACCATTTAGACTCTTCATGTAGGGGTGAGCACCTTATAAGGGTCACCTTTTAATTTTGGGTGAGAAGGTTAGTGCTTCTTGATCATCACTTGCAAAAAGCTTCTCGAGAGTCTTGCACTTTCACCTCCTCACTTCCTAGCCAGTTGATACCTGATTTGTAAAGTTTTCCTATTGTTCTTTCTTTAGATCTATCTTACAAAGAGCCCAGACTCACTTCCTGGTATGGGGAACTTCCTTACACTTACTCCAGGTTAACGATGCAGCCAAATCCTAATGTACGTATTAATTTATGATGGCTTTTTCTTTGTAGATTGCAGTAATAACTTTTTTAAAGTTTTTTAAAAGATAGACAAACATTTGCACTGTGATCCCATCTGATTCCTGATTACCAAAGTAGGTCAATGGCATATATGCCTGCTTTATGGAGTTTCATTATTTGTGGATTTATTCTGACTTATGATTTATCACTTTGATAAGGAGCCTTTTCTGGTGGTAGGGGATTAGCAATCACTACTCCTAAATTCTATTCTAGGTTCTGCTTCTGACCAAGTTCTGACCTTGGGCATGTCTCTTAACCATTCTGTATGCCTCAGAGACAATATAATATTCTTTATGATAATAACTCCCTTTAAGAAACTTTAAAAATAAACACTTCTTGATTCTTCTTTAGGCAGCATTCAGGCATATTCTTGCTGCGTGTCTGAGTGTAATCAGATTAGTACACATGACCTGTCTGTTTAGCAAGATCAGATTGTACCGTATAATTTCCCACGCCATTTTGCTATTTTTGAAGGGTCAGAAACCTTGCTAAGTGACTTTGTTGACTTTTTGTTCATGCTCAGTCACACTCTGTCAACCTGTTGTCCATTTGGACTGTCTCCGGACGTTTCTTTGTTTGAAATTTCCATGGCAATAGAGTCCCATGTGTTAAGCCATAAATTAAGAATAACTAGTGAGAACTAGGTTACATGAGAGAGTGCTTCTGTCGAGTCCCAGATATCTTCACTGCTGCCAAGGAAAGATACGTCCCAACAAAGCAGAATTTGAGGGAAATGGGATTTTGCACACACTGCTTGAGTAAACAATCTGAGATGGAAGGGTCTGGCAGTCATGATAATGCTCTAGTAAAGGCTGTGTAATTTAGGATGGAAAAATACAGACAGCCCATAGATTGGGATGTATTCAGTTACATAGTGTTTTATTTAAATGTTTTTCTAGAAAGAGGTGGTGGAGTCTGGATGGCTCTGGAGGTTGGCAATGCCATATGGAGCCTTTCCACCTGCTGACCGGTTGTTCAAATCCAGCTCAGAATAGCTAAGCAGTGAAAGCTATTACCAGTTGGTGGGGGGTTAGTATGAGGTTAGAGATGAGGCAAGGTGGTGGGTTAGTATGAGGAAAACTTGCCTACCACTGTGTGTGATGTACTTCTTCTGTGGAAAAACAAAGACCCTCAGTCTTCAGGACTGTCAGTCTGATTCTCACTCTCTCCTCCCCTTTTCTGACTCCTTTGCAGCTGGGGATTTCCCTGGTGTGAAGGAATCCTCCAGTGGCATAAAGTCTGCAGAGCTCTGGCAATCCCTGCCTGGCAGAATGGGACCATTACCCCCAGTGTATCTTAAAGCAACCTTAGGATCCAGGTAGAGGGATAGAGGTTTAGAGCATAGCTTAGCCACACCCAAGTATCAGTCCCTGAAAGTTTGATTTGTAGCAGTGTGGGGATAATAGGAACTTGAAACCCTCCCAAGTGCAATAAGTGCTTATGGTTGTGTGAATCATGGTATTAGAAAAATGTTTCCTTGTAAGCAGTGAAATATTTGGTAACCTGGTAACCTTTCATAACAAGAGGACTTCAGTTACTGCTCATTTACAGTGGAGTTCCTATTGAATCACACATTCACATCCACATTTCTACCTGATGAGGTTGCCGGTGGGAATATTGTCAGAGTGGAAATCAAAGAAATTCAGTAATGATCAGGCAGTTACTAGAAAGTGGTGCTGGTAATTCCTCATGAGCCCTCTCCTGTCATTTCACTTCTAATTCCTCACAAACTGTAATCCTGGAGATCCAATGGTTTTCTCTTCAGGCAGCCCACTTGTTAAATGTGACACTTCAATGCAATAACCTCCCTGAACTACAAGATATTTTCTTAGATAATCATTCACATGGCACCTAGGTATTGATGGTGGTGACTGAACTAGAAATACCTAGGATAGATAAGAATGCTGTGATTAGGTTCCAGTGCCAGAACCAGTAGATAAACGGACCCCTGGTGAACATGAATGAGGCAATGTGGTCTTTTAATTAGAGGAGGAGACTGGGAGCTGAGACTCCTGGGTTCTAGTCCATCCACTGACTCACTGTGCAACCTTGAATAAATCCCTTAACCCCATGTGCCTCAATGTTTCCACTTATATTATGGGGGTAATGATTCTGACATATCTCACATTGGGGCTAGAAACTTAGTTACTGGCTAAAAGCACTATGAGATCCTCAAATGAAAGGCATGATATAAATGTGTAAAATCATTATTAAATACCCATGATGCATTGGAAGCAATAACAGTAGAATCTGTATAATTGCTACAGAGACTGGGCACAGAAATATGTTAACAATACAATGGCTATAGTTCATGGAGATTGAGATCCACTTATGTCTTGAATCACTTTATACCATAAACTATTAGAACATTAAAATCAAAACACAGAAGGTGAGCTAGACTCATTAAGCAGTACTATTAGAGCAGGGAATGCAGGGACACAGAGTGGCAATGTTATGCCAGCACTCGCCGTGTACTCCTGATGGCCAACTCCAGGCTTCATGTGCCAGTAAGCCACTGGTTCCAGAAGGGCTGACTTCCTCATGAGTTGCAAAACTGAGGTCTTGACCATTTGTGGTCATAGAAGATTGCAGTTCAGTGTTCTTTAGTCATCATCTCAGTTAGCAGCCATAATGTTTATCCCTGGGCCCCTTAAGCAGATTTCATTCTCACAGTTAACCAGGAGGGCTGGAACAGCCACAATGCTACGAAAGGCCAGATGGCCATGCGAGGCAGAATGGCAGCATGGCCTTGGTGATGAAATAGCATCGACTCAGTGCTACCATGACCACACAGAGCAGAAGGGCTGCACTTCTGCTGCACTGGAAGCATGTACTAAAAGTTTAGGAGAGTCATAGGGTCAGTTGGCTTCATGTTTATTATGCAAAAATATTGTGGGCCTTGTACCCCTTCCAGTCCCAGTGATTTTGCCTTTGCTTTGCATCTCTGATACCCTGAAACTTTTCCCCTTCTGTACTGGCACTTCCTCCAGTGCACCTATCTCACCTCCTGCTCTTCTCCCTATGACCACTTTGCTGTGCTGATTGCAGTGGCATCCTCTGCTGACCATGCTGAAGGAGCACATCGAAAAGGCCACCAGTCACACCTTCAACTCTCTGCTCTGCAATCTGTACCGAAATGAGAAGGACAGTGTCGACTGGCACAGTGATGATGAGCCATCATTGGGGAGAAACCCTGTCATTGCCTCGCTCAGCCTTGGTGCCACCCGAATCTTTGAGATGAGGAAGAAACCCCCACCTGTGAGTGTTTTCTTACTCTCACCCTCATTCTCATTTTCTCGGGTCTTGGGATTTAGATAGCAGTGTGAGGTTCCCATCACTAGTAATACTACATTATTGTGAAATGCAAGATCCCCAAAAGGGGAGGACACTGTGTCTGCTTTCCAATGTATTATGTCCCACTCAAAATGACTCCAAAATACACCATAATCTGTATACAGTAAATACAGAAATCACTTTACCTATCTCTGAAATGCAGCCATTCTGAATTGGAATGCAACAGCTGTTTAACAATGCACAGGAACATTTCACTACAGTGAAATTACATTTCGAGGATTCCTGCAGCCATGGTAAAGACCTTCCAAGTTAGCTAGAGCAGTGATTCTCAACCTTTCCAGTCTAGTGTACCCCTTTCAGGAGTCTGATTTGTCTTGTGTACCCCAAGTTTCACTTTACTTAAAAAATACTTGCTTACAAAAATCAGACATAAAAATACAAAAAAGTGTCACAGCACACTAGTACTGAAAAATTGGTTACTTTTTTCTCATTTTTACCATATAATTATAAAATAAATCAAATGGAATATAAATATTGTACTTACATTTCAGGTATAGTATATAGAGCAGTATAAACAAGTCATTGTCTGTATGAAGTTTTAGTTTGCAATGTTGCTAGTGTTTTTTATGTAGCCTGCTGTAAAAGTAGGCAAACATCTGGATGAATTGATGTACCCTCTGGAAAACCTCTGTGTACCCCCAGGGGTACATGTACCCCTGGTTGAGAACCACTGAGCTAGAGCAATGTCAGGAGAAGCCCCTGCGAGAAGTGGGCACATAAAATTAGAAAGGGGTTCTCATACACAGACTTACTGAACTACCGTTTTTGTTACCAGTTAAGTGATGCCTAACTATAAGGTATATGGGGTAAAGAGCAGCTCCAGTGGATGTCCAGTACATAAAAGACCTCTTACCAATGGCCACTCCTTGGCTCTGGTGTATGAGTGAGTAGTGAGAGATAATGGAGTGGGGGCGAGGAGGAGAGCAATTTAATTTATTTCTCTGTGATGCCAAACTGCCTCATCATACCTCTCAAATTAAGCAGAGTCTGAGCCAGGCTATTACTTGGATGGGCACCTTCTTGGACTCCCCCTGATTCTGCAGGAAATGGTATTGATGATTAAGTAGGTAACACTCTCCCGTCTGAGTCAAGGCTGACCCAGCTGTGTTGGGAATGCTGTGCTTTTAGAAGGGCTGACTTCCTCATGAGTTGCAAAACTGAGGTCTTGACCATTTGTGGTCATAGAAGATTCCCTAGTAAAAGTAACAGATCAGTCCGGTATCCTGAGCTGACTGTATTTTGACTTTGGGCAGTTATATTGTGCCTTCTTATTCCTCCCTCTCTCTCCTAAACTGTTATGTGCTGCTATTGTGTAATGTTAAATTGCTTCTGCATTTCAATGGTGGGTGGAGTGGTTTTATATAGTTTGCAAGCACTTTGGGATGGAAGTTGCTGTCTATCTGTAAAATGTTGCTGTTGGCTTTGCATACATTGATGCAGAAAGCAATGTAGAAAACTACTAAACTATCAGGAAAAACCTCTTCATGTAGTAAGTACAGGGGCTATTAGAAGCTGCACTTTAGTAGTCTGCATGGACCATTTTGTTTCAAACAGTCAAGTTCACAACTGGATTCTACTGGGGAGGAGTAAATTACATGAATCACATTTCATACTAATTTTCCCCACTCGTCTCTTCTCAGTTTAGTATTTCTCTGATTCCAAAACAGGTGAGTCAGTCGCATCAGTGGCCATATTAGTGTGTAATGCCCTGACGACAGGGAAAGTCAACAGGAGACTCCTCTGGGAAGCTTTAGTTGGTGGCAGGATTGACTAGATGCAGGGAATATTTCTTTTGGGAGGGTCAGGGTTTAGCGAAGTTCACTGAAATTCAGTGTGAACGGTGCAGTTTTCCCTTAGCACTTGAAAGAAGCATATTAAATGTGCATAGCCTCTGGGCAAGCTTTCTATTCATTCTCAGCTTCTGGAAATTTGTTCACTGTGGGGAAAGGAGAAAATCGTGCCCACTCCATACAAGTTTGACTGTTGCCTTTAACTTGATAGAACAATTTCTTATACAATGCAGTGTGGAGCAAAGTATGATTTCCTAATAGAGAGATCCCTGAGGGCCACTCATTCCTTTCCTCAATATCCCTATACCAAGGCTCCTGAATCTTAGTTTGTAAATAAAGAGTATTCCTTTGCTTTGAAAGTGTGACATTCCTGGCAACATCAGTTGCTGGAAACATACCGTACTGGAACTGTTTACATCTTAGAAGCAGATCACAGTATCTTCCTAACACCCTCTGCTTTTTTTGCCCCTTGTCAATATGTCTCCATGAGATCTGCTATGGATCTTTTCTGGCATGGTGATGATTTATTGGGGCCAGGGATTTTGAGTGGTATAAAGTTTGACTGTGTTCTCAGAGAGGTTGGAGCCAGAATATAAACGTAATAGGAGAGCATTCTTCTCTGTTTCTCTCTATTGTAGGATTTGCATCAGTGAATGCTACAGTTAATATTGCAAAAGAGTCTTCGCTATAACTCTTTAGTTTCATTTAGGCATAGCTTTCCATATATGATCTCAGCTTAACATCTGTACTCTTGGAAAATTTCAGAGAAATTCAGTTCAGCTGGTTTGTGTATGAAACAAAGACATGTTTCCAGCTGTAAAAAGAAAAGTTTGGGTTACTTTAATTTGCATTTAGATAACTGAAAAACAGCATGAAGGTGTACATCAACGTCTGCTAGAGAAATAAAATCAAGTCAAAGTAGGAGGAGGAAGATTTGGGTGGTTTTTAAAGTAAGAAGTGACGTAGGAAAACTTTCTTCTTGTTCATTTGGGGTTAAGGAGGATACCATGAATGGCGCAAAGCACTGTAGGCTGCTGGGCCTACTCTCCCTCTCGATAGCAGCTCTTATGTCAGAATGTGTTCTTCACAAGCAGAGGAGAATTTATTGTGGGAGGCTGCCAGGGATCCTCCTCACCCTGGTGGTATTGTGCGGGTTGTGAACACTCCATATCTGACCTATCAGTCCTCATCCTCAAAGGAATCACCTGCACAACACCTTTAAAGGACGAGCATGAGAACTTTAATTCCTAATTCTGCTAGACACTGAGTTAAGTCGACTTAAGTTATGTTGACAACCATATGCCGCTTTAATTACATCGGGTGTGCACATCCACACAGTGCTCTTCTGTTGGTGGAGCACATCCACTGTCGATGCTCTTGCAGCGACAGAACATTGCATTGCGGATAGCTATCCCACTGTGCAGCTTGCCACCCTCTGCCACTGGGAGATCTGAGGATGGATCTCAGTGCATCATGGGGGCATGTTCACCATCCCATGATGCAGTTCTTTCCATCCATGGGCTTCCAACTTTGTTTCGTGCCTTTTTTGAACAGCCCCGGTAAACTCTGTACCCACCATCTCTGCCGGAAAGCATGGCTCCTGAACTGCTGACCAGTCTGGTGATGAGCATTATGAACACAAAGTGGCTAGTCCTGCAGTATTACATGAGCTGGGAAACAGAAAGTGAATCTGTGGTGCCTGTCCTGCTGTGTGAAATGGAAAGAAACAATTCACGATTGCTTCTGGCATTCACGGAGCAGCTGCACATGGTGCACCGTCTGTACTGAGCTTGGGAAACAAGCACTGAATAGTGGGATCACATTGTGATGCAGATATAGGATGACGAGCAGTGGCTGCAGAACTTTCAGGTGCCAAAGCCACTGTCCTGGAACTGTGTGTGGAGTTCACCCCTGCCCTGTGGTGCAAAGACACCAGAATGAGAGCTACCCTCAGAGTGGAAAAGCGAGTAGCGATCGCTGTGTGGAAACTTGCAAATCTAGACTGCTACTGGTCAGTCTCAAATCAGTTTGGAGTTGGAAGGTCTACTGTGGGGGTTGCAGTGATACAAATGTGCAGGGCCATTAATCACCTCCTGCTATGGACTGTGACTTTGGGTAATGTGCAGGAAATAATCGATGGCTTTGCAGCAATGGGATTCCCTAACTTCAGCGAGGCAATATCCCAATTTTGACCCCAGCCATTGTGCGACAGAGTACATTAACGGAAAGAGCTACTTCTCCGTGGTCTTGCAGGTGCTGGTGGCTCACCGGGGCCATTTCACTGATATCAATGTGGGTTGACCAGGGAAAGTTCATAACACACGCATCTTTAGAAACACGCGACTGTACAGAAAGCTGCATGCCGGGACTTTTTCCAAACTAGAAGATTCCAATGGGGGATGTGGAAATGCCCATAGTGATCCTTGGAGACCCTGCCTGCCCTTTGCTTCTGTGGCTCATGAAGCCTTACACTGGGAACCTAGACAGCAACAAGGAGCATTTCAACACAGGCCCAGGAGGTGCTGACTGACCATTGAATGTGCTTGTAGCTGATTAGAAGGTCGGTGGCACTGCCTGTTTGGCAGTTGAGACCTCAGTGAGGCGAGTATTCTGATGGCGGTAGCAGCTTGCTGCGCTCTGCATAACATTTGCGAAGTGAAGAGGGCAAAGTTTCCGGATGGGTGGAGCTCTGAGGTGGATCAGTTGTCTGCTGACTTTGAGCAGCCAGATACCAGAGCAATTAGAGGAGCTCAGCCTGGTGGCTGTTAGAATCAGGGAGGCTCTGAAGGAGCATTTTGATAATGAGCACCAGTAATGTGTCTTTATGTGATGTATTTGGTCAGGCAGTGTTTACTTGCCACCTTAAATGGCCCCTGTAATGCTTGCTTCCTGAGCCTTTAATTGAAGGGGGCCTGTCCTGCCTATAACCACTTTGAATTTTAGCAGCAACTACCATGTGCATGACATGAATACTAGACTTTAATAAAAGGATAAAACACTTTTCTTTTCTTTTTGCAAAGGGGACATGGCAATGAGGAGCAGTCTCTTGGTTCAAGCTCTCACAGCTGTGTGTAACTCCAGCTTTCATCATGAAACCAGTCTCTAGGGGTGGATTGCAAAGGGTGCTGTGATGAACAGGAAAATGCAAGGAATGTGTTGGGGGAGTTTGGGGAGGGCATGGAATGACATTCTGTTTTGGCTGCAGGGGGAGTCGTGCATAGATGTGCTCAGACTGCATAGATGCATAGTCGTGCATAGATGTGCTCAGTATGAGGGACTTGAGCATCTCTGTCTGTCCCTCCCAGTAGCTTTATCATCTGCTCCTGTCCATCGATCATCTGCTCCTGTCCATGTCTCCTTTCCAAGCTATCTAGCCTGTTTTTCATTTTTTGTCTCTTTCCACGCTCTTGTTTCAATGTGTGCTGCATCTGTTGACTGCAGCACTACTCTAAAAATCTCCTTCTTCTGGTTTGCCTCCTTATCTGACAGAAGTGCTCTGCCAGTGTGTAGGGGTTGGTCCTCAAGGGTACATCTTCAGAAGCCAAAGAAACAATGAATAGAGATGGTGTTGAGTGTGCACTCAAAGCCATTAATCACAAAAGTAACATACACCTCTTTCTCACTGTCCCTTTGCTAGCACACAGCTCAGTGGGAGTCCCAAATATGGTGAGTTTGTTATGGGGTGGAGGCTGGGGATGGGTAAAAAGGGACAAAGGGTCTGAGTGGTTTGCGAAGAGGATCACTGTACACACTTGGGGAGAGTACTATGAATATTGGCACCCTTTTTCACAGGCTGGAATAATCAAACCTGATATCTCACTCCTGAGGGTAACCCAGGATGCAACGGTGCAGCTCCTGCATGCATGCGGCTTCAGACTGGGTCCGTATGCTGCTCACCTGCCTGTCGCTTTGGTCCCTGCAGTAATAATTGCCAGTTGGTGCGGCAAAGTTTCCTATAGCGAGGGCAGAAACAAGGCAGCTTTGCCAAGGAATCTTCGGCAGAGAATTGCAGAGTGTCTACACAAAAGTTTCCTAGAGATCTCTATGAAGGATTCCCTGGGACATCCCAGTGTACATTAACAAACTTTTCAGTCAGGTCCCCACTATGTAGATCTATAGGCTCTGTTGTTAATTTCTATCCCTTATCCCTCTTTTACCATATAACAAAATAAATGAGACCTCAGTCTCTTATCACTGTGCAATATCAAAGCAAAATGCCTGCTTACCAGCGCTTGCCTCTCCTGCTTCATGAGCGCCGGAGCCAGAGTGCTGGGACTGGCTAGACACCCCCAGAGTCAAAAATAGGCCTGGGGTTGCCATGCCATCAATTACCTCTGTCACATGTCCCACATCCTCCTCCAATTCCACTTTCTCATCCACCACTTTGTCCTCAGGGTTGACTCCGCTGGCTGCTGCTTCCAGTTGCCCCAAAGTAACCATGGGGCGCTTGGCGGTGGGGTCACTGCTAAGGATGGCGTGCAGCCCCTCATAGACACAACATGTCTTCAGCTCTGCACCAGAGTGATGATTGGCCTCCCTTGCCTTCTGGTACCCCTCCCTCAGCTCCTTGATCTTAGCATAGCACTGTTGCATGTTGCTTTCATGTCCCTTCTCCTGCATGCCTTGAGCAATCTGCCCAGAGATATCAAACTTCCTACAGCTTGAGCAAAGCTGCGAATGCGCAGCCTTTTCTCCCGACAGACCTAGCAGATTCAACAGCTCCCGTGTATTCCATGTGAGAGTTTATCTCTTGCGGAAAGCTGGCGTGGTCAGCTGGAAAGATGGTATGTGAACAGTCCATGTCATGTAAACAAGAAGAGTTTCAAAAATGCACAGGCCTTTAAGCAGGGAAGAGGGGCATGCCTGTGTACCTGCAGGGCAGCAGAGTTCAAAATGCTGACCAGAGCGGTCATGATGGGCATTGTGGGACACATCCTGGAGTCCATTTAGGGTGACAAAAGCAAACACACTGTCGACACTGGGGGGCATCACAAAAAGCTCTCTGTGGCTCATAGAGGTGATTTTGTTTTGTTGGCATAGCAGGGAAGTTAAATCAGTGGGAGGAGCATTGTTGTGTGTACACCTCCACTGCGTTATCAATGAAAGCTGATTTTTATCAACAAAACTGTGTAGTGTAGGCAAGGCCTAAAAATCATGGCCTCAAAAGGGCAACTGGTTTTATGGCTCACAGCTGATACTATTGCTAACCCTTCTTTGGGCTGGTCTACACCGGGGCGGGTGGATCGATCTAAGATATGCAACTTCAGCTATGTGAATAGCGTAGTTAAAGTTGAAGTATCTTAGATCGATTTACCTCTCGTCCTCATGGCGCGGGATCGACGTCCGTGGCTCCCCCTGTCGACTCCGCTACCACCGTTCGTGCTGGTGGATTTCCGGAGTCGATGGGAGCGTGTTCGGGGATTGATATATCGCGTCTAGATGAGACGCGATATATCGATCGCTACCCACCGATACGGCGGTAGTCTAGACGTACCGTTTGTCTGCAAAGTTTGCAAACCTTTGACAAAAAAGGTGTTAATTGCCCACTTAAAATGAAGTGATTTCTTACAATCTGCGTAAACCCCTTATGCTTAACAATCGGTCCCACCTTGTGTTTAGTTGTGACATTCTAGTTACCTTTTCCAGACCTGAAGAAGAGCTCTGTGAAGCTTGAAAGTTTTTCTTCTACCAACAGAAGTTGGTCCAATAAAAGATAGTACCGCACCCACCTTGTCTCTTCCATTAAAATGGCACGCTCATCTGGTATGATAACATCTACTATAGGGGAGAAATAGACCTGTTTGAAGAGTTGTTCGTGCACTAAAATTATGCATTATATAGGTATAATGTTTGTTATATATGTTTACTACATATGGCTGTAGTTTTATATTGTCTAAGCTAGACAGGTGACGCCTTTTAAAATTCTTTCTCTAGTTCTATTTTGCATTTTAATAGAGATGTCTCTTGGAGGCTCTTGGGTTGGCTAAAAGGGAAGTACTCAGTAGAATGTTCTAAAGTGTAATCCCCAGACCCAAGATAACCTTTGGATGAGTTTCTGTAAACAGTATCGTGTGCCTGAATGGTAATCAAGTTTAACATCTTATACAGCACATGATGCATGTTCTTTTCAAATTCTAAACGCTGTGGTATTTTGACTAGCTTTGCAATTTCCCTTTGAGCTTCCTCTGACGCCAGAAGCTCAGTCAAGCAAGAATTGCAGGAGTCTGATGGAAATTATAGCCTTTCAAAATGTACTATCAAGATGTGATTGTCATATTTTAATATGCTATCCCTATTTTCTTGAAAAGATATAAACTTGACTTTAGGCATTTGGAGTCTGATTGCTGCTCTGTACAAAAAAAAGATTATGGGTCAGTGAACACAGTTTAGGAAGGGGAAGGAGAATTCAGATTAATAGTTGTCACGGGCTTTCAAGCTATCTAGTTTATCATCTGCTAGTATTAGAACTTCAGGTTATCCAGAGTTAATCCTGAAGCCCTTCTGAGGGGTGGATAAATAAATCACTTCCCTCCAAAAATCAAATACGCAAGTGTTCTGTAGGTGCTTGTATTTTTGAGCTGAGCTTCTGCTGAAGGGGTAATAGGAGATTCTAGTAATTTATTATTTGGTTCAGGGATTTCAAAGGCCAATGTGCCTCTTTATATTTTGCCTCCTGATGCTGCCTCCAAAGTAGGGCTGTCAAAATGGAAGGTATTATAGATGTTAACCCTTGTGTCCTGGTTAGATTGGAACTTAGATTATGTTCTGCCAACCTGAAATTCCACCTCCATTTTCAGTTGGATACATGATTAGTCTCCTCTTCATGCTTTCTCATGTAGTGTTTCTGTGCTTAGGGAAACTGCTACTGGATTTCATAAGAATATAAAAATGGCTATATTGGGTCAGACCAATGGTCCATCTAGCCCAGTATCCTGTCTTTTGATAGTGGCCAATGCCAGGTGCTTCAGAGGGAATGAACAGAACAGGTAATCATCAAGTGATCCATCCCCTCTCACCCATTCCCAGCTTCTGGCAAACAGAGGCTAGGGACACTTCAAAGCATGGCTTTGGATCCCTGCTCATCCTGGCTAATAGTCATTGATGGACCTATCCTCCATGAACTTATCTAGTTCTTTTTTGAACTCTGTAATAGCCTTGGCCTTCACAACATCCCCTGGCAATGAGTTCCAAAGGTTGACTGTGAGGTGTGTGAAGAAATACTTCCTTTTGTTTGTTTTTAAACCTTCCGCCTATTAACTTCATTTGGTGACCCCTATTTCTTGTGTTACCAGAATGAGTAAATAACACTTCCTTATTTACTTTCTCCAAACCAATCATGATTTTATAAACTTCAATTATATCCTCCTTTAGTCGTCTCTTTTCCAAGCTGAAAAGTCCCAGTCTTATTAATCCTCATATGGCAGCCATTCCATACCCTTAAATCATTTTTGTTGCCCTTTTCTGTACCTTTTCCAATTCCAATATCTTTTTTGAGGCAACCAGATCTGCACACACAATTCAAGATGTGGGCATGCAATGGATTTATATAGAGGAAATATGATATTTTGTGTCTTATCTATCCCTTTCATAATGATTCCTAACATTCTGTTAGCTTTTTTTGATTGTCGCTGCACATTGAGTGGATGTTTTCAGAGAACTATCCACAGTGACTCCAAGATCTTGTTCAGTGGTAACAGCTAAATTAGACCCCATAAGTTTTATATGTATAGCTGGGATTACGTTTTCCAGTGTGCATTACTTTGCATTTATCAACATTGAATTTCATCTGCCATTTTGTTGTCCATTCACCCAGTTTTGTGTGGTCCCTTTGTAATTTTTCATGGTCTGCTTTGGACTTAACTATCTTGAGTAGTTTTGTATCATCTGCAAATGCTGCCACTTCTGAGGTGACTTCATTTCACTTTTGGGTTAAGTAATCTTTGTGTGTACTCTGTATAAATGGCTTTGGAACCCGTTGGGATGAAAGGTGCCATGTAAATACAGTATGATACATGGTGTATTAAGGTAGAGCAGTGGTTCCCAAACTGGGGTTTTCAATATGTTACAGGGGCTTCTCAGGAAAAAATTCCTTAATGGCGGACAGAGCTGTCCCTAGGGACCCCGAGCAGCACAGGGCCAGCAGCCCGGAGCCCCTGGATTTCCCAGAGCTAAGCAGATCAAAGCAAGCATATCTATCAAACTTCAAGACTCCTTATAAGAAATGGAAAGGGAGGTGGATATTTTTTGCTGTTTTTTAAATTAAATAGGTAGCTAGTCTTGGTTTTAAAATTATGAAAAACAAGTTTAAGCTTTGTTGTAATGTGCGTTGTTTGCCTGGACTACTCAAGACCTGAATGCTTGTGTAGGAGGAACTCTTTGAGTTGGCTTCTTAAATACCTTCCTGCTGTTTCACATCTGATACTCCTTGATGAAACATAGGAGCCTTGTCTTATAACAGGCTTATTCAAAATGATACAAGCTACGAAATTGAGATCTTGGAAGAATGTTACCATTTTCATAATGTAATAAAAATACTGTAATGATAAATAATAATAAATAGCGTGTAATAAGCAAGTCATAGAAACAAATTTTATATTTGCAAGATCGCCGCTTTTATAATTTATATTCAGGTAAAGGAGAAAATTCCTAGAAATATTCATTTGTAGGAGGGGGTTCATGAGACTTGACATTTTAATTAAAGGGGTTCACAGGTTGTTAAAGTTTGGGAACCACTGAGGTAGAGACTTGCCTTGATAGAGAGAAAAAATAAAAGCAGCCCCTCTCTGTTGCGTGCACACACACAACGTGAGGGCTGTAAAACAGTGTAAGCTACTGAGGTGGTAAAATAGTGCTGCTGAAAGGTGCTAGATTGCTGGCCCAAGTTTTCATCCACTAACAGATACAGCATAATTAGTAGCAGTGCAAGTGTTTCCCAGGCTGCTCCATCAGTGTGTCTCAAATCATTAGGAGGTAGTGGCTTAGCCTCTAATGCATTCAGTCTTTGCCTATCTTCTGAGACAACTGTCAAGGATACCAATGATCTAAAAAGTGATTTATTGCAAAGTTGACATTTGTCAGCTAGAAACTGGGATCCTTCAGTTCATTTCATATAGGCCACTGAAGAACTGTCACATGGTGATGTGTTCCTAGAGTCATTGAGTTTTATGGCCAAAAGGCACTACCAACTCATCTAGTCTTATCACCTGTATATCACTGGCCCCCAACACCACTCAGAACCCGCATGCTAAACTCAGCACCTGAAAATAATCAAATTATAATAGTCCACAGGCAACTAGACTGCTTTGAGCCATAGGCAGACAGTTTTAGGGACCAAGGCACACCAATGCCCGAGGTCTCAGCAATGGCAAGGAAATAATTGAGAATCCTGGCAAGTGACCTGTACTGCCAATCTGACCTGGAGGAGAATTTCTTCCTGAATCTAAGGGCTGCTGAGCCTTGTCCTTTACCCTCACAAGTGACACCATCATACAATTGCACTTGTAAACTTGTCCAGCTCTCTTAAAATTAAGTTGTTTGACCCCGGAACTCCTATTGGGAGGGTGTTCCACAACCTCACCCCTCTGATGGTTAGAAATCTTCTAATTTCCAGCCTGAATTTGTTCATGGCCAGTTTATATCCATTTGTTCTTGTGCCAGTGTTCTCCTTTACCTTAAATAGCTCTTCACCTCCATGATGTTTAGCCTCTGTTGTGTTTATAGAGAGTAATCATATCCCCGCTCAGTCTCCTTTCCCCTAGACTAAACAAGCTAAGTTCTTCCAGTCTCCCCTCATAAGATAGGCCCTCCATTCCCCTGATCATCTTAGTAGCTCTTCTCTGCATCTATTCCAGTTTGAATTAATCTTTCTTTAGCATGGGTGATCAGAATTGTACACGCTATTCCAGATGAGGTCTTACCTTGTGCCCTGTACACTGGCATTAATATTTATCTCTACTGGTAGTGCCTCTCCTGATACTTCCTAGGATCATATATGCCTTTTTCACAGTTACATCACATTGGTGGCTCATCATCCTGATATCACCCACATACCCAGGTCTCTCTCCTCCTGTTATTTCCAGCTGATGAGTGCTTAGGTTGTAGAAGATTCTTATTAGAGCCTATGTACGTGACCCTGAACTAGGTACTCTTGAATTATATCCTGTTAATGTACTCCAGTCTTAAGTCATCCAGATCTTTCCATACAATATTTTGATCCTCCTCTGTATTGATGATTCATCCCAACTTGGTGGTATCAGCAAATTTCATTAGCGCACTCCTACTTTTTGTGCCAAGGTCATTAATAAAGATACTGGATAAGATTGGTTCCAAGACTGATCCTTGAGGAATTTCACTAGTAATTTCCTTCCAGTCCAGTAGTTCCCCTTTCAGCACTACTTGTTGCCTTTTGCTCTTTAGCTGTTTCCTTATCCACATTATATTTCTTATACTGAGTACCATCTTCCCTAATGTAACTAATGGTTTCCCATGTGGTACCGTGTCAAACGCATTACTGAAGTTCAGGTATAGTAAATCTTTCCTATCTAAAAAAGTTATTTTCTCAAAGAAGGAAATCGAGTTAATATGGCATGATCTATCTTTGGAAAAATGCATGTTGCATTACATCCCCTTTACCACTTACCTCCATGAATTATTATTCTTTCCTTCACAATTTAGTTTTCTCTCTGACAAGAAATTAAAAGTAGAGTAGATGCAAGTAGCATTCTTCCTGTTTGTTTCCCTCACTTGCTGGAGGGCAAACGCATTTGCCCACTTCTGGTTCTCCCTGCAGCGAAAGTTGTACTGTGTGAACAGTGTCAGTTATGTAATAGATTGAAGATTAGTTAGAGAGACATGGCTAGCCTGTTTGATTTCTGCTAATACAAGAGTGAACCCTGATGGGAGGGAAGAATATCTCATTCAGATTCTACCCAGTACTCATAATTTAAAAAACAAAAAACAACAAACAAACAACAAAACCCACAGTGTGCATTTCGGAAGCAAATTTCCCAGCAGGACTGTTACGGTGACTTGGCATGGAAATTAGCATCATACCAGAAACAAATTTTGTTTTAGCCCTGACTACGTTTTTAAGATCTTTTTAAAAATTCTCTGTGTTGCTTTCTATTGGTTTAGAAATGGGACAGTTTTGTAGCTTTGTGCGTGATGCTTTGTCTCTGAATTAATATGTTCAGCTCACTCCCCATACCAAACACACAACCTCTTCAGTCCTTGCTTTTGTATTTCTTGATTGTGTCTCTCTGGGATGAATGATTGCTGAATGTCTTGTTTAGATACATCTTTCTGTCACATGCTTATCCAATCAAGCTCCCCCTGAGCAGGAGCCAGCAAACAGAGCTGTAAACAGGGGAGTTTCAGGGGGAGTTTGCAAGGGGAGTTTGCGGTAGAGACTAAGAGACCTAGGCAGAGAAATAGACAGGCTAGTGAAGGGTGTGGGTGGTGTTCTGACAGTGTTCTGGTGCCTGTTGGGGGTTTGTTTTATTGTGGGTGGTGATGGTGGTTTGGTTTGGTTTGTGTTTCCCGGACTAATAGGTTTTAGGTGGGAAGGCTATGACCGATACAGAGGCAGCAGTGGAAGACACAGTGAGGATGACTGGATGTGGAAGCTGCGGCATGTACATGATCCTGGAGGGGGTACCTGAAAAGAGTTTCGTCTGCATGAAGTGCCACCTGATAGAGCTGATGGAAGAAAAGATCCGAGGATTGGAGATGCAGGTAGAAACTCTGGTTGAGTTTAGAAGGGGGTTCGAGCAGATGATGGAGCAAAGACATGAGGAGGCTGAAGGGAAAAGCTCAGACTTGCTGATGGAAGCAGGACCAAAGAACTTGGAGGGGAGGAAAGTGGACATTGGAAGCATGTGACTAAGAGAACCAGGCAGAGGAAAAGATGGGCTAGTGAAGGAGAAATAGAGCTCAGGAACAGGTTTGCGGAGTTGGAAAATGAAGAAGGGGCACAGCAGGTGGTCGCTGAAGGTGAGAGGGCCAGGAAGAAGACAAGAGCAGCTAGTCCTATAGGAAGAGGGGAAGAGTCATTGGAGATAACACCAAATATGAGCCCCAGGAGGATACGGGATGGACTGCGGAGGATTGCAAGGGACAATAGAAATCGAGAGGACTTGCATCCAGAGGGAACAAGTGATAGACCGGAGAATCGCACCATCACCAGGAAAAGGCAGGTCTACGTGACTGGGGACTCCTTACTAAGAAGAATAGACAGGCCTGTAACTAGAGCTGATCCGGAGAACAGAAGGATACGGGATACGGGATGTGGACCTGAGGCTGAAGAGGATCCTAATGGGAGCAGGAAAGAATCTGCTGATTGTCCTTCATGTGGGAACAAATGATACGGCTAGATTCTCGCTGGAACATATCAAGGGAGACGATGCTTGGCTGGGGAAGACGCTTAAGGAAATCGAGGCTCAGGTGAACTTCAGTGGGATTCTGCCTGTTCCTAGAGAAGGGCAACAAAGGTGTGACAAGATTATGGCGATCAACAGATGGCTCAGGCAGTGGTGCTATAAGTAGGGCTTTGGGATGTATGGCAACTGGGAAGCATTCATGGACAGAGGGCTGTTCTGTTGGGATGGACTTCACCTGAGTAAGGAGGGAAATAGACTTCTAGGATAGAGGCTGACACAACTAATTAAGAGAGCTTAAAACTAGGAATTTGGGGGAGATGGTTGGGAGATGTCCAGGTAATTTCCACGCCAGATTTTAACGTTGAGAGGGAAGAAAACGAAGTAGAAAGGCTACAGCCGTGGGTATGAGAATGGACATAAGGAGGAAGGGTAGTGTAGATACCAGTCTAATAGGTGATACTGGTGGTAGAATGTCTGTGCCTAATCGGGTGAAGAATGTCAGTGAAGCCAAACAGCAAAAATTAAGATGTTTGTACACTAATGCAAGGAGCCTAGGTAACAAAATGGAGGAACTAGAGCTACTGGTGCAGGACGTGAAACCAGATATTATAGAGATAACAGAAACATGGTGGAATAATAGTCATGACTGGAGTACAGGTATTGAAGGGTATGTGCTGTTTAGGAAAGACAGAAATAAAGGCAAAGGTGGTGGGAGTAGCATTGTATATCAATGATGAGGTTAACTGTAAAGAAATAAGAAGTGATGGAATGGATAAGACAGAGTCTGTCTGGGCAACAATCATATTGGGAAAGAAAGCTACTAGAGCCTCCCCAAGATAATGCTTGGGGTGTGCTACAGACCGCCGGGATCCGATTTGGATATGGATAGAGACCTCTTTAATGTTTTTAATGAAGTAAACACTAATGGGAATTGTGTGATCATGGGAGACTTTAACTTCCCAGATATAGATTGGAGGACAAGTGCTAGTAATAATAATAGGGCTCAGATTTTCCTGGATGTGATAGCTGGTGGATTCCTTCATCAAGTAGGTGAAAAAACAACAAGAGGGGATGCCATTTTAGATTTGGTTTTGGTTAGTGAGGACTTCATAGAAGAAATGGTTTTAGGGGACAACTTTGGTTCGAGTGATCATGAGTGAATTCAGTTCAAACTAGTTTATAGGATAAACAAAAATAGATCTGGGACTAGGGTTTTTTATTTCAAAAGGGCTAACTTTAAAGAATTAAGGAAATTAGTTAGGGAAGTGGATTGGACTGAAGAACTTGTGGCTCTAAAGGCAAAGGGGGCCTGGAATTATTTCAAGTCAAAGTTGCAGAAACTATCAAAAGCCTGCATCCCAAGAAAGGGGAAAAAATTCATAGGCAGGAGTTGTAGACCAAGCTGGATGAGCAAGCATCTCAGAGCGGTGATTAAGAAAAAGCAGAGAGCCTACAAGGAGTGGAAGATGGGAAGGATTAGCAAAGAAAGCTACCTTATTGAGGTCAGAACATGTAGGGATAAAGTGAGAGAGGCCAAAAGCCATGTACAGTTGGACCTTGCAAAGGGAATTAAAACCAATTGTAAAAGGTTCTATAGCCATATAAATAAGAAGAAAACAAAGAAAGAAGAAGTGAGACCGCTAAACACTGACAATGGAGTGGAGGTTAAGGATAATCTAGGCATGGCCCAATATCTAAACAAATACTTTGCCTCAGTTTTTAATGAGGAGCTATGGGATAATGGTAGGATGACAAATGGGAATGAGCATATGGAGGTAGATATTACCACATCCGAGGTAGAAGCCAAACTCAAACAGCTTAATGGGACTAAATCGGGGGGTCCAGATATTCTTCATCCAAGAACATTAAAGGAACTGGCACATGAAATTGCAAGCCCATTAGCAAGAATTTTTAATGAATCAGTAAACTCAGGGGTTGTACCGTACGACTGGAGAATTGCTAACATAGTTCCTATTTTTAAGAAAGGAAAACTATGTGATCCTAGTGACTATAGGCCTGTTAGTTTGACATCTGTAGTATGCAAGGTCTTGGAAAAAATTTTGAAGGTAAAAGTAGTTAAGGACATTGAGGTCAATGGTAATTGGGACAAAATACAACATGGTTTTACAATAGGTAGATCGTGCCAAACCAACCTGATCTTCTTTGAGAAGGTAACAGACTTTTTAGACAAAGGCAATGCAATGGATCTAATTTACCTCGATTTCAGTAAGGCATTTGATATGGTTCCACAAGGGGAATTATTAGCTAAATTGGAAAAGATGGGGATCAATAGGAAAATTTAAAGGTGGATAAGGAACTGGTTAAAGGGGAGACTACAACGGGTCATACTGAAAGGTGAACTGTCAGGCTGGAAGGAGGTTACTAGTGGAGTTCCTCCGGGATCGGTTTTGGGACCAATCTTATTTAATCTTTTTATTACTGACCTTATCACAAAAAGTGGGAATGCGCTCATAAAGTTTGCAGATGACACAAAGCTGGGAGGTGTTGCTAATACAGAGAAGGACCAGGATATCATACAGGATCTGGATGACCTTGTAAACAGGAGTAATAGTAGGATGAAATTTAATAGTGAAAAGTGCAAGGTCATGCATTTAGGGATTAACAACAAGAATTTTGGTTATAGATTGGGGACACATCAGTTGGAAGTAACAGAGGAGAAGAAGGACCTCGGAGTATTGGTTGATCACAGGATGACTATGAGCCGCCAATGTGATATGGCCATTAAAAAAACTACCGTATATTCCGGCGTATAAGGCGACGGGGCGTATAAGACGACCCCCTAATTTTTTCATTAAAAAAATAGTTTTGCCATATACTTGCCGTATAAGACGACCCCCCCCTTCTGCGGGGGGCAGTCAGAGGGCTCTGGGCTGCCCGCCGCGGCGGGGAGCCCAGAGCCTTTTAAATCCTAGCCGCGGCGGGGAGTCAGAGGGCTCTGCGCTGCCCGCCGCGGTGGACAGCCCAGAACCTTTTAAATCCCAGCCGCGGCTAGGATTTAAAAGGCTCTGGGCGCCCCGCCGCAGCGGGCAGCGCAGAGCCTTTTAGATCGTGGCTGGGATTCAGCGGGCTCTGGGCTCCCCGCTGCGGCGGGGAGCCCAGAGCCTTTTACACCCCAGCCGCAGCTAGGATTTAAAAGGCTCTGGGCCCCCCGCCGCAGCAGGCAGCCCAGAGCCCTCTGACTCCCGGCCGCAGCTGGGGTGTAAAAGGCTCTGCGCTGCCTGCTGCAGCGGGGAGCCCAGAGCCTTTTAAATCCTAGCCGCGGCGGGAAGTCAGAGGGCTCTGCGCTGCCCGCTGCGGCGGACAGCGCAGAGCCTTTTAAATCCCAGCCGCGGTCGGGAGTTTATACGCGGCGTATAAGACGACCCCCGATTTTTGGGGGTTGTTTTTTAGCCCAAAAACCCGTCTTATACGCCGGAAAATACGGTAATGTGGTCTTGGGATGCATCAGGCGAGATATTTCCAGTAAAGATAAGGAGGTGTTAGTACCATTATACAAGGCACTGGTGTGAGACCTCGTCTGGAATATTGTGTGCAGTTCTGGTCTCCCATGTTTAAGAAGTATGAATTCAAACTGGAACAGGTACAGAGAAGGGCTACTAGGATGATCCAAGGAATGGAAAACCTGTCTTATGAAAGGAGACTGAAAGAGCTTGGCTTGTTTAGCCTAACCAAAAGAAGGCTGAGGGGAGATACGATTACTCTTTATAAATATATCAGAGGGATAAATATCAGGGAGGGAGAGGAATTATTTAAGCTTAGTACCAATATGGACACAAGAACAAATAGATATAAACCGGACATTAGGAAGTTTAGACTTGAAATTAGACGAAGGTTTCCAACCGTTAGAGGAGTGAAGTTCTGGAACAGCCTTCCAAGGGGAGTAGTGGGGGCAAAAGACACATATGCCTTCAAGACTAAGCTTGATACCTTTATGGATGGGATAGCCTAATTTTGGCAATTAATTGATCTTTGATTATTAGCAGGTAAATATGCCCGATGGGGTGGGATCTGAGTTACCATGGAGAATTCTTTCCTGAGTGCTGGCTGGTGAGTCTTGCCCACATGCTCACGGTTTAACTGATCACCATATTTGGGGTTGGATAGGAATTTTCCTCCAGGGAAGATTGGCAGAGGCCCTGGAGGTTTTTCGCCTTCCTCTGCAGCATGGGGCACAGGTCACTTGCTGGAGGATTCCCTGCACCTTGAGGTCTTTAAAGCATGATTTGAGGACTTCAGTAACTCAGACATAGGTTAGGGGTTTGTTACAGGAGTGGGTGGGTGAGATTCTATGACCTGCGTTGTGCAGGAGGTCACACTAGATGATCATAATGGTCCCTTCTGACCTTAAAGTCTATGAGTCTGTGAAATTGATCGTAGACCTTAATGAAAAGGGTTAAAGGACTTCCTGGAGGGTGTTTCACTGAAGGTTTACCAGGCTCCCCTGCCCCCTCAGAGCTGTCTTGCTGCAGAGAGCCTTCACTGTGCTGTAAGGATTATTCTGGTGCCGTTACCCTGCTAACTGCAATGTGAGCTGTGAAGGGAACTACAAAAGCCAGTTGGCAGACTATTTCTCAGTCTGTAACCAAGGAAACTGATGGCTGGGGTGTGCGTGATATGTGCGTATGTTAGATAATTGCAGAACATTCGTGATGTTCTGAAAGTGTTGACACCAAAACTTTGTTTTTATAACGAACAACCTTCAAGTGAGATATTAAAGCAAGGTCCTTCCTGTATATGTGTGAGCAGTGTCCTGACTAAAGTTAAAGATCTCATAGTTCTCTTTGGAAAGAGCAGAAGAATTAACCCCTGGTGTCCTGACTACCACAGATTGATGTAATAGCAGAAGGAGCTGGAACTGTCAGAGTAGAGTCAGAGAGAAAATAAGTGTCATTGACAGTGGGGAAAATAGATTTTTCAGATGGGATTTGAAAGGAGACTGAAGAGAGAAGCCCTCCTCAAGGCATGATACTCGTTCGTGGGCATACTAGACATGACTAGATAGGTAGTCTGTGAGGTCAGCTGGAGGAGGACTATGAAGACTTTGTTTTTAAATGTAGGTCGTTTTAATTGGTCGTGGGGGGGTGGCACTATATGTGAAAGAAAATGTAGAATCAAATGAAGTAAAAATCTTTAATGAATCCACGTGTTCCATATAATCTCTATGGATAGTAATTCCATGCTCTAGTAAGAATATAAGAGTAGGGCTCTATTATCGACCACCTGACCAGGACAGTGATAATGACGATGAAATGCTAAGGGAGATTAGAGGGGCTATCAAAATAAAGAACTCAATAATAGTGGGGGATTTCAGCTATCCCCATATTGACTGGGTACATGTCACCTCAGCTGACATGCAGAGACAAACTCTCTCTATACTTTAAATGACTGTTTCTTGGAGCAGCTGGTACAGGAACCCACAAGGGGAGAGGCAATTCTCAATTTAGTCCTGAGTGGAGCGCAGGATCTGGTCCAAGGGGTAACTATAACATGGTCACTATTTCCAAGTGGACCTAATATAATAACATTTAATATTCCTGTGGTGGGAAGAACACCTCAACAGCCTAACACTGTGGCATTTAATTTCAGAAAGGGGAACTATGCCAAAAAAGGTACAGTGACTAGAGTGAAATTCCTGCAAGCTGCATGGACACTTTTCAAAGACACCATAATAGAGGCCCAACTTAAATGTATACCCCAAATTAAAAAACACAGTAAAAGAACTAAAAAAGAGCCACTGTGGCTTAACAACCATGTAAAAGAAGCAGTGAGAAATAAAAAGGCATCTTTTAAAAAGCAGAAGTCAAATCCTAATGAGGTAAATAGAAAGGAGCATAAACACTGCCAAATTAAGTGTAAAAATGTAATAAGAAATGCCAAAAAGGAGTTTGAAGAATAGCTAGACAAAAACTCAAAATGTAATAACAAAATGTTTTAAGTACATCAGAAGCAAGAAGCCTGCTAAACAACCAGTGGGGCTCCTGGATGATCGAGATACAAAAGGAGCACTTAAAGATGATAAAGTAATTGCAGAGAAACTACATGAATTCTTTGCTTCAGTCTTCATGGCTGAGGTTGTAAGGGAGATTCCCAAACCTGAGCCATCCTTTGTAGGTGATTGTTGTAGTACTGAACTGTCACTAAAGGAGGTTTTGGATTTAATTGATAAACTTAACAGTAACAAGTCACCGGGACCAGATGGCATTCACCCAAGCATTCTGAAAGAACTCAAAATTGAAATTAACTATGGTTTGTAACCTGTCCTTCAAATTAGCTTCTGTACCCAATGACTGGAAGATAGCTAATGTAACGTCAATATTTAAAAAGGGCTCTAGAGATGATCCCGGCAATTACAGTCCGGTAAGTCTAACGTCAGTACCAGGCAAATTAATTGAAACAATAGTAAAGAATAAAATTGTCAGACACATGGAAGGACATAACTTGTTGGGCAAAAGTCAACATGGTTTCTGTAAAGGGAAATCATGTCTTATAATCTATTAGAGTTCTTTGAAGGGGTCAACAAATATGTGGACAAGGGGGATCCTGTGGACATAATGTACTGAAATATTTTTTTGGGGTGGGGAGTATTCCCATGGTAAATTCTTCCTTTCCCTTGCAACACAAAACATTTCCACCTCATGCTGAGCCCATCTCCTGCCACTGTCCTGACTAATTTATAGGAAAACATCAAGAACAATGGTATACAGGTGACTTTACGATCTGGAGTTCTGTGTTGTGGTGCAACTGCATGATGGGGGCAGGAGGATCCATACAGGAGAGAATTTATGCTGTAAGGCTGAGTACTCCCCAGAGCTTTAAAGACTCTGAGTTGGGGTGTGTCTGTACTACCCACTGGATCAGCAGGCAATGATCGTTCCAGTGGGCATCGATTTATCGCATCTAGTCTAGACATGATAAATCGACCCCTGAGCGCAGGCGGAGTCAACGGAGGAGCAGCAGCAGTTGACTCACCACAGTGAAGACACCGCGGGGAGTAGATCTAAGTACGTCGACTTCAGCTACGTGAATAACGTAGCTGAAGTTGCGTAACTTAGATAGATTCCTCCCTCACTCCCTCACTCACTTAATAGATCTTTTCTTTCTCTAACTTCTGATTCTGTGGAATTGTTTTTAGGAACAACTCCAAGGTCATATGAGGTTCAAGAATGTGCTTTTAAGCTTTACATTTACTGCTTCCTACTGGCTAAGCCAGCAGCCTTCCTAATTATAAATTATATCTAGTTAAAGAAGGACTTGAAACAATTGTACCTGTTTGGCTGGGGCAGTATAAACCCAGGCTTTTATTGAGAGTACAGCTGAAAACTATTAGAGCAGCTAATCTCAGTGTACCAAAATGCAGGCCAGTTCCTTTTGCAGGCCTGCGTTTCAGGGGCCACTCCTTTTCTAAGAGTATACAGAACTGACCAAGCTGATTATATAAAAGTGATCCTGTGTTTCTCCAGATTTATTTTCAGGTATTTAAAACATCACATTTACTCACCTTAAAAATCAAAGAATCACTTTTAAGTGCCAGCACAGCAAATGGTTCTGAAAACCCACCTGGATTGTTCCTCTAACATCAGCTCCAAAGGTAAAGGTTCTGCAATGAGGGCTTTGCAGACAATGTTGATGATGGTGTAGGAGGCAGAATAAAGTCCAGTTAGGGTGCTCATAACTATTGGCTCTGCAGGGATAACAGGAATGCAAACCTGTTTTTTGTGAGTAAAGTCAACAGTTTTGGCTCAGAAATGCACACTATAACATGGTAAGAGGGTGTTGTTTTTACATAGCCACTTTTCTGACAATACTTCAACAGTTAGGGTCTCTTATCAGATCAAATCTTCCAATCCATTTTAACCAAGAAGATCACTTGGAGGCAAAGATGAAGTTTGTTCTTGTCCAGACATAAAATAACATGACGCAATCCTGTGAAATGAAACAGAGCTTTCATAATGGTATTTATGTATCTGCTGTTTGTCAGCAGTCATGGACTTTTTATAACTTCTGTTTAAAAACAAAAAACCTCCTCTCTGAAGTTAAAAAACCAAACCCCTCTATCCCAAATCTTTATCTTTGCATATGGATCGCTAGGGATGCTTCTAACAGAGGAAGATGATTGTCCAAAAATTCTTGGGTGCCTCATTATGCCTTTTTCAAATAAACATTCTCCTTGCAAAGAGCATGCTAAGCTCTATTCTGAGCAGCACTGAACACCTTCAGCACTCTCAGACTTCAATAGGAGCCATGTATACTCAGAACCTTAGAGAACTGGGGCCCTTAGAGGACACACAGAGAAACACTAATGGTTCCATTATTCCCAACACAAGCACTGGCAGTATGAATGGCCTCATTCTGTCTCCCTGTGACTTCCTGGGCATGAGGAAATGTGGCTGCAGTTCTGAGTCCATTCTATCATGTCATGCTTTTTGTTATTTAGAACTCTTTATTTGGGAATTAATCTGAGACCCACCAAACTTATTTCACTTAAATCTCACGCTGGATTTAACGCTCCCATTTTAGAGGTGAAGGCTTTATCTGTTAAGCCTTTCATCCATATTCCTCTTGTCCTTGTTGGTTTTTAATTAGGAATTGTTCATACCCAAATTTACTATCTCATTTAAACTCTGAGGCCTAAATTTTCAGGTGATATTGACTGATACTTTGATTTTCAGAAAGCACTGGGCACTTGTCCTTGTAAAATGTGTCAAGTTGGGCACACGAAAATGAAGCACCCAAAATAATGTCCCTTTTGAAAATTTAGACATTGTTTTTTGTTTTTGTTTTTTTAATTAATGGAAAATAGCTTTGTATTGTAGTGATTTTTAAAATAACACTTTAAAATACCATATTCTTCTTAAAGTACTGCAGTTGTCCCTGTTGGCGCTCCACGTCAGATGCACATGTGCCTATGGGCCTTTGATTGGAGATTTTCAGTAGCATTGTCCACAGGTTTGTCCCTGTGCCGTACCTGTTCCTTGGGCTCTGGTCTGAGGGTACATAGGGAAGGTCGGATCCCCTGCTTCTGCAGTTCTTTCTCAACCGCCTGCAGCCTGAGACTGAGCCTTACTGTATCCTTAACTTGTGAACTTTGCCGTCTTACTTGATTTATTCTTATTTTACTTATTTTGAATTTAGTTGATTTTCTTTGTTTTCAGACTTTTTGTTTGGTTTTTTTGCACTGTATGTATTCTTCCTTCCTTGACAGCCGGGGCTTCCTGCCACCTCAGTTCCCCCTTTGTTTGGGTCTGCCTCTATGTCCAAAGTAATGTCAAAATCCCAGGGTTTAAACTTTGCAAGGTCTGTTCCATCTTGAAGAGCAGATCTAGGAAGCTGAGAGAGGACAGGCTCAATCTACTCTTATAGAGCACACCTTAAGGACTGCCAAGGTGTCAGGGGCCAGGACCCAACTCCCTCCCTGTACATTGGTCTCAAGAGACCCAAATGCCCCATCGACCTCCAACATCTAAGCTCTGGCAAGCCATTTCAGAACCCCGAAAGCATGCTAAGAAGAAGAGGCCCAAGTCCACTGACAGGAAGTAGAGTACGAAGGAGAAATCTCCCCAAAGATCAGTTGCTAAAGAGACCCCGTGTCCCAGTGTGGGTACAGCTGACGCTCTTCTCCTTCCTGATACTGAGTCTTACCCACCTTCAAAGAAGACTTCTGGGTCTTCTCATGCTGAGAAGCCCTGTTTGGTATCAGCCTTGACATCCAGTACAGAGCCCTTTTGACTTAAGGACTCTGCAAGGAGATCAGTATCAACACCAACTCCCTTGGTACTAGCTCTTCTGGTACCGCATGCTCTTAACAGGCCAAGAGCTTAGAGAACATAGAGATTGCTTCCTCATGCCACCTCTGGTACAGGCAGCTACATCACAGCAGGCAGCCCAACAACTCACCTCACCAGTACTGAGCTCATTGCTGCTCCCACAAGACTTCTTTATCCTTCAGGAACCCAACTCTCCTCTTTTGGCCAGTATCAAAAGGGATCACCTGGTGGTACCGTTAGACCAGCAAGTATCCACTCTCCCTGTGGCACCCACCTGACCACCAGTCTTGGCCATCTCCAGTACAGATTCCACCTCCAGTACCAAAGTGGCTTCCAGTCCCCAAGAAGAAGGGAGGATGGAGGCCAGTCTTACACCTCAGAGTGCTAAATCTGTAAAAATGGAAGCACTTTCACTTCCGGTTCACCCAAAGAGGGACCGTCCCCATCGGAGTCCCACCTCACTTGTATACTCAACTACCAGTTGTGCTTAAGGACCTCTGGCCTGTTGGTGAGCTCCAAGAAGAGCCACTTCGAACCTGTTAAGACTTTTCACTGTCTTGCGGGCGGAGTTTCCACTTTCACACACCTCACAGCATACAGATTCCTTCGGAGCCCAAGGATATGTACAGCACAGGTGCAGACCCACAGACGTTGTTCCCAAAAATCTCTATCAAAAGCACATGTGTATCTGAAGTGGAGTATCTATAGGAACAACACATTTTGAAGAACTGCAGTTACTGTACAGGTAAATAGCCTCTCCTGGGTATTTATCAAACCATTCATTGTCCTCTGTGACTTGTCTGCAATATAGAGTTGTTCTGGATTAGCTATCTCAATAACTCTGTGTGGATGCTCTAATTCTGCAATAAATGTCCACACGTGGCATCACTGAAGGACATTTATTCCAGAATTAGAGCATCCATACATGGAGTTTTTTGGGAATAGTTATTCCTGTATAACTCCATGTGTAGGTATCTGAAAGTTGAGGTCTTGTTACACTTGTTGTTTCACAAACAGTGGTGTATCAGTGTGAGGCAACTATCCATTTGCTTCAGGCTGGATAGAATCTTATTCTAATAACCGTCTTCTAGTCTAAGTTGTGCTACAATGTTTCAAAATAACATGGGCTACACTTGTCTTGCAGCTACAGTAGTCTTTCAGATGACACAATAAGTTGTGGCCTGTCTTATCTCTTTCCCCTGAAGCACAGCTCCATTTTATCTGATGTTTTCCATTCTACTAGTGACAGGCTGTGTTTAATTCACTTGGGAGTAATTGCCATCTTGAGCAAGGGCTGGAACATTTTAGCAATGCCTTCCTTAATCTCCTCCAGGCCAACTGCAATGAGTGTAATTTTAGGGGCCTGCACCAACCATTATAAGAAACAGGAGGAGAGACTGCCTCTGTAATTATAAGTAAATAAGTGAAATGGGAAAAAACAACTTGAGCATCTGTTCTGTGTGTCTATATGATTGTGCTCTACAGTAGTTAGGGGGGGACTTAAGGCTGGAGTGAGGGAGGGGGTCAGGGCTCTGGGCTGGGCGTGCAGGCTCGGGTGGGGCTGGGGATGAGGGGCTTGGGGTGTAGGAAGGGCCTCTGGGTTGGGGGGGGCTCAGGGCTGGGGATTGGGGCCCAGGGTTGTGGTGCAGGCTTACCTCGGGTGGCTCCTGGTCAGAGGTGCAGCGAGGGTGCTAAGGCAGGCTTCCTGCCTGTCCTGGCACCATGGACCATGCTGCGCCCTAGAAGTGGCCAGCAACAGATCCAGCTCTTAGGCGGAGGCATGCAAGCAGCTTCTTGCAGCTCTCGCCCACAGGCATCACTCCCCAAGTTCCCATTGGCTGTGAGTGCAGAGCTCGTGCTTGGTGTGGGCTCAGCACGTGGAGCCCCGTGACCCCCCGCCTAGGAGCCGGATCTGCTGCTCGCCACTTCCGGGGTGCAGCGCGGTGTCAGAACAGTTAGGGACTAGCCGGTCAGCACCGCCAACGGGACTTTTAACGGCCCAGTCGGCAGTGCTGACCAGAGCTGCCACAACCCAGTGTTTTGCATTCCCGCTGTCGTGACCCACAGTTTGAAAACCACTCGTCTACAGGGACACTGTCAATGTTTAGAATCTTAAAACATGACCTACGTTTTTTCTTGATCTGTTTACAGTCACAGTATATATTTTTCATGAACAACTAATTGATTCAGTGTTTTCTCCCTTGCTGTCTTCTCCTACGCCCAAATCCTACAGGGAAAAAAGTCAGTAGCTCAGTCCTCAGAAGTGACCTTACAAGCCAACTGTTGGAAAGACCCTAAAATTAACAATTCATTATGTGAACAGTGTGGGGAAGCTGCAATAACAAAGCCATGTTTTGTGCAGACTAGTCCTTGGAACTGAACCTGCAATGACAAACTAGTACGTGTCTTTGCAGTGCAACACTTTTTAAAAAAAAATTATAAAGACAGATTTCAGTTTCATGTTTCCCAACATTTGTTATAAACAAAAAATAAAAACATCTTGAGTCTGTCCTTTTTAATAGTAGTTCTTCAGTTTAAAGCAGACACTCTATAGCTGAATTTCTACCTTAAACCTCCCTGAATATCTCATTTCAGAAAAGCTTTACACATTTATTAGACAGGGATGGTAAAATTGTCAGTAGTGGTGCAGACAAGGCAGAAGAGTTCAATAAATATTTCAGTTCTGTATTTGCAAAGAAGCTGGATGATGTCACAGTTTGCAGTGATAATTACACACTTTCCGCTATTCTAACAGTAAGTACAGAGAATGTTACACAGACTGCTAACGCTAAACATTTTCAGATCTGAAAGACCAGATAATTTGTACCCAAGAGTTTGAAAAGAATTGATGTGGAGCTCTCTGAGCCATTGATGTTGATATTTTACAAAACTTTTGGAATCCTGATGAAGTCCAAGAAGACTGGGAAAAAAGTTAATGTGTCAATATTTTAAAAGGGTAAACAGGATGACCCAGGTAACTATAGGCCACTTAGCCTAACATGGATCCCAAGTAAAATCACGCAAAGCCTGATATGGGGTACAGTCAATAAAGAATTAAAATATGGCAGCATAATTAATACCGCTCCATGTGGTTCATGGAATATAGGTCTTGGCAAACAATCTTGACAGCATTTTTTGATTATATAACAAGTTTGGTTGACAAGATAACTGTTGGCATAATAGACGTCTGTAAGACATTTGATTTAGAACTGCACGACATTCTGATTTTAAAAATTAGCACTATACTAGAGTTCAAACCGATCACCAGAGGGGTGAGAACAGGCATTGTGGGACACCTCTCAGAGGCCAATCGCATCCCTGGCACCGCAGCGCTGTAGCTCCAGCACAGAAAGCTCTACGCCTCTCGTCGGGGTGATTTTTTTTTTTTAGAGCGCTAGTGCGCTGGGAGCCACGCCCCTCGTGGAGGTGGGTTTTTTTACAACGCTGGTGCTGCGACTACACAGCCACGTTAAAAAGCTGCCACGGTAGCGCTTTAACATTGCTAGTGAGGACGTGCCATATGCCTTTTCCATGCCCATGTGCTGTGAAGCTTGTGTTTGGAACACAGGAAGTACAAGCCACATGGCAAGAGGAATATAATGGGCAGCTGCACCAGCTCCATTTTGTCTTCAGTCCTGCTTCTTACCTCTGGAGTAACTTTGCTACAAACTGAATCTCTGAACAAAGGACTGAATGACCCATTCAAGTTGTGAATGTATTCCAGAGGGACTTTCAAGCCAGCAAACTCACCAATACTGCTAAGACCCTGATACATGGACTTTGAATCTTTGTACGTATGTGACTTTTTTACCATTTAACATCTCTCTTCTTGTTCTTTTTAATAAACCTTTAGTTTTAGAGACTAAAGGATTGGCTGGCAGTGTGATATTTTGGGTAAGATCCAACCTAATACTGACCTGGCAATGTGGCTGGACCTTTGGGGTCAGAAGAACATTTTATATAGTGGCAGAGTTTTAAAATAACTTCTCACTGTACTGGACCTATGTGCTGACTGGGAGCCAGAGAAGTGGAATGCAATAAGGGAGCTGTGTGATTTCCCCCCCGCCCTTTTTTTTCACTTCTTGATAACCAGTGTGGGGGATCAGAAGCACAGTTTGTGACTGGTTGGGGAGTTTAACTTCATTGTTATCCACCAGTCTTGGGAGTATCTTCGCAGCTTTTCTCAGCCTGCCCTGACTTTGGCATTTCCAGTGAGGGCTACCCCAGGTGCACAGGGTCACCTATGCGTCTTAATACAGATAAACACAGGTCCTGCATTGAGGAACCAAGAATGTAGGTCACTTATGAGATGTAGGACTGTATTTTGGAAAGCAATAACTCAGACAGGACTTTAAGGATCATAGTGGATAACCAATTGAATGTGAGTTGGCAGTGCAATGTGGTGACAAAGAAAGCAAATGCAATCTTTGGATGTATAGTCAGGGGACGAATGAGTAGAAGTACAGTTGAAAGGTGTTACTACCATTGTATATGGCATTTGTGACACCAATGCTAGAATAGTGTGTCCAATTCTGATGACCACTCTTTTAAAAGAATGTTGATAAATTGAAAAGGATTGTGAAGAGTTACAAGCCTGATATGAGATCTGAAAAACCTGCCTCACAAAGAGAATAAAGAAACTTAATCTATTTATCTTAACAAAATGAAATTTAAGAGGTTCGTGATTTACAAGAACCTACATGGGGAGATTTTGCATAGTAGAGGGCTCCTTAATCTAACAGACAAAAGCAGAACAAAATATATAATGGATAGACGCTGAAGCTAGACAAATTCAGATTAGAAATAAGGCATGATTTCTTTTAGAGAGGTTAATTAACCATTGGAACAATTTACGCTAGGGATGTGGTGGATTCTCCATTACTTGAAGTCTTTAAAGCAAGGTCGAATGGCTATCTAAATTATATGCTGTATTCTAACTCAGCTGGAAGTGATGGGCTTGATGCAGGAATCACTTGGTGAAATTCTAGGTGTTATGGATGAGGTCAGACTAACTAATCATAATAGTTCCTTCTGGCCTTAAAATTTATGAACCTTGGTGAAATATAGCTGCTGCCTGGCAGTAACACAGGGAGTGGTATAACTGCTCTTCATGATGCAATGAGAACCTTATCAGACCAAAGTCTTAATTGATAATTTGTTGAGGGACCCCTTTCATGTTTTAAGCTCTGATGTGGTTTCCCCTAATGCAGTGTTTCCCTCTTCTGCACATACTTCTGTATTTTTATTTCTTCTTTCTAGGAAGAGAATGGGGACTATACTTATGTGGAAAGAGTGCGGATCCCATTGCCTCATGGAACTTTACTGATGATGGAGGGAGCTACCCAGGAAGACTGGCAGGTGAGAATACTTGAGCAACATGAACAAGCTTTTTTTTCCCATCGTGGTATAGTTTTCTGGATTTCCACAAACTACGCCAGTGGGGACATGAGTTACTGGGAAAGCTATTGGGAGATGTGTGTTATGCAATAACGTGACGCTTCACTATATATTAACAGTGCTTTCCGTCCAAGGATCTCAATGCATCCCACAAAATTTATGGCTTAAGTTGAACAGCATCTCTGCAAGATCAATAAGTGATGTATATCAGAGGGGTAGCCGTGTTAGGCTGTATCCACAAAAACAACAAGGAATCCGGTAGCACCTTAAAGACTAACAGATTTATTTGGTCATAAGATTTCATGGGTAAAAATCCTCACTTCTTCAGATACATGGAGTGAAAATTACAGATATATAAATATACTGGCACATGGAGAAGGGAGTTACCTTACAAGTGGAGAACCAGTGTTGACAAGGCCAATTCAGTCAGAGTAGATGTGGTCCACTCCCAATAACTGATGAGTAGGTGTCAATACCAAGAGAGGGAAAATTGCTTTTATAGTGAGCCAGCCACTCCCAGTCCCTGTTCAACACCAAATTAATGATGTTAAGTTTTCAAATGAATTGTAGCTCTGCAGTTTCTCTTTGAAATCTGTTTTTGAAGGTTTTTTGTTGAAGTATGGCTACTTTTAAATCTGTTATAGAATGTCCAGGGAGATTGAAGTGTTCTCCTACTGGCTTTTGTGTATTACTGTTCCTGATGTCTGATTTGTGTCCATTTATTCTTCTACGTAGAGACTCTCTGTGTGGTTTGGCCAGTGTACATTGCAGAGGGGCATTGCTGGCACATAATGGCATATATCACATTAGTAGATGTGCAGGTGAATGAGCCCTTGATGGTGTGGCTGATGTGGTTGGTGTCACTACAGTAGATATGGGGACAGAGTAGGCAATGGGGTTTGTTACAGGGATTGGTTCCTGGGTTAGTGCTTCTGTGGTGTGGTGGGTAGTTGTTGGTGAGTATTTGCTTCAGGTTGGGGGGCTGTCTGAAAACGAGGATTGGGCTGCCTCCCAAAGTCTCTGAGAGTGAGGGATCGTTTTCCAGGATAGGTTGTAGATTGCTGATGATGTGCTGAAGAGATTTTTAGCTGGGGGCTGTACATGTTGGCCACTGGTGTTCTGTTATTTTCCTTGTTGGACCTGTCCTGTAGTAGGTGACTTCTGGGTACCCGTCTCGCTCTGTCAATCTGTCTCCTCACTTTCCCAGGTGGGTATTGTAGTTTTAAGAATGCTTGATAAAGATCTTGTAGGTGTTTGTCTCTGTCTGAGGGATTGGGATTGGAGCAAATGCAGTTGTATCCTGGGGCTTGGCTGTAGACAGTGGATCGTGTGATGTGTCCTGGATGGAAGCTGGAGGCATGTAGGTAAGTATAGCGGTCAGTAGGTTTCCAGTATAGAGTAGTGTTTATGTGACCATCACTTATTTGCACTGTAGTGTCCAGGAAGTGGATCTCTTGTGTGGACTGGTCCAGGCTGAGGCTGATGGTGGGGTGGAAATTGTTGAAATCCAGGTGGAATTCTTCAAGGGCCTCCTTCCTATGGGTCCATATGATGAAGATGTCATCAGTGTAGCGCAAATAGAGGAGGGCCGCTAGGGGATGAAAGCTGAGGAAGCGTTGTTCTAAGTAAGACATAAAAATGTTGGCATACTGTGGGGCCATGCGGGTACCCGTAGCTGTGCCGCTGACTTGAAGGTATAAGTTGTCCCCAAATCTGAATTGGTTGTGGGTGAGGATAAAGTCACAAAGCTCAGCCACCAGGTGTGCCGTGGCCTCATCAGGGATACTGTTCCTCACAGCTTGTAGTCCATCCTCGTGTGGAATATTGGTGTAAAGAGCTTCTACATCCATGGTGGCCAGGATGGTGTTTTCAGGAAGATCACCGATGCATTGTAATTTCCTCAGGAAGTCAGTGGAGTCTCGAAGATATCTAGGAGTGCTGGTAGCGTAGGGTCTGAGGAGAGAGTCCAAATAGCCAGATAATCCTGCTGTAAGAATGCCAAAGCCTGAGATGATGGGGCATCCAGGATTTCCAGGTTTATGGATCTTGGGTAGCAGATAAAATACCCCTGCTCGGGGCTCTAGGGGTGTCTCTGTGTAGATTTGTTCCCATGCGATAGCAGGGAGTTTTTGAGCAGATGGTGTAGTTTCTTTTGGTACTCCTCATGAGATCGGAGGACAGTGGCCTGTAGAATGTGGTGTTGGAGAGTTGCCTGGCAGCCTCCTGTTCATATTCTGACCTGTTCATGATGACTACAGCATCTCCTGTCCGCCCCTTTAATTATAATATCAGAGTTGTTTCTGAGGCTGTGGGTGGCATTGCGTTCTGTACGGCTGAGGTTATGGGGCAAGTGATGCTGTTTGTTCACAATTTCAGCCTGTGCACATCTGCGGAAGCACTCTATGTAGAGGTCTAGTCTGTCATTTCAACCATCAGGAGGAGTCCACGCAGAGTTCTTCTTCTTGTGGTGTTGATAGGAGAGTTCCTGTGGGTCAGTGCACTGTTTGCTGGTGTCTTCAAAATATTCCTTGAGTCAGAGGCGGCTAAAGTAGGCTTCTAGATCACCGCAGAACTGTATCATGGGCATGGTGGGGCAGAAAGAGAGTCCCCGAAATAGGACAGACTCTTTTGCCGGGCTAAGTGTGTGGTTGGATAGATTAACAATATTGTTGGGTCAGTTAAGGGTACCACTGTGGTAGCCCCCTGTGGCATGTAGAAGTTTAGTTTACTGTCCTTTTTCCTCTGTAGAGAAGTGAAGTGTGCGTTGTAAATGGCTTGTCTCGTTTCTGTAAAGTCCAGCCACGTGGAAGTTTGTGTGGAAGGTTGGTTTTGTATGAGAGTATCCAGTTTTGAGAGCTCACTCTTGATCTTCTCCTGTTTGCTGTATAGGATGCTGATCAGGTGGTTCCTCAATTTCCTTGAGAGTGCATGGCACAATCTCTCACCATAGTCAGTGCAGTATGTCGATTGCAATGGATTTTTTACCTTCAGTCCGTTTGGTATGATGTCCATCTGTTTGTACTTGGAGAGGAAGATGATGTCTGTCTGTACAATACCCACCTGGGGAAGTGAGGAGACAGGTTGACAGATCAAGACGGGTACCCAGAAGTCACCTACTACAGGGTAGGCCCAACAAGGAAAATAACAGAACACCACTGACCATCACGTACGGCCCCCAACTAAAACCTCTCCAGCACATCATCAATGATCTACAACCTATCCTGGAAAACGATCCCTCACTTTCACAGACCTTGGGAGGCAGCCCAATCCTCGCTTACAGACAGCCCCCCAACCTGAAGCAAATACTCACCAGCAACTACCCACCACGCCACAGAAACACTAACCCAGGAACCAATCCCTGTAACAAACCCCGTTGCCTACTCTGTCCCCATATCTACTGTAGCGACACCATCATAGGACCCCACCACATCAGCCACACCATCAGACCACCCTGACTGAATTGGCCTTGTCAGCACTGGTTCTCCACTTGTAAGGTAACTCCCTTCTCTTCATGTGCCAGTATATTTATGCTTGTATCTGTAATTTTCACTCCATGCATCTGAAGAAGTGGGTTTTTTTACCCACAAAAGCTTATACCCAAATAAATCTGTTAGTCTTTAAGGTGCCACCGGACTCCAAGTGATATATAGTGATCACTCCACCCACCTATGTAATGGTCCTGCATTTAGAGAGGCAGTGACGAACACAGTATGCATCTGAAAGTGCATAGGCAACTTAAGAAGACAGAACATAATGAAGTTGTAATTTGGCCTAACCACTCTACTGTTACAAAAAGTTCTGTGGGTTTCTTAATGGCCCTGAGCAGTCAGGACATGGGTTTTATGTCTTATCGAATTCCTGTATTATGAAAAGTGAGTAATGTCACCATCCTGTAAAATGAGGATACAAAATATTTTGTATTTGAATATTAAATGTGTTTTTAATTGTGCAAACTCATATTCTTTTTGTTCATAATGTTTATAGCATCGGGTACCTAAGGAATATCATGCCAGGGAACCACGGATAAACTTGACATTTAGGACCATTTATCCAGACCTTGAGGGAATGCAAAGGTGAATGAAGACAACTGTCTTGGATATTACTGGATATAACATCACAGCTTATCCAAAGCTTCAGACCTTGTGCTGGTTTGCAGCAAGAAGCCATAATAGATTCAGTTACTGTCAAACATCTGATGGGGAGAGGGGAACGGAGCTGTCATCATGGAGAACTGTGACAGTCACAAGTTTCCTGTAACATGCAGATGATACTGTTGTATTTTCAGACATAAGACGCTATTTAATTTTGCTAATTCATAGACTTCGTTTTGTTTGATTTTAAAAAACAATAATGACCTGTCCCTTTGGAGAGAGGTGAAAGTGCTTGCATAAAATTAAAGATATGAGAGTTCACCCATGGGAAAGCAGCTTCAGTGATCAGTGCTTTTTTACCACCACCCCAATACCCCGGCAAAATGTGAATGGGTTTTCATAGCAGAGACAAGTAACAGAAAATAATCCTGTCATACTGCTCTACATTAAACTGTGTAGGTGTGTGTATAAATAATACTTTGCACTTACATAGCACATCAACTCAGAGGTTCTTGGTGCACTTATAATTAAGGCTATGATTTGGTCCTGGTGGCTGCGGAAGTCACGGAATCTGTGACTTCCGCAGACCTCCATGACTGCAGCCTGCAGCAGCTGGGAGCTGCAGGGTACCCCACCGTCCATGGTGGCAGAGAGCTGCAGAATACCCCGTGGCCCAGAGTGGTGGGGAATCCCCCGCTGCTCCCCAGTCTCTGCAGGGAATTTCCCAGAGCTCCCCAGTCCCTGAGACCCCTGGCAGCTCCTCTGCTGCCACTCCCAGCAGGGGAACCCTTGCAGCTCCCCAGCCTGGCGGGGAGGGAGGGGAATCCCCCAGAGGTCTCCAGGCAGCAGGAGATCCCCTGCAGCTCCCCAGCCTCCATGGGCTGGAGTCACTCCCAGTTACTGGGCAGGGGCCGGAGCTTCCAGCCACAGCAGGGCAGGGTGCTGGACCCTTCTCCCCTCCCCATTGGTCATGAACATTTTTAGTAAAAGGGACAGATCACGGCTTCTGTGAATTTTTGTTTATTGCCTGTGACCTATCTGGGACTCTTACTAAAAATATCCATGACAAAATCGTAGCCTTACTTAAATACTATAACCTAGCTCTTACATAGTGCTTTACTCTGTAGATCACAAAGCACTTTACAAAGGAGGTAAGTTGTATTGTTGTTTGCATTACAGTAGCTAGAGGCCCCAACCAAGATCAGGGCTCCTGTGTGCTATGTGTTATACAAACATCTCTTGCCCTAAGCAATAGGTAGGACAGACAAGAGTGTGAGGAGAAACAGGCACAGAAACAAGAAGGGATTTACCCAAAGTCTCACAAGTCAATGACAAATTTGAGTAGAACTCTTATCTCCTGACTACCAGTCAGGTGCCTTACCCCCTAGACTATGTTGCCTTGCTGCTTCACTGGTAACCAATAAAGCTTTACACCACACCGACAAGGTTGAGGAATATTATTTCCATTTTATAAATAGGAAATCTAAGTTGCAAAGAAATTGAGGTCTACATTGTGAAAAGTGGCCAAGGATTGTGGGCGCTTCAGATTTTGAGACTCTGTATTTGAGATACTTAGGGTCTGATTTTTCAGCAGTACTGAGCACTTGCAACTTCCATTGACTTCAGTTGGCGTTATGGGTGTCCAGCACCTCTGAAACTCTGGCCTTGGATATCTCAAATTGGGTGCCCAAAACTCCTGACTATTTTTGAAGATTTGAGCCTAAATTATTTCCCCATTGTCATGAGAACCCCCCACTCCTGACTCCTCATCCTGCTCTGTGACCATTAGAAAATTCTTCTGTATGTATGTGTAATCTCACAAATTCAGATTATAGTGAAAAACACTTCCATCAAACCTCTTGTGTTCCAGACAGGCAAACAGCAGCTAAAACCCAATTCGAGGTAGTCTTGCAGGAACTGTTAAAAGCTTGCCTTGCCTACCTGTCTTGCCTGCTATTGGAACCAATGAATTCATGGTCACTGTTCTGTTAAGCAAAGCCAGATATGCCCATATGTGGCTAAATACTCTCTACAGTTACTTGTTCATCAGCTATGCTAGGCTGCAGGATAGTACATGTTCATTTTCTATGTATTGTGGGACCACAAGCATTGATAAACATTCTCTGTATTGTCTCACATCAGTTAAACTAAGCTTGATGATGCCCCTCTCTGTTGTCAACGTAAGTCAGCATTTAGAAAAAGTCTGCTTCTGATTAGCCAGTGCTATCTGCTGCATTATGGAAGAAAATTGTTCCCTGATGACAACAGTCAAGTGACTAATTGTCTGCTATGCGTAAATTTTCATTTTTACTGGTGATTGTAAAGGATAAACTCTCAAGCCACTGCGGTACTCAAGCTCTAAATTGGGCAGAATTGATTTCTTAGTGAATCACACGAGTATAATACTGTTATGATGTCTGCCTAAAGCACTGTACAGCATTTAAAACTGTATTTCTAAAGTGCATGAATGGTGATGGGAAAGAGTTATTAAAATGAAGGGGTTATGTAGATAAACCCAGGGTTTTTTTAGATGCTTTTTTTGTGTGGGGGGGCGGGGTTCACTCTGGTTTCCTGATGTTATCCTGACTCGGTTTCTTACTTTCAGATGGAAAGGTCTGATAAAACTATAAGAAGTTGGTGTTGAAGGATACAGCCATTTGCTTTGCTTTCTCTTGTCATCTGGTGCTGTGCGCAGATTCCTGGTGCCATGTTGGGTGATGTAGTTCCTACAAAAAGAACTATTTCTCCTTAACCAGGTGCCTGAGTTGACTCCTCCCAGAGGCTTGTACTTATGTCTGTAACTTTCATTGCTGCCCAGCACTACATCCAGGCAGAAGCACAGTCCAATGGTTACTTCAGACAGTGAGCCTTCTCTACTGCTGCCTGTAAAGTGTGAAAAAGGGAAAGGGGACATCAGCCTATTTGAATAAACCGCAAGTGTGTGTTAAGCTTGACAGAGCGCTTACCCTGCCATGTCCAGAGACAGGGCCAGATCCTCAGTTGTGTAAATTGTTGTAGCTCAGTTGAAGTCAATGGAGCTCTGACATTTTACTGTAGCTGGAGGTCTGGCCCATGGATTCTAATCCTACCACTGGCTTCTCTATGCCCATTGTTTGGGGGTTTGATACATTAATGCATGTTTCTCTATTAACTAGTAACATTAAGGTTAGGAATATAAATGCTCAAAAAGTGAGGAAATGGGAGAAGTTAAAATTTCTGTTGTAACATTAACTCAGCCATGCTACACATCCTGTATATTTTGTGGTTTCTGTAAATTCATAAATTCATATTTATGTAGACATTTAGAGATCAATCCAGAAATTGACAATACAACACGCATGCAGTATGTGCAAATTAATAATTACTACAGTATGAGAACCACTGTTTTTGCATTTAAACTCTAGAATCATGAGATTTGTAACCTTAACATAAGTTATATTTTAATTTCCCTGTGGAGTCCGAAAAGAGAAAAATCCTGCTCCTGAGGTGCTGAAAGCTTCACGGTAGAGAGGTCAACTCCTACAGACTTTAAAAGTCAGGCATAAGCACCTACATTCTCTCCTGTGCTGAGATTCAGTTGGTACAGGAGAGTTTAGGGGCTGCTCTAACTTCTGTGCCAGCTGGCTGTTTCCCCTGTGGGGACCACACATCAGTTGAGAATTGGTTGAGTGAAAGTATGCTGCGTCATGCTCTCTCCTGTCCCATACATCGTGTGGGTGGGGTAGTTGGCATAAAGGCTGATTATGCCTCTTTATGCCAGGTGAAAACTTCCCCACACTGGAGAGATAATCAGCTAGCCAGGTAGGGCAACCGTCTACCATTTTGCACTACTTGAGCAGCAGAAAATGGCCAGAATACGCAGAGAGAATCTGGCCCAGAATCTGTTTCTACATTGAAATCTATCTACAGAGGAAGTTTTCTGTGTAGATACTAGCCCTGATAGTTCATAGCTCCCAAAGTTACTATGCACAAAAATAAGATTTCAGTGCTCATAACACTGGTTTAATGTGGGTGGGAAAGTGGGTCCTGACAGCAGAAAGGCCTAGGCCTCACTGAGGATCAGCAAAACTGAAATTTCAAGTAATAAACTTCAGCCATATTTTTTTTCATTCTTTGAGTAAAGCAGCGGCCTAAAATTTATTTTAAATGGAAAATGTTGTATTTTACCTTTTGATAACTCAAAGATAGTTGAAGGGGTTTATCTCTGATTTTACAGATTTGAAAAAAAAATCCCCTCCGAGACTGAATATGAAATATTTCATCCAAAAGACTTTTTTTAGAATTAGAGTATACGCCTCACACACCATAGTGTCTTTCTCTTTCATCCTAGGCCTGTTTAATAGACTACATAGTATTCCCAGGCAAAAACTACAGTAAGAGGGAGTGAAGGTTGAAAATACGTATCGGTAATCTAGGATAAAATGTATTGTAATTATCCCCTAAACAAGCAGAGGATTCAGAGGTGAGGTTAAACTTAAATCCAAACAAGATATGTAAATACTCAGGGCATCCTTAACTTTGCCCTCTAATGACACCATGCAATAAGCATGTGATGATAATCAAGACATTGCAGTGTTTGTGGTCCCAGATTAAAATTGATTTTTGAAGACATTTTAGATTTTTTTCTTTATTTTCCCTTATATTTCTGTGATGGAATTCCCATCTTTTTTCAATTAAAAATGTCATACTTGATCACAAAACAAGAAACTCAGAGAATGTAGCCATATGATATTTACAACAATATGAAGATAGGTACTTATCTAAAAATACATCTTTTTTTAACCTTTTAGGGCCAAATTCCTTAGGATGTGTTGGTTGCTGTACACCACTCTAGAGAAGCCTGAACATGTTGGCCAGTTAAAGTGGGTTTACAGCTGCTTTAGACTGCAGCACATCGTGCATAGTGCACAACACATAGTGCAGCACAATGGGCATTAAAAAATATATATACTTAGGATGCATGGTAATTTTTTGTGCCTTTTTTTTATATAACTGAATGCTTATCTGTCAGCAGAGGCTACTTCATTAAAATCTTCTCCTTTAGAGAAATGTGAAGAATTCTTTCAAAATGGCCATCTCACTTTTTTCAGTTGAAGTGAGGCTATTAGTTGTCCTCCGTTAAGACACCCTCTGTCAAAATGGCTGCTACCTCCTATTGTTCCAAATGCATGAAACCAAGCTCCCCAGAGGGATGGTGAAGAGAAGTAGGATAATAGAGGCAGTGGCCATCTGTGGTACAGGTGGGCTCTGGCCTCTCTCTCCCATTGAGAACAATGCAAAATGGTGGCCATTTTGAAACTAGCAGTGACTGATCCACAGTCATACAGCAAGTTAATGGCTTAGACCACATCAATACTTCCTGTCTCTGTATTCTTTGTAACTACTTATTCCTCTAGTTCTTGCATTGAGTACTCCTGTATAAACCTCTTGATGAGGTTTAGGTTGCATGTGAAACTACCTTGGGGTTTTATATTGTTCCCCATCACTGTAGTATCTGAGCATCTTCCATGTAAAATCCATAGTAATAGTATGGTTCTAGGGGGCTTCATGGAGCCCCTGACGTGTGTCTTTTTATGGAAAAATCTCTGTTTGAGGATAGGCTGGTTTTAGATTTACTTCATTTGTACCATGTCAGATTAATTCCCTCCATTTTTATTTTTCTCCCTTTGGGACTGATAGATGTGGCCAAGTTACCTCCTGAACACTAATTCACAGAGAGGTGGGACAGCAGTGAAGGGGTTAAGCTGAAGAGCCCCATGCAGCAGTCCTGGCAGAAAGGGGTAGATTTTCATCATAGGGTTTAGGACAAGTGACAGATGATAGGTGCTCGTGCAGCCCAGAATATCCTCCTTAAGTGTTGGCACCACTGACTTGGCTAAAAAGCATTTAACACTAGCTTTGCCTTTTCTGGTAATAAACACTTTCAGCCTCGAAATGGAAGCTGCATTACTTTTTTTTTTTGTAAGTGCTCTTTTTAAATGCTCATGGTTTCCATAGCAACCCATTCAATTTGTTTAAATGGGAGCTAACTGGCCCATCCTCCCTTCACCAGCCTTCTGCTGAAAACATGCCTGTTGTCCCATTTTTCGCCAAGCCGGAGGGCAACTTTGGTGCATTTATTGCGTCAGCAATGAAGGCTTTTTGTGAAGGGTTCACTCTCCTCAGGGTTGCTTCAGAAACTGCTGAATCATTCAGCTGGGCAGATGCCAGACTTCTGTTGCTTTGCTTGTTGGCCTATTTGATCTGCCTATTTCTTGATCCTTCTAACATTCATCTCAGCTACTTTTAAAAGGAGGTTGGGGCTGTATGTCAATGGCCTTTGAGCAAGAAGGAAATGGGCTTCCTGGTGTGATTCCTCAGGACAGTTACGATTCCTTCCTTAATTACAGGAAAATGGGGCTGTAATGAAGTTTAAGGAGGGGGAAATATGAAGGGGAGGGTCTTGCACAAAGTAGTAGTTTGATTTAGATTCCTTAGTTGAATGATTTGCTATTATACACCTGGAAGCACCATTATGGCAAATCAATACTAGTCTCCACTCTGCAATCACAAGGTATTGACCACATGGGATATGTTCACCTGATCCTAACAGAAGAGACTGCTCTGATGCGCCACTAGAAGATTTCTTCCCACAAAGCCCCTGGGCACACAGTTTAACCCTGTGCATTTGAATGCTATTGTTGTTTGTATCATAGTAGATCTCAGAGGTCTCAACCAAGAGTAGGGCCCCTTTCCTTTAGGTGCTATATAAACACGGTAAGAAACAGTTCCTGCCCTGAAGACCTTTCACTCTAAAGAAGACAGATAAAGGGCGAGAGAAGAAACAGAGGCACAAAGAGAAGTGACTTGTCCAAGGTCAGAGCAGATGAATTCTCGATCCAGGACTCCTGAGTGCAGTGCCTTGTCCACTAGGTCACACTGCTTCTTACGTGCTCAGTGTTTCCCTCTGCACCTTGCTCTCTCAGGCAGAGCTGTGCTCGATATCTAGTCCATGGCAAGAAAAGAGACAGCTTATCTTTACAGTGCTCCTTCAAAGTGAAATAGCAGAAGGAAATAAACCCCAAAACACAGGCACCTTGTTTATTTGTGGAGGCAGCAGAAGGGGGATTAGCAAACCTTGGTTGGTGGTGTTTTCTGAGCGGAAGTGATGCACAGAGCTGGGCTCCTATGTTATATAATCAACATGCACTTAACCCACCTACTTAACATGAGTAGGGGAGGGGGAGGAGGCAAGCGTGTGGGTAGGAAGGTGCTTGACAATCTGTGTGCATGATGGAATATGCCAGCAACTGCATTTACGCAGTGAGAATGAGGCCTTCCTAGCTTAAGAGCTAGAGTAGGTTGCCTCCCTTGGTCAGCCTGACAAACCATTGTGCTTCCAGCCCTAGCACAAAGAAGGCTTTGAAGTAAGGTTTTGCCTGCTGCATGCAGGGGTGAGCTTTCCTCTTCCTGCCTTGATGATGCTGTTAGCAGTCAGAGAGAGAACTGAAACGTGCTGATTTCAATCTCAATAAATTGCTCTGTACAGTACTTTTCACAGGTGTAAGATGTCAGTTAATTTTTCAGTGACCCAGTCACCTCTTCAGCCAGCTCCTAGCTTGGCTGCCTCATTTAGATCAGAATGGCTCTATTTCATCTCTATAACTCCCCTCTCCCCCAGCCCCCGCTATTCTTACCAAGCTGATTTCAGAACTTGGGGAGCAATGGAGTTTCTAATCTGACAATGTTTTTTCATTCCTGCTTGTCAGCATTAGCCTCACACTAGATGCTCTCAGGGCAGGACTTTGGTTGCCAGAGCCATCATCATTCAGGCATTTACTTATTCTGTTTTTAGTTCTTTAAAGCTGCTGCTGCTCCTATTTGTAAAGTGCATTTAAAATCTAAAGGTTTTAAAGAAGGAGGGAGAGGCTCAACCACAGTCCATGGGAGATGATTCACAGACTCCTTCATCTCATTGACAGGAAATTTCTGAGGTTTTTATCACACACAACAGTTAATTTCTCTTCAAATAAATCAAAACTGCTTCAGGCCACTTTTACATTATGTTTTGAATGCTAAATATGGTTTATTATGTGTTGAGTGCTCTCTGGGCTCAGCATTGTGCAACCCATGGAAGAAGACATGAGAGAGGCACTTTTGAAAAGTTTAAGATGCATTTGCAAGAGTGATTTAGGAACCTAAGGCCTTGTCTATAAGGGAATTTTTGGGGACAGGGGTATAACCTAAGGTGTGAATTTAATCCAGCATAGTTTTATACCGGTATAAGGCCCCATCTGGACACCCTTAAGGCTTATCTACATATACAGCACTGCAGCAGTGCCGCCATAGCACGTCTGGTGAAGATGCCCTATGCTGACGGGAGAGCTCTCCATCGGCATAATAAAACCACCTCCACGAGAGGTGGTAGCTGCGTCGGCAGGAGAAGCTCTCCCACCAACAAAGCGCTGTCCACACCGATGTTTATGTTGGTGTAACTTATGTCGCTCGGGGTAGTTTATTCACACCTCTGAGTGACATAAATTATGCCAACATAAGCTGTAGTGTAGACATAGCCTAAGTCCGGTAAAAGGTGCCTTGTGTTTGGTTTAGCATAGGACAGAGGTTCTCAAATTGTGGTCCATGGACCATAGGGTGACCAGATGTCCCAATTTTATAGGGACAGTCCTTATATTTGGGGCTTTGTCTTATATAGGTGCCTATTACTCCCCCCACCCCATGTCCTGATTTTTCACAGTTGTTGTCTGGTCACCCTAGTGGACCACCAGTGGTCCACAGATAGTTCCCTCTAAGGTGTGCGCCTGGGTGGCCGCACACGAGAGAATGAAGGGCCACCCACCTAATTAGTGGAGCCACATAGGCATGGCTCCACTAATTAGGTGCCTGGACCCTGGAGAAGACGCACATATATGGTGAGGTGGTGGCCTTGGGGGGAATAGGGGATAGCTTGGAGGGGGCAGTGGGGTGAAAAGAGGGAGTTGGGGGAATTTGAGATGTGCAGGGCTGCGGCAGACAGAGAAAGAGGCGACTTTCCCCAGCTCCAAGGCTTCGGCTGCCAGGGAGAGACCCCCTCCTTCCCAGCCCCATCTCGGGGGTTGCTGCAGTGGAGGAGAGAGGGCACATCCATTGCATTAGAAAGGTAAGACTACTGGTATTAAAATATGAGTTGGTGCTTATATTTGTAGAACAAAAAAAGTTTATTATAAGGGTTTTTTTTACAAGAGTTAGCTAACAGTACAAACAACATTTGGAAAGATCATTAAGATCATTTGGAAAGATCTACCAAGATCCTCAGCAATTTTCAAGTGGTCTGCAGAAAAAAAAGTTTGGGAACCACTGGCATAGAGATTCTCAAACTTCATTGCCCTGCAACCCCCTTCTGACAACAAAAATTACTACACGACCCCTGAACCTGCCCGAGCCCCACCACCCCAAGCAGGGGGCCAAAGCCCAAGGGTTTCAGCTCTGGGCAGGTGGCCTGTAACCTGAGCCCCAACATGCGGGGCTGAAGCCGAAACCTGAGCCCTGCCACACAGGGCTGAAGCCCTTGTACTTTGGCTTCAGCACTGGGCAGTGGGGCTCGGGCTTCGGCTTTGGCCCTGGGCCCCAGCAAATCTAATGTCAGCTCTGGTGACCCCAATTAAAATAAGGTCATGACCCACTGTGGGGTCCCAACTCACAGTTTGAGAACCCTGGTTTAGCGTGTGTCTCTTGGGGAAAGGGTTTCAGCTCAATCATAAAAAGCCACTTTTGTGCTGGAATAAGAGTGCCCACACAGTAGGGTTATATCTGTACTACTATACCAGTATAACTGGTAAATCTTTCCTGTGTAGGCAAAGCCTTAGACTTTGTCTACACTGGAACGTCTTCGGCAAAACTTTTGTCATTCAGGGGTGTTTAAAAAAAAAACCCCACGAATGACAAATTTTACTGACGAAAAGCATCGGTGTGAACAGCGCCTGACAACGCCGCTGCTGTTTGAGCGCTCTCCTGTTGACAAACAGCAGCTACACTGTGCCTTTTAGTGACACGGCTGTAGTGGCACAGCTGTGTCGCTAAAAGGTGTGTAGTGTAGACAAAGCCTTAGTCCCACTGACTTTCAGTGAGAACTAGGCTCCTGAATCACTTTGATGCTTTTGAAAATATTACCTGCTGTCCCTGTTTTATGTGATATCTCTCCCTATGCCTAAAGAATTACTTCAAAGGCACCTGTGACTATGGTATCCAAGTGTAGCATTGAAAAATCCCTAATCAAGAGTCTTACAATCAAAATTATACAAACAATACGGTTCAGATACATGCTATGGCAGATGCCCCAACAAAGGGCCAGTCTTGTAATGTTGCAATTTGTTTGTTTCTTCCAACAACTATATTGTTAAGAAGCTATTTGAGTGGAGAAAGGTGCTTGGTTGTTAGAGCTGATGGGAAATTTTCTGACTGAATAATTTTCCATCAGAAAATGGTGATTCCAGGGAACCAAATATCAGAGGGGTAGCCGTGTTAGTCTGGATCTGTAAAAGCAGCAAAAAGTCCTGTGGCACCTTATAGACTAACAGACGTATTGGAGCATGAGCCTTCGTGGGTGAATACCCACTTCGTCAGATGCAGGTAGTGGAAATTTCCAGGGGCAGGTATATATATGCAAGCAAGAAGCAGGCTAGAGATAACGAGGTTAGTTCAATCAGAGAGGATGAGGCCCTCTTCTAGAAGTTGAGGTGTGAACACCAAGGGAGGAGAAACTGCTTTTGTAGTTGGCTAGCCATTCACAGATCCCTCACTTTCACAGACCTTGGGTGGCAGGCCAGTCCTCACCCACAGACAACCTGCCAACCTGAAGCATATTCTCACCAGTAACTGCACTCCGCACCATAGTAACTCTGACTCAGGAATCAATCCATGCAACAAACCTCGATGCCAACTCTGCCCACATATCTACACCAGCGACACCATCACAGGACCTAACCAGATCAGCCACAACATCACCGGTTCATTCACCTAAACGTCCACCAATGTAATATACGCCATCATACAATGCCCCTCTGCTATGTACATTGGCCAAACTGGACAGTCCCTACGTAAAAGGATAAATGGACACAAATCAGATATTAGGAATGGCAATATACAAAAACCTGTAGGAGAACACTTCAATCTCCCTGGACACACAATAGCAGATTTAAAGGTAGCCATCCTGCAGCAAAAAAACTTCAGGACCAGACTTCAAAGAGAAACTGCTGAGCTTCGGTTCATCTGCAAATTCGACACCATCAGCTCAGGATTAAACAAAGACTGTGAATGGCTTGCCAATTACAAAAGCAGTTTCTCCTCCCTTGGTGTTCACACCTCAACTGCTAGAAGAGGGCCTCATCCTCCCTGATTGAACTAACCTCATTATCTCTAGCCTGCTTCTTGCCTGCATATTAATACCTGCCTCTGGAAATTTCCACTACATGCATCCGACGAAGTGGGTATTCGCCCACGAAGGCTCATGCTCCAATACGTCTGTTAGTCTATAAGGTGCCACAGGACTCTTTGCTGCGATTCCAGGGAAATGTTTCAATTCTGTCAAAACCTTCAACAGAAACCAGGCATGTTTCCATCAGAAACCAGCCTCATTTCCTGCCAGCTCACCTCCCATTTTCCTAGACTCCGTGGCTTCTAAGTAGCCCTCCTGGTGGGGACCCGGGGTTTCCAGGCTCCTCAGTAGCCTGCCTGGCTGACTGCCACAGAACTAGAGCTTCCAGGCTCCCAGCTCCTCAGCAGTGCATCTGGCTGGCAGCCAGGTAGTCCAGGGATCTGGGCAGGCCAGCTCCCAGGGTTCTGCAGTTGGCTGGTGTCCAAGGCTGCCCAGTTTCCTGGCTGCCTGCTGGCCAGCTCACTCAGTGAGCCAGGTGGCAGCTTCCTCAGGCTGCCTGCTGGGCAGGCAGATTGCCCAGGGCCCTAGTTGCCAGGGCTACCTAGGGGTCCAGGCAGCTGGCTGACTGGCTCCCCTGGCTGGCTCCCTGGTTACCTGCTCTGCCTGGCTCCCTGGCTGGCTTCCTGGGTACTAGGGCTGCCTACCAGGTGAGCAAGTTGCTGCCCAACTCTCCAGCTGCTCACCTGGCAAGCCAGTTGGAGCCAGCCCAGAAAATTTTAAAAAATCTGTTTTGGCTTTTCCATAAAGGAATTTTTTGAAAATTTCCATTCCATGGGAAATTGTGCATTTCCAACCGAATCCGAACAAGCACTGGTTTTGGAAATGTGAAATTTCCCATCCAACGGAAACGCCAGGTCCCACCTAGTTCTATCGATTGTAGTACAAAAACAGTACATTTACTAATGGCAATTGTACAGCTAAAGCTATGAAGGGTTAATACCACATGTCTATAAATGATACCGAATGTAATGGGAGCCATCCCAGCAGGTTACTCAATTCAGTTTAGTTAAAACCCACTGGATTTATAAAAGTACAGTTTACTCTTTAAAAGTCTGCACTTTTAGGAATGAACTCGTCTCCAGTTGGCTGTGTCTCACGCCTACCTTCTATCCCTAAGCCAATGAGCATGCAACATTACAATAACAGTTGAGCAACAGCTGCCACTCATTCTGACATCCATCAGACCAGTTAAACTAAATATGCATCAATCATTTGGTAAAACAGCATCTCTGTCATGGAACATTTTACAGATCTTTCACTTTGAAAATAAATATCTCAGCTTTGCCTCTGCATTTATTATTACTACAGAGTAGCAGTTGGAGACCATTATCCTGTGCTACTGTCACTTAAACACCCACTTGTGTCTTCTGCTATTGCTTACTGTTTTAAAACACGTGGTAAGGAGAGTATTATTGCCATTTGCATAGTACTGTGAAATGCAAAAATATCACAATGTGGCCAGCTTGGGATCTAATATGATTAAGATTTAAGTATATTTAAAGTTCCTTTGGGAGGGTCTGTAAACCAAAGAGAGAAATCTCTATGCAAGTCCATCTCTAGGGTCTCAGAAGACATCTGAATACTGAGAAAGAGTAGGGCTTCTTGGTCAACAAATTAAATTTTGTTCCAGGTTTCACAAATCTTTTGCTCTAGTTCATTAATCAGATGTCATCACAGGAATGTGACCAGTGTAATGATGATTAAAAGAGACAGTCAAGGTATTCAGAATTTTTAATGTACCTTTTGTTCTTAGGGTAGTAGTCAGAACCTTTTGAAGACTTATTGTAGACTATATAAGAAAGACTTTGATCCATGTGTATAAGAAATGCTAAAGCAGGAATAGGTGTGGGACAAATTGATAAATATCAAGAGATAGGATCCTATTTTGGATAATCAAGATTATAATGTGGAGTACATTTATTTTGTATCTATATGTATTTATATAATCCTTATCACTATACCATCTGAGCACCACACAATCATTAGTGGATTTTTTTACTCCCAGCCCCATGTGAGGAAGTGAACTATTATCTACATTTTAAAGATAGGGACCTGAGATACAGGGTAGCTCAAGTAACATGCCCCAAATCACACACAAAATCTGTGGCTAAGCTGGGAACTGAACCTGGGTTTCCTTCCTGTGCCTACTCTTGCACAAATGGTGCACAGAGTTCAATGATAATTATAGGTGACACAAGTAGTGATAGTATAATCAAGCTTCCCAAACCTTTTCATTTTAAGACCCTGTTTTCAGTTGTTTACAGCTTTGCCAAACAAACGGTTTGGGTTGAAATGTCCCATGCCGGACATCTGCCTTGGGCTGTTTTGTTTCAGTTAAAACAATTGTCAGCTCTAAGAATGAGGTTAGGGGGGAAATATGTTGTTTTTTCCATGTTACTAAAGTCCTAACAACTATTTTCATTGAGAAGCTCTAGAACCTCCGTAGTTTGCGGAAGAGACATGAACTTTGACAGGGGGTTGTCTTGGTGGCCAGGATGTGCCTTTAGCTATTCCCATGAAAAATCAACGAAATTGGGCCAAGTTTATAAACCTCTGAAAAATCTCAGCTCACATACCCTCAGTGGAGGATTGTTAAGAGTTTGATAACGACATTCTTTGAAGAGTCCATCTCTATTAAGCATGCCTTCTCCCCTCCCAGCTCCTACGTGGATTGGACTGCATGTGCACCATCACCACATAGTGACTACCATGCTCCGTGCTGGGCCTGAGCTGGACTTTCCATGCATTTTTTCCTCCCAGCAGCTGAGGGTTGCCATGGTGCTGGGCAGTAGAACAGATTTTGCTCTCAGTGCCCCTGCTGGTGGTGCCCAGGCAGCCTGGAGTAGGTGCAGGAACAGCCTAACTTGAATGCACAAGCCAGGTGAGGAATAAGTTGGGGAAGAGATGCTGCATCAGGAGATCAGAGTACAGTAACTCCTCACTTAGTCATCCCAGTTAACACTGTTTTGTTATTAGGTTGCTGATCTATTAGAGAACATACTCGTTTTAAAGTCGTGCAATGTTCCATTCTGTCTCCCCGGCATTCCAGATGGGGAGTGGGCAAGCCCCCGACCCTGTGCCCCAGCTGGAACACTGGGTGGAGCAGGTCAAGCCCCCATGCCCCGACCCCGCTACGCCCCTGCATCAACCAAGCTTCACAATCATCACTGGGGAGTACAGTATTAAATTGTTTGTTTAAAAATTATTTAAAACGTATACTGTATATTGTGATGGGGCAAGGCCAGATGGCTACAGTAAAGTAGTGAGGAACAGGCATGTTAGCCCCAGGCTAAACAAATCCCTGGTACCAGGGTAACCAAATGGCAGTTGCTCCAGGTTAATCAAGACACCTGGGGCCAATTAAGATCCTTCTAGAAGGCAGTGGAGATAGCTGCATTGATTGGGACACCTGAAGCCAATCAAGGGCTGGCTGGAACTAGTTAAAAGCCTCCCTGTTAGTGAGGTGTGTGTGTGAGGAGCTGGGAGCAAGAGGCTCAATGAGCTGAGTGCTGTGCCAAGCTAAGGAATACAAGCATTATCAGACACCAGGAGGCAGGTCCTGTGGTGAGGATAAAGAAGGTGTTTGGAGGAGGCCATGGGGCAGTAGCCCAGGGAGGTGTAGCTGTCATGCAGCTGTTACAGGAGGCACTACAGACAGCTGCAATCCACAGGGTCCTGGGCTGGAACCTGGAGTAGAGGGTGGGCCTGGGTTCCCCTCCCAACTCCTGATCCGACACAGGAGGAGTTGACCTAGACTGTGGGTTCCACCAGAGGGGAAGATCATTGAGGTGAGCAAATACGCCAATAAGCGCAGGACCCACCAAGGTAGAGGAGGAACTTTGTCACAATATGTATATAATGTCTTTTGTCGGGGGGGAGGGGAATCTCTGGAACCTAAACTCCACTATTTACATTCATTCTTATGAGGAAATTGGATTAGCTTAACATCATTTCACTTAAAGTAGCATTTTTCAGGAACATAACTACAATGTTAAGTGAGGAGTTACTGTATATGGGGGCAAGGGTTTGCAGCACGAGCAGCAGGAGACAGAAGTTGGTGAGGGGGCAGAGATCAGAGTAAAGTGTGTGGGTGGGATGATAGGAGCAAAAGGATGTTGGGGTGGGGGGGGAGGCAAGATCTGGTAGAGGCGGGGCAGGCACAAGGGTGAGTGGAAGGAGTTAGAGACTGGGACATGGGTGAGAACTGGGTGGAGGCTAAGAGCAGTGGATGGGAGCATGAGTCAGATGTGGGGAACGGGTAGGAACAAAGGGATGGGAGAGGGGTAAGAGTTGGTGGGGAGGGGAATAATAGCAGGAGGGGCAGGGCCATTAGAGAATATTCCCCTACAGAACCTGGAATTTAACCTGTTATTTCTGAGTCTCAACACCAATAGCTGTGAAGCACGCTGGCAAAGTGTGTCTCTGTCCACTCTAGCGGCAGTTCCATGTAGAAGTTAAGAGCCTTCTACTGCTAACAGTTACTCTGCTCACTTGGTAGAGGACTGTGCTCTGTTAATCTAGAGATCCCAACCCTACTGTCCATATACTTCTGTCAATTTTTAAGTTTTTTTTAAACACTTAATTTTTTAATGCTCCTCCTGTGTTAAAAGAGTGTAGGAAAAAATGTGATCATATACTTAAAGGCTGTATCATAATACATATGCAGTGGGGCTAAACTGAGGTTCATGGACAATGAATGATATTGCTCATGGACAAGCTGGGTTTACACCAATATCCAAGTATACTGGGCTGCAAATGCAGTGGTTTGTTCTTGAATAGCGGGGCCATACACACAAGCTTCTTGTTGTATTAGTTTGTTACAGCACTGAGGAGCTAGCAGAGGCTTGGCTGAGTCACTCATTAACAAAACAGGCATTTGGACTTCATCCTGGAGACCCTCACATTTCAGTTATTAAAAGAAAATTTCTAGCCCTTTCCCCTGTGAAGAGTAGCCAACATAAACTGATACAAACCGATTGCAAAAAGTTGGGCTCCGCTTCTGCAGGAGGAGTCTGGGGGAGACATAAAGATCCTTTTTAAAAACACAACTTTGTGTGTAAAATGAGTCAGTTTGGAGGGATGTCTCAGAGAATCAACTCACCGACCCTCCCCAGAAACCACACTGTATGTGCACAGTGATGGGATCATGGGGGACAGGAATCATTTGTTTGGAAGGACAGTGACAAAAAAGCTTTTTCAAAAGCCCACCCCAGAATGCTGTGGCTTGTTTGTTAATTTCTGCCCATCCTGGGGCTGGGACTGAGGGGGCTGCTATTCACTTAGGTGGCTCCCATGCCCTGGGTGCACCTCCTATCACCATGACAGCAATTAAAAGGGAGACTTCCCCACTGCATCTCCTACCAGTGACTAGGATTTCATGGAAATGCACCACGTAGTGCTCACAAATCTGTGTCTGCCTACCGCTCTAGCAGTGCATGAAGGAGAGGAGACCAAGGTGATGCTGCTGTGAATGAGACTAGTGCCTGCACACTAAGCCCCAGCCCGGAGTCTGAAAAGACGGTACAATGAAGAAGCCTGGCACCTTGCTCCCCCCCACAGCTGCCCAGAGTAAGCCTGCTCCTTCCATGCCTACTAGAGTCGACCCACTCCTGCACCCTACCACCTACAGTAGCCAAGGAGACCCACCCATCTCAAAAACAAAGAGGGGACACGTTCTCCAACTGACCAGCAAGCCCAGAACCAGCGTTGATCTGCTTCCCACCTGAACAACCACAATGTGAAGCCATGGGACTCTGACCTGTCATGAAGAAGGAGATGCCAGGTAGGGGAGCTTCCAAGGACAGGGAAATATGATGGTGAGGGTGGAAGGACTGATGGATTTGGGGGAGTATTTTACCTAGGGGATATGACAAATCTCTCTTCTTGGTGGAATATTGTGAGGGACCCTCTAATTATTAATATGTTGGCAGCATATCACTGTATTGGATAGTTGATTGTGAGGGCTGAGCTATGTACAATGATTTGTTGTTGTAGGATGTCCCTCAGAGCTGGGTTGCTGGCACAGATTACTTTTTAAAGAAAAACAAAAGCATGTAGAAGCACTAACTACCAATACTGTAAAGGAATATAAGGGCTTTCCAAACACATACATGGGGAAATGGCATGTCAATCATGGGCTGAGCAACCTTGAACAAGTGTGTCCCTTGCAAGTAGACAGTGACAAGGAAAATGATCCATATACATCCAGGGTGTAAATCATTCAATGTAATGGGATTATGCAAGAGTTGGCCTTGGCCCACTGAGTGTTTTCATTGAAGATGTCTTGTGATTGTAAAAATGTGGTGACATTCTGCATGTGAAAGTGCAGATGTCTCTTGAAGGCCATTTGAGCTCTCGGCAGCTGAGCTGAAATGGGTTTGCATTACAGTTTGTTGAATAACAGCAAGTCTCCCAGTAGTGAAGATACGACTCAAAGTTTAAGGGAAGGAAAAAATAGCTTTCGGCTTTAAAATACTGTTTGGATTGTTTTTCTCTTGATGTTTGGAGGGCAGTGTCTGTTAGGTTCCAGCAATTGAATTCTTTATTATTTTTCTAAATGTGGTTGTTCCATAACAGGAGTGATACTGAAGACAAGAAAAGGTCAAAGCAGACCAAAGCCTCCCAGCCCTCAGCACACGTGGTGAATAAGCACAGGAAGCAGAATCTCTAATAGATATGCACAGTGGATCAACAAGTTTTGATGGCTTTCAAAACTAACTCTGACCTTGACAATATGTTGTGGTCCTACTTAAAAGCCACCTGGCTGAAATGTAAAACATGCTGCCATACTTGTATTTGTTGCTAATGCAGGTGCATATTGCTGACTAAACACTACTGAGCACAGGACTGGAGGTTCAGGAACTTGATCATTCTGATCGAAGTTTAGATACTGATTCCCTCTATAACCTTAGCAAGTCATTTAACCTATGTGCTTTAGTTTAGCATTCTATGAAATAGGTATGATCATATGGGACTTACTTACTTTACAAGCCAGGACTGTGAAGATCCAGTAGTTCTTCTTTGTAAAATGTAATCAAGAAGCTAAGGGTTTGTGTATCATTCTCATTAGTCTCCAAGACAGAATAAAAAGTAATCTAAGGTGCTGCAGAGAAAATATAGGTTATATATTAAAAAAAAAAAAAACCGCCTGACTAGAAGAAACATTTGGCAGTAGAGCAAAATGCAGATTCCCCCTCCACAGAGATGTTTGAGGGTAGATTTGGAACATGCCTATCAGGGATGAGTTAAATCAATCTTGCCACAATGCAGGGAGATGAACTACATGACTCATGAGATCACAATCCCTACTCACACTAATCATGCTATTGCAGAACTGATTTCTTTGGTGGCATGAGCTGCAGGTATGGTGGTTTGCCTAATGGGAAGGCAAGATTTGCTTAATGGAAAGTAATCTGTTTGCAGTCTTTTCCCTTTAAAATTCCTCCTTTCTTGCAGGAAAGGAAGAGTCTCCCCCATGTCCCCACCCCCGAACTTCCTGTTCTGTGCAATTCACCCTGATGGGAAGGAAGAATTTGTAAAGGGTCATGCTGGTATTTCCCTTGATTACATGGCTGAAAGAGTAACTTGTTGTTTGCACAGTGGGTGACATGGAATTCCTGTGATATTGTTTTAGCAATGCCAGCAGTTTCCTCTTCCATAAAGATGGGTTTTGGACTGTAAAAATGGCCCAAAGGCCCTAGAGAAGTTGAACTGACATTTGAAATATTACCAGCTATAGATAGAAGTGAGAGAACCCCTCCTAAGCAATGCCCTGGTATACAAGTGACTTCAATTCCTGCACTATGTAGGGAAGAAATCTGCTCATATGATATGCATAGCAGGGAATATCTGTCATCTATACGGCAGGGGTCACATTTCAAATACCAGGGGCAACCTTGATTAAAGCCAGGACTTAAACCATTGGAACAAATATAGTTTTTTACATTAGCGCATTCCAGGCCTAATTTAGGAGATTATGTCACTGGATATTTTCACTGAATTGTCTCAAATAAAATCTTAAAGCCTTCTAGTTATTACCATGGTGATGTTGCTCCAACTCTGCAGTGAAATTATCCAGAGCCTTTTATGATCAGAATTGTGAGGGATGAAATGCCCATTGTGGATGAAGTGAAGCCAGTTTACTCTAATGCTGAACTTTGTTTATGAAGTTGTGTGGTCTGTTTGTGTCCTGGGAGAATGTTTAGTTGCAGATTTAAAATCAATTGCACTTTTGCAGAGCCTCTGGTGCTCATTGTGCACATGTTGGTAAGGCAGGTCAAAGATACCTTGGTGTATACAAAAGGGGAAATGCTCTCCTTTCCAATTGGAACAGCGCTTTGTTGGGGGATCTGGTCACCGAAGGGCTAAAACACAGTTTGCTCTTGCATGGTAGACAGGCCCAAACTAATGTATTCTCCAAACCATGCTGCATTCTTGACCTCTAGAAGGATTGTGGCACAATGTGCGGTTCTGTCCTGACTAAACCAAGTTGTCAGGGATGATAACTGTGCTGTAAGTGGGATTTTTCAGAGAGAGACTTGTTACTGTGCAGTGAGTATCTTAGAGGTAAAATTTAGCCATTTAAAAATCAACAGTGAAAACAACCTCTTCCCCAAACTGGAATGACTCAGTTTGACCAAACAGAGAATTGTTCCCTTCTTAAGTTAATTTTGTCTCCCAATAAAAGGGCTTCATGTTGAACCCAGCCCAAATGCTGCTTTTCAGAGCCAAGGAGCTGGGAGATTGCAGCAAGACACATTATAAAGCTAGGGCTCTTAGTGGTTATTTTTCTTTTGAATTGGCAGCGCGAAGCAACCATCCTTCTAGAAACATGCTAATAAGAGGGTGGCCGCAGTTGCCTCTGTCCCAAACCACAGGAGAGGGCCCTTGGTTTGTTTTAGCCAGCTTTGTGAAAGGGCCCTAATTGAAACTCTATTTTCCAAGCAATTCTGAAGTGGCCATTAGCCCCGCCTGTGTGTATCCTTGCCATTGATTAGGGAGTTTGGTGTGGGAAGGCCTGAGCCCTCATGAAAAGGAAGCAAGAGGTGCTATGATTGTGGCCTTGCAAAAGCAGATGCCTTTCTGTGTGCAGAGCAGCTGCAGTGGGAGCAGGACACATGTTATGCATATGCCACTCTGCTTCTCAAGAAGCACTTGCCTGCCTCTGCCACAAACATGTGAGGCTCCTCCTGCTGGGCAAACCCTCTGCTAAAGAGCCCTGAAGAATGTATTTTCTTCCCTCTTCTAGTCTCAGTTCAAAATACCCAATATTCTTGATAAGACACAATCTCCCTCCTTCCCACTTCCTATCTAACTGGATTTTGGAAACTCTCCTAGCATGGGACTTGCACTGGACCAAAGCTCCCTGAGAACAGACTGTAGGGAACAATCCTGCATCTGTCCTAGAGCGGGACACACTGACCTACTAGCTCCTTTTCCCCCTGCATTCTAGTTCCTTTTCTCTTTCTTTAACCCTTGGGGTTTTTCCACTTCTGATGATCCTTAGCATGTACATCTTTAAACCAGGGTGCCAACCTTCACTAATTCACAAGTTCCTGTTTTATTTTAATAATTGTAATACTAGATGTGATGGGTTCCCCTCCCCGGGGTGCCACCTGGAACTGGGGTAACACTGAGCCCCCAACCCACCAGCCTGGGTTCCCTCTCACACTATACTGCTGTGACAAGCTGCAAAGCCCTCCGGACTGCACTTTCACCAGCAAACGTACAGGTAGGGACACACCCAGCTGCAGTTACATGCAGGCTTTCTGACCAACCCCTGCATAGGAAGGCTATAGCTAAGGCAACTCCCAGTTCCTCAGGCATGCACCCCCTCTGGAGTATAAACCCAAAATTATACTGTCTAGTGCTGCACAGGGACCTGTACAGCCTAAGCTCATAAAATTTGTCCCCTCTCTCAATGTGGCGAGAAATATGCAACAGCCTTTGCCCCGAGTTATGCTTCCCACACACTTCATTCCAACTCACTGGTTTAGATAAAGCAAAAACAAGCTTATTAACTACAGAAGATAGATTTTAAGTGATTACAAATGATAGCAAAGAGATCAAAGCAGATTACCTAGCAAATAAACAAAAAAATGCAAACTAAGCTTAATTTAGATTGGATATGAATAGCAGATTCTCACCCTAAGAGATACAAGCAGCCTGCAGATTTTTAAGGGACAAGCTGCACTTGCGTTACAGCTTGGAATCCCCAGGTGTTTCATTCACAGGCTAGAAATCCCATTAGCCTGGGTCCAGCACTTCCTCCAGTCTTTGTTCCTCAGGTGTTTCTAGGAGTCTTCTTGGGTGGGGATTGAAGAACACCAGATGATGTCACTCCCTGCCTTATATAGCTTTTGCATATGTCAGGAACCCTTTGTTCCCAAAGCTTGGGTCCCATCCCGGTCTGTGGAAAAATACTGACATCCCAAGATGAAGTCTAGACATGTGGTCTCATCACGTCCTTGTAGAGTCATAGCAGCCATTACTTGGAGGCTGTCTATAGCATTTTCAGGAAGGCTTCCCAGGTGGGAGATAAGCTTCTCCTAAGACCTATTGTTTTTTCCTAATGGCCCATTGCCCTGAATAGGCCCTTTCCCACCCACTATCTAGACTGAAAGCATCTTGTCTAGTGGGCATTACCCAGGTGTAACTACATTTGAAATAGATACATAGTAATATTCATAACTTCAGATACAAAAGTGATATATGAATACACATAGGATAATGATATTCAGCAAATCATAACTTTTCCAATGATGCCTCACATGACTTATCTTGCATAAAATACATTATAATGTCATAATAATATCACTGTGAAGAATATGGGGTGCAGTATCCCCCCAGACATTTAAAATAGACTAATACTTTTGCCCTTGTATTGCACCTTCCATCTGAGCACAGTGCTTTATGAGAATTAATGAAAGCAGCCTCATAATGCCCCTTTTACAAATTGGGAAACTGAGGCACGGAGCGGTTTGGTCACGTGTCTTCTGTCACACGGTGAGTCAAAAGTGGCAGAGCTGAGAAATGTATCTGAGTCCTGACTCCCCCCCCCCGATTTAACTCCTAGACCGTGCTGTCTCTCCTACATAGTTCATTTGTTTTGTTGCTGAGAACTTTTTTCCATTACCCTAGAGTGCTGAAGTTGACTTCCTCAGCTGAGTCACTCTGGAGCTTTGAGAGTGCATCCCGTATCTGACCTGAGCTCAGTCCCTTCTGCATGTGAGGGGGTGAGCAAAGGAGCAAGTTGCTGCTTGTCCAGACAGCCAGGAATTCTAGCCAATAACTAATGGGTATTACAATCCTGTTGCTGATGCCAATATTTTTTTCAGCCAGAGAAACAGCTGAAATACACCTCCCCGCCAAATAAAAACCCATGAAGTGAAAGCCAAACAATTGACTATCAGCATAGTTGTTCTTCCAGCACTAAAAGCTTCCCTGACCTTGTATTCCAAGCCTGCTCCCCACATGCCAGTCAAGCCTCAATTACCAGGCATTTCAGGTAATATCAGCATCCAAAGAAAGGCTTAAGGCTACCTCTGCCAAGCTCTAATGCCCTCTTTTTCCTTCCCAGCAGCCCTGTGCTCTCTTCACACAGGAGTCAGAGAGACAGGATTCACAGAAGGATGGAGGTCATGTTTGCTATGAAGGACTAACACAAACTCTTCAAGCTGTGTGCTTCACAGGGAGGGAGTTATAGGTGGAATGTATGTGAAGAGAGGCCTGTTAGAACCTCTACTGCCCTTCTGCCTGAGCCCTAAGCTGGAGATTGTCTGCAACATAGAAGGGGAAAGGAAAGAGATGCCAGGAGCAGCTGAGCAGCCTCAGCCCCCAGGTCTGAAGTGGACAATAATAGGAAATGGACTTAGGTGTACTCTGTCTACCCCACTCCCACTGTGAAACCTGAACTGGATGCAGGTACCAACTTGGGCAGTGCTTGCATGCTAGGTCAGCGGTTCTCAACTCAGGGTCTAGGGCCTCCTGGGGGGGCAGCGAGATTGTTTCAGGGGGGTCCGCCAAGCAGGACCTGTGTTAAACTCACTGGGCCCAGGGCAGAAAGTCAAAGTTGCACCATGTGGTGCTGAAGCCTGGGACCATGAGCCCTGCCATCCAGGGCTAAAGCCAAAGCCTGAGCAACTTAGCTTCACAGGGCTCCTGTGGCCCTGCTTACTCCCCCCTAATGCCAGCCCTGGCTTTTATATGCAGAAAACAGTCGCTGTGGCCCAGGTGAACCCTGGAATTTTTATAGCATGTTTGGGGGGGCCTTAGAAAAAATGGTTGAGAACTCCTGCACCAGCTTACAGGATATGGTAGGAAAGAGGAAACAGCCAGGGAGGTGTTTGGGGGATTTCTTCAAGTGGAAGGAAGCCTGGCAGAAGTGGGTAATAGGGCTCATTAGATACACAGTAACATGATCACAATCACCCCCTCCGCTCCCAAAACGTGGGGAGGCCGGGAGTGTGGCCCCTGGCTGAGACGTTAGTGGGTGTTCAGCAGCCAGGGAAGGATGGTGGCAAATCCCCAGCTAGTGTGAATGGGGCACAGGGTAGCGGAGCCTGCTGATTTCCCGCCCCGGGGATCTGCTCCCCCCGTCACGCTCAGTTAGGGCTGATGTTTCTAAGGGACAACAGCAGCTGGACAGGTGAGAGAGGGAAACAGGTGAGCGCTGAAATCCGCCCGTGGCGGGGAGCGCCCGGCACCCCGTCGCCAACCAGCTCCCCACGGGTGGGTTGCAAGCGGAGCGGCGCAGGCTGGGACCTTCCCCCTCAGCCTGCCCGGGCCGGGGCTGCAGCCGGAGAGCGGCGCGGGAAAGCCCCGGGGCCTCCCCAGCACAGTCTCTCTGCAGCGCGGGGGCGGCGTTATTTTAGCACAAATGACTCGCCGACGTCAGGCGGAAGGGAATCGGCCGGGCAGGCTTTAAATGGTAGTTGGTGTCCTCTGCGCATGCTCCTGTGTGGGCCGAGGGGGCTATATAGCGCCGGGGACGGCACAGGCAGCGGCAGCTTTCGCTGAGCGCAGAAACCCGCAGCACTCGCGCTCCGCTCCGCAGGGGAACCGCAGAGGGACCCGCTCCCGGCCGGGGCAGCGAGCGAGACTCCGCCGCCAGGCCTGGGGCGTGAGCTGGCCGTCGGGGAGCCCGGCCCGCCTTCGGCTGCGGACTGAGGGGACCGCACTGGGCTCTGGCTGCGCTCGGAGCCCGCGCCCATCCCCGTGGTGCCTGGGACTGCGCGCTCGCCAGCGGCCGCCTGCTCCTCTCGCTCCTGCCCAGCTCACGTCTCGCCGAGCCGCAGCAGAGCGGCTAACATGATGGCAGCCAAGCAAGCCGAGCTCATGGGCATCTGCTCCAGCTACCAAGCGGTCATGCCTCATTTCGTGTGCATCGCCGAGGAATACCCCCAGCCCATCCGCCCCGCCAAGATCCCCAAGGGCAAGCTGAGGAGACCGAGGCAGTCCCGCTTCAAGACCCAGCCGGTGACTTTCGATGAGATCCAGGAGGTGGAGGAGGAAGGGGTCTCCCCCATGGAGGAGGAGAAAGCCAAGAAATCCTTCCTGCAGTCCCTGGAGTGCCTGAGGAGGAGCACCCAGAACCTGAGCCTGCAGAGAGAGAAGCTCAGCAGCTGCAAGCTGCGGAACAGTTTGGACTCGAGTGACTCGGACTCTGCCCTGTGAAGGGACCTTTGGGGCTCCGTGATCACCCATCGCAGCAGCTTTGCAAACACACTCGACAGAGAGAGAAGGGACTGTGCGTGCTTCATAGTGAAGCCTGCAGCCGCGAGACATAAGCGCAAGAACTTTATAGTTATATTTTTCAAGGGAGACTATTTGTGGAGATCCTTGCTACCGATAATTGCTTTCCAAATAACGGCCATTGGACACTCTTTTGTATTATAGGTTAGATCCTAACTGTTAGTCAGTATGGCAAGGGGGGACTTTGAAGGGACCATGATGAAGGCTTTATTTAAGAGGGGGGTGAAGTTCCTTTGAATTATCCTCCTGATAAAGAACCAATCGGGAGTGGGATAGATTCCAAGAGCAATTTGCAAGTAAGGTCAGGATGTTTTCTAAGAAAGCACTTTTATGTTTGTTTCTATTCGGGTGTATGAAAGTTCTGATTTGAAAAAAAAACTTTTCTATTTGTTAAAAGAAATCTGAGCTGTTTTGGATGCAGTGAGCTGCTGGACTTTATATTTATTTTTGCATTTAAATTGTTGACTGCATTAATTTAATATCTTTCTACCTGAATGTCTGTTATTATTTCCATAAAAGAAATAAAACTCAATATATTTGCGTAGTGCATTTTGGAGAATATTTATTGGGAATAACTATATTCCTATTTCTGCTTTCTTACCCTTTTGTGGATATATGGGCTTAAAATTGTTGACAGCTAACCCAAAAACAACAATATCCTTTTTGGAGGGGTGGGAGGTGTTGAGGGGGGGAAAGGACATTGTCAAAGGGGTATTTCACTTCATATCTTAAAGTATATACTATAAGAATTTAGCAAGATGACATCTTTTTAAAAAAAAAAAAGCTTAGCATAAAGCAAGTAATAAAACAAGAAATTAGATGATTGGTAAGGAAACTTGCTGACCCCCCCCCTTTTTTTTTAAGTTAGCAAAACTGGGAAAGTCTAAATTATTCTTAGAATTATTATTATATCATTATTGAATGACTATTCTATGTTCTGATCAGACTTTCTGCCTTTGACAAGTAAATTGGTCAGTGCTACAGACATGCTAAGTGGGTTTTTTGTTTTGTTTTTGAGAATTATGTATAATTATATATAATGCAGTTCCGTTTAGTAGATCAAGAAGCTGCAGGGCACTCTGGACGCACAGATTTCTCTCAGGTAGGAGAGTGAAAGATTTTGCTGAGGATGAAGATCAGCCAGGAATGAATCTGGGTTGTTTGTTTTTTAAGAGTATGCAGGGTCTTTTTAGAATCTCTATCTGTTGCAGACACCACAGTATTTATGCTGGGAGCATTTACACAATCTCTGAAAAGGGAAAAGCAAACTCAAGGGTTGGGAATTATTTGCTTTCTTCTTCCACTTTCTTGAAGTGCTGTTAGGCTGATTGTTCATGCCGATATGAGCATCTCTCCCATCTCCTAGAGCCTGCTAGACAAGCCTCAGGCTGTTCAGACTTCCTAATTACTAGATATTATCGATACAGTTAAGGCTGCTGGAGGTCAGAGCCTATGACTATATAGTTTGCCCAATGAGGGTTTGATTTGAGGAGGCCTGGGGAGCGACTTTTTCATGAGACCACAGTTCAGTTGTGGCATTGATCCTAAGTGAAATCAGATTTGGCCATGCTTCTAGGGAGCTGTGGAGAGAACATAAGACATATCACTGAACCATACCAGAATTTGGACATCTGCGGTGCTCAGGGCTGGATTAGTGTGAAGACAGAAATTGAGGTGGACAGGATGCAAGTCAGGATTGAGGTGCATTGCCACAGTGCAAAGGGGATTGAAGGAGTGAAATTGTGGGGTGTGCTGCTGGAAAGGATTAAAATGCATCAAAAGAGCTGTCTTGGATGCCCAGCACTGAAATAGCAGTGGGCGCTTTGGGTCAGCGTTGAGGGGCATCAGTGAAGCTGTGTGTGGAAACTTGCAATTGGACTGCTCCCTTCTACTTTTGTAAGCACTAAAACAGCTGATTTTAAATTCATTCAGAGTGTAGGAACCAATTGACCCTAGCACTAGCATAAAATCACATACACAATCTAATAGGTGAGGGAATGGCTCTGGGACATAGGCTTATGCTTCCCTGTCACTAAGCATTTGACACCATCACAATATCTGGCAACGCATCTTATGAGAGAGCCGGAGCTTTTCTCACTGTGGCAGTAAACTCCAATGGCTGCTTTCTGTACAGACAACCACACAACATCTATGCACAAGGAAGAGTCACAATTCTACCCCAAGAACAGGTTCAGGCATGCAGACAGTCTCACTGAAGTCTAAATTAAAATAAATAATCAATTACCAGAAATCTGGGTGTTTTTCCTTGACAAATTCCCAGCGCTGTTCCAGCTCCTGAAATAAATCTGTTTAGTGAGGTGGTTTGAAGCTTCAATCTAGCACTTTAGCTTCATCTCTAAAAACAGCATTGAAAATACACAGCAGGGTAATGAACTCCCCAGTGTTTCTGGGATACATGGCTCAGTGGCAGCATCCTTCCCCATTTCTCAGGCGCAGAGAGTGGCTGTTCAGCCATGTCTTTCTTCCAAATTCAGGTCCAGGTTCTGCTGTCCCTTATAAAAGGCAGAGTCTCTCAAGAGGAATCTTAGACTGAGTGATAACATCCTCTCCCCTGCCCCCCTTTTCCTCTGAATTGCTGGGATTAAAAGGAGGCCATTTACCCAAAACCCTTTCATCTCTGGGTTTGTGAGTAGCTGTGCTGCCATCACACGCTAGCTGCAGAAGGCTGCACTGATTCAGGCTGGTGACAGGAACAGAGAACCAGGCACTGACTTTCCTGGAGGGGAAACATCTACATTCACTTTTTAGTTCCAAGACACAAATCCAGGACGTGGTGAGGGTTTGTTCAGTGAACAAAAAGGATTCAAGAATCTGCTGCAAAACAATTTGAGAAAGCACCTCATATTCTAGCTAAAGTGGGGTAAATTAAGTATCTCTTCAATGATCATTGTTATCGTTCCCCTTCCCTGTCCTTCCTCGGCCTCCCCTCCAGTGAATATCATGCTGGTGGAAGGTGCCAAAGTGACAGTCCTAGAGGCTGGGGGTCTTTGTTCCCAGAACAGGTACAGCTCAGGCAACAACACTGCAAAGCTTCCACTGGCCAGTGTGTTTTAGCCCTGTTCCAAAGGGGCACCCTCAGTGTGAAAGGGAAATGTACTCCTTGTGGGCCCAGGCTGTCCTTGTCCTCTAATTGGAAGGTTACTGTTGTGAGGGTGTTTTCGTGTGATGTCACCTAGAAACTGGACTAAGACCCTACAAACTCATTTTACCCAGGTCACCAGACAATCATTCGATGACAACAACTTTCTGTCACCACCTAACTTATACCCAAAGCTTGAGATATGGCTCGTGCATTTAACATTTTAAAAGTGCTTAGCAAATGTCAGTTAATCCACCCTGCTTCCCAAAAGGCATGATCTTCCCCTTTTACAAAGGACACAGATGAGGCACAAACTCCCATTGAGCACAGTATGTGCAGGATGGGGCTCAGAGTGGGGGGATAGTTTATTAGATCTGACCTTTACTAGATTTTTCCCTCATGCTGCTTTTTGTAAAAGCAGCAAAGAGTCCTGTGGTACCTTGTAGACTAACAGACATATTGGCGCATGAGCCTTCGTGGTTGAATACCCACTTTGTCGGATGCATCCAATGAAGTGGGTATTCAACCACGAAAGCTCATGTTTCAATACGTCTGTCAGTCTATAAGGTGCCACAGGACTCTTTGCTGCTTTTACAGATCCAGACTTACACAGCTACCCCCTGCTGCTTTTTGTGTAAATTATACCAGCCACTGTAGCAGGGGAGATAGTGAACCCTGCACCTAGTGCTTGCTGGATAATAAGACCTCTATCTTTATTATTTTTAAGGCTACCCATGTTTGTTCCTGATTTGTGTCCAGTCTTCTTAGAGCTTGTCAGTGTTCACACTATGTGGCTGCAATGATGTAAAGCAGTAGTGTAGGCATGCTGTGTAGGTGTAAAGTGACTTGCAGCAGCGCGGCTTACCTAGTCTCAAACTTCTTACGCTGGTACAGCACAGCTACACTAGGGGTTTGGAGAGTGCAACAACATCAGTGTGTGTCCGTTGGTGCAAATATCCCCCATATAGACAAGCCCTTCCTGAATTTTTCCAAAGCATTCTTGGTTGAGCTTGAATTGGTAAATGAACTGAGGATTTCCAGTTGCAATTTAATTCCAATCCCAAAGGCAACAGGACATTTCCACCCTGCTAATTGCACACATGCTTCCTTTATTTGACTCCATCTCCCAAAGTTTCTGAATTGGTGGAATGTTGTTCTAGTCACCAAGTGTTTAAAACTGATGCAGAGTTTCTAGGTTTATAATAACCCTAGGAGGACTGTTTTGTGTTGTGTGGTCATTGGTACAACTAGGACACCTAAAGTGTAGAGGTACAGGGCTCTCATAGCTCCAACTGACTTCAGTGGAATTTTGGGAGGTCAGTTCATCGTAGGATTTGGTCTGTGGCAAGAAGTTTCTTTGTCATAGTTCTGTGGCATTACACATTGATAAACAGAAGCAGTTACTGCTAGCTTGACTGCTGTTGGTCTGATCCTGCCATACCACTCAAGCCTGTGAAAGGACTGCAAGGCAGGGCCTATTCAAAATAATTACATACATGGTTCCTTGACTTACATAGTAACTTCAGAGCCAAAGGACACTGCAGAAAGTGTTACTAGTGACTCCGGAGGTGGTGGTCTTTCTTCTGAATCCATACTGAACCAATGCCCCAGCTGTGGGTTTAGGGGGCACTCTACTGGTAGAGGTCTGTGGTAAAACTATGATCCTCATTCCTTGCAGCCAGGGGATCAGCCTTTGTGTCCTGGCCAAGTTCCTCCTCAGGGAATTACATTTTGTCTCCCTAAATTCCCCTTGCAGTTTCCATTGGGTACAGTATTCATCATCTCCTGCCCATAATGATTGTTTAGTGTTGCTGTGGATGGTTAAACTTTGCCAAGTAACACCCCTGAGGTGACTGCATCCACGTTATGGATGATGTGATTCCTGCCTGTAGCATGTACCAGTTTAAACTCCAAACATTTTTTGTGCTATAGAAATGAAAGGTATTATCAGGGTAAACTGTAAAGGCAAACACAGAAACCATTAAAAAGAATGAAGAGTACTCGTGGCACCTTAAAGACTAACACATTTATTTGGGCTTTCACAAGCACGGGCCATCAGCTCCTGTTTTACTGAGAGGGGGATGTTGCATGGGACAATGGGATTATTATTTAGTCCTCAAGTTTTATCAAAAAGCATTATGGGCTCTTTAACGCTCAGCTGGGCAGCCAGCTGAACTAGATATAAGGGAGTCCAGCTTAACATTGGATCCAAAGCAGCCTGTAATGGCATATTACTCAGAGTGCTCAGTCTATATTGTCTAGAGGCGAGAGTGCTACCAAGTATGTCAACACTACCTGGCACTTAAATATACAGGGCAGCATTTAATGCCACTTAATTGATGGTACAACCAGTTTAACTGATGCCAAGGGGCACTGAGTGCTCCTTATGGCTGCATAACTAACTGCTGTGCCATTTTCATGTAATTCTCTGGAGTCAGAGCATTAGCATCAAGCCTAAATACATGACCTCTATAGTTATGCACTGAGGACTTCTGGGTTAGCAAATGTCATCAGTGGGTGAGTGTGTTATAACTACCATAGGGCCAGCTCCTGCTGTCAGATGCAGTGGTGGCAAACTGGAATAATTCCACTTACTTTCTTGGAGTTACTCTAGATTTGCCCCTGTATAAGTGGGATGAGTCCAGTTCTTCCTATACCCCTGGTATTACTAAGCATGTTTCTGAACCTAGCACAAATGTGCAAGCCATTGCTTCTCTGCTGCATAATAGTGATGCTACCATTTTGCTTAGAATAGAGCCTTGCAGAGGTTTAATCTGATTTGTGTGCCAGAAGCAATGCATGGTGTGCTCCAGCAAGCTTGATGACATCTGTTTTTCTGCTCGGACACAAGCGTCTGTGGTAACAGAATCCAATGGGGGTGGATTTGGTATTTCCTCTGGAGCTTCCATGTGTTTGTATTGATTTTGAAATGCAGAGAGATTTCTTTTCCCCCCTTTCAAATTAAAACAGGGTCTACTTGACTCTGGTTTCAAACAAAACAAGATCTACTCCGGTAATTTATGAGGTGACTCTTTGTTTCCAAATATTTGCATTGGGGAGGTTGAGTTTATTTACTGGTGGACAGGAAATTACTTTTCTCAGTCTGATTTAAAACCCTGTTGTTGTGGAGGATTATTTTCCCTGTGAAGAAAATGACCTTTCTTGGGCAGAAGGAGGCGGGGAAAGAAGAGGGCGGGAGAGGACACAGCATGTCTATGAAATTACTCTTGGCTTGGGTAATAGAAAACTGTGTGAGGGATATTTATCTGCTTGTTACTTTCCATCTCGGGTTCTGGTAACTCAGTATTTTCCCTTTGAAAAATGTTCTGAACTCTTGACCGCTTGTGGTCATCAACAATCTATCTCATGGCTCTTTTCACAAGAACATGTCATGTCCTAGGGTAATTGCATTCTGCTGACCCAAATTTCCCAGGCAATTTCACTTAGAAAACATACTTTTTTCACTATTCTTAAAAAGTGCTGGGTAGTTTTAGTGCCTGCTTTTAAACAGCTGCTGTGTTCCACACAGGAGGTGGATACATTTGAGCAGTGGGTAAGTAATGTCTGTATGGCACTGGTATATCAGCTGGTAATGCATATAGGTATTTTCCACAATGATGTTGTTCATTGTGTGATTATGGTCATTGGAGCCCCAGGACTCCCTGACGCTTTCAATATATAAATCAGTGCAGGCTAGGTTATCAGATTTTGGAGGATGGAAAAAGCCCAGAAATCTTACAGACAGAAAGAAGCCTGGAAAAATGTAAATCTGATTGTCTGCAGAGAGGCAGTTAAGATACAGAGTTCTCTGGGAATGGAACTGCTGCAAGGAAGGGGAAAAAAAATAAAAAATCCAGGGAACAAAAAGGAAGATAAAAAATAAAAAACCCAACCCCAGAGTCGAACTGGATGTGGCCCATATGTCTAAGAAGGCAACCTAGAGAGCCTGTTTATAATCTGCTCTCATAAGCAGCACCCATGAGCCCAGGCACCCATTGAAATTTGGATAGCTTTGCCTAGTAATTCTAAGTATGAAGTATATTGAACTTTTTATTTGGATCCCTCATTTGTTTCCCAAAATAAACATTAGAGCCACGAGCCATATTAGCTTCTCTCACTCTCTCTTGTTTCTAGCTATTACATTTGTTTTATGGATGTTTGTTGCTGGATAAACAATGTCCCTATGCAGTCAAATCATAAAGATGGCGAGAGATTGTAGATGGGTCATTAGAACAGGGTATTGGGTTTCAGGACTTCTGGGTCTGGGAGGGAATATGCTGGTTAGAGCATGGGGT